>NW_006159888.1:2455640-2461960 GCF_000334495.1 Tupaia belangeri chinensis
CGCGGTCGACTACGTGGGAGTCCAGCGACATAGCCATTACGCTAACTGCTGGTTCCCAATACTGGTTTATATCTTTATAATACCATCCTTTCAATCATTATTCCAGAGTATACTTCTACTTTTTTGGTTTTTTTTTTAATATTGTTTTTTGGCCTTTTGGCTAAGAGCAGCAAATATTTTTAAGAAGATGACAGTAATGGGGCCAGCAGGTAGGATAGTGGTTAAGGCACTGGGCTCTCACATGGCTAACTGTGTTTCAAGCCCCAGGCCTGGTAGATTGAAAATCACCCTGGGCCTGTGTGCAAGTGTGCCCTAAATCACAAGAGGAGAATGGAGGAGAAGGGATTGCAGTGTGGACATCCCGCCAGGGAGGGATGACTTCTCACTTTCCCATTCTCTGGCGAGTGCACACACTTTATGGCAAAAACCTAAAAATAAATAAATTACCATCAAATAGCATGCTATATTATGTTGGCGGCAGCCTCAAACATTGTTATATATATTGCATAACCTTGATTGCGTTGGTTTCTCTTGTGCCTAATTTAAGTGTTTTTTTTTTTTGTTCTCGATGTCCTTTCCTGTGGGACATTTGGAGGTGGAAAATAATAATAATAATTTTGACCATGTGTAGTCCTAGGCTGGTATGTGCATTCATGTCTTAGTTTTTAACAAAAAAGTTTAAAAAGCAAAAAAAAATTTAAAATACAAAAATTTATAAATAAGGGTATGTAAAAATTTGGTAAAGCTATATGATTTTTTTAAATTACCTTATTTCTTATTATTTTTAAGTTCGCTATAGAGTACGTGTGCTCAACAGAGAGAGAGAGGGAAAATGAGAAAGCAAGCCACAAAGTTCACAATTTGATCTGTGGTTGGCCATGTGTGAGTCTAGCACCTTAACCACCACACCACCTGTTGGCCCTCTGTTTATGTTTTAAGGTAGTTGTTCTTACTGAAGAGTCAAAAAGTCATGCCAGCTGGTAGCGTGGTGGTTAAGGTGGCTGGATCGCAAATTGTATGGTTTGAGTCCTTGACCCAGCAGCTTCAAAAACATGTCAGGTGCATGTGTGTGCATTCCCAAAATTCTTAAAGGAAAAATGTAGAGGGGATCATGGCTTTCTCCCGGGGGTATGCTTTCTCTCTCTCTCTCTCTCTCTCTCTCTCTCTCTCTCTCTGTCTCAGTCTCTAGTAAGCACATGTACCCTGTAGGAAAATTTTTTTGAAAGTTATTTGCTTTCTAAATTATTCGTATTACTATTTATAAAAATTTGGTGAGGATGGACAGAGTATTTTAAAAACATAAATTCCATTTAAGTTTCCTTAAATTTGAACTTTCAGAATAAAAGAATAAAGTGCTAGATATACTGCGAGCTATAGAAAAAGAACTGGACCAGTACTCATCCTCTGCGATGTTGCAGGTTAAGGCTGTCTCTCTTACTTGCTACATGTGGTTTGCTTTTGTATTTCAGTGCCAAACCGAAGTCAGAAATCCATGTGTCTATGGCCACTCCAGTCACCGTGTCCATGGAGACCGTATCCAATCAGAGTAATGACCAGACAACCATTGCAGCTCCCCCCACTGCCCAGCAAAAACCCCCCGAGGATGGCGCCAGCCAGCCCCCCCCCACAGCCAGCCGTTTCCCTTTCCACCATTCCTGGAGCCGTCCCCATCACTCCACCTATCACAACCATCGCAGCGGCACCACCACCTTCAGCTGCTGTGGGTGGCAGCCTCTCCTCCGTTTTGGGCCCTCCCGTACCCGAGATCAAAGTGAAAGAAGAAGTAGAACCAATGGACATCATGAGGCCAGTTTCTGGTATGTTCTCTCACACAGTACTCTCTATTGGCAGTTGATTCTTCCCCTTTGTTTGACTCTCCCAGAGTTCACACATTTGTGACCTTCAGCTGGGAAGCCAAGACTCCCTGATGCCTGTGTTATTTGCTTTTATTTTATTTTATTTTTTAGAGAAATTTTTGCTATAGGATGCACTTACTTGCCAGAGAGAGACAGAGAGACAGAGAGACAGAAAGCAAGAAATCAATGCCTGTTTGAAATGCTGCATTTCATCAGTGGAAAAAAGCATTAATTAAACTACTTTTGAAAATTGAAACCATTTTGCTACCCTTTTATAATTAATTTTAATTTTTGACCCAGAGCATGAAAGAGATTAGCATCTCCCCATGGTTATCTTTCAGTGTGACTCCTTGCATTCATTAAGAAAATATTACCATGTAAAGGGGGTCAGGATATGATCATACCACCAGCAGGTGGTATAATGGTTACATCATTGGGCTCCCATGTAGTCAGTCAACCTCGGTTCACATCCCCAACCTGGCGGCTTAAAACTCACACCAGGTGTGTGTCCATGCGTGGCCAAAATCCCGGGAGGAGAATGGAGAAGGGATGTGGTGCGCCCACCCCACTAGGAGGGGATTTCTCATTTTCTGTCTCTCCATCTCTGTCTCTCTGGCAAGCACACATGCCCTGTAGCAAAAATCTCTTAAAAACAACAAAACAAGACAAAAAATATGATCCTAGCTAAGTACTGTTTATTTATAGCTTAGTCTCTGCCAATTTTTGTTGCCTTTTTATGCAATGGAATAAGATTTATGTTGTTCAAAATAATCTCTTGATAAGCTTATATGGCATAATGGTTATGTCACTGGACTCCCACATAGTTGACTGCAGTTTAAATCCTGGACCCAGCAGCTTAAAACTCATTCCAGCCACATGTGTGTGCGTGCCTAAGATCCTGAGAGAAGAATGAAGGAGAAGGAATTGTGGCATGGCCATTCCTCTAGGGGGTGATTTCTCACTTTCTGTCTATCTGGCAAGTGCATGTGCCCTATAGCAAAAATCTCTCTTTAAAAAAAAGGAAAAGAGGGACCAGCAGTTAGCGTAATGGCTATGTCACTGGACTCCCACGTAGTCGACCACAGTTCGAGTCCTGGACCCGATGGCTTAAACTCACGCTGGGCACATGTGTGCGCGTGCCCAAGATCCCAAGAGGAGAATGGAGGAGAAGGGATTGCGGTGTGGCCATCCCCCCTGGGGGGTGATTTCTCTCTGTCTCTCTCTGTCCTTCTGGCTAGTGCATGCACCCTGTAGGAAAAACCTCTCCCAAAAAAAAAAAAAAGGAAAAGAGAAACAGATAAACTTATATATGATTAGTAAAATCTTGAAACTATTCATTACCTCTTTTCCTTCTTCCTCTTAACTCTAAAATTCCATTTCCTGAAAGTCAAATCACTTTACAGGTTTTCTGATTTTTTTGTTTTGTTTTGTTTTATCTGTAATGAAGTACAGACAAATTCAATGTGAAAAGCAAGTCATTTTTTGCTTTAGTTACCTAATATTATCTACCATTTCAGCATGAAGGCCTCCATCTCTTATATCGTTTGTTTAGTAAGAGATGTGGGAATGCTTTATCTATAGATTTTTTACTCTATTTATATACTTATTTATCTGTTTTAGTTTATTATGCCGTGAGATATTTTAGTTAGCCTTGGCACTTTCATTGAAAAATAACCATGGGAGGGACCAGCAGTTAGCGTAATGGCTATGTCGCTGGACTCCCACGTAGTCGACTGCTGTTCAAGTCCCAGACCTGGCGGCTTAAACTCACGCCAGGCACATGTGCGTGCGTTCCCAAGAGGAGAATGGAGGAGAAGGGATTGCGGCATGGCCATCCCCCCGGGGGTGATTTCTCTCTTTCTGTCTCTGTCTCTCTCTGTCTGTCTGGCGAGTGCATGCGCCCTATCACAAAAACCTCTCCAAGAAAAGAAAAATAACCATGGGTAATTCGGGAGGGGAGATGAAATGTTCTCGTCCTTGCCATGCATCTGCTTTCTCATTTTGAGTAGTCCTCCTTACCTCTGAGTACTAAAAGCTGACGGCAATCCTGCCTCAACCTGTAGGCTTCTTTGCTGGGAGCTGTTCTAGGCAGTGACAGTACAGCCTGTACAAAACAAGTGCATTTCCATCTGCTTAGAGCTTACCTGCTAGCAAGGGAAACAAACAATAAAAAAATAAGTATTTTCTTTTTTTTTTTTTTAAGAGAGATTTTTTTGCTATAGGGCGTGTACACTCACCAGAGGGAGCAAGACAGAAAGTGAGAAATCACCCCCTGTGGGGATGGCCATGCTATAGTCTCTCTCCTCTTGGGGTTTTTGGGCGTGCATGCACATGCGCCCGATCTGATTTTAAGCTGCCATGTCTAGGACTCAAACTCCAGTTAACAACATGGGCATCGAGCGACGTAACCATTACGCTATCTGCTGGTCCCAAGATGATAATGTTTTCTATATGTATGTGTGGTTCGGTGTTTTGCTTGTTTGTTTTAGTTAACTATGTTGGGAAAAATAAAGCAGGAACAAAACATAAGAAAACTTGGGACTGGAACTGGAATTTTCAAGAGGGTTTTATGTTTTTTGTTTGTTTGCTTGTCATAGGGCATGTGTGCTCACCAAAGAGAGACAGAGAAGGAATGTTAAAAAATCATACCCCAGGAGGCTGGCCACAATGTAATCCTTTCTCCTACATTCTTAGGATTTTGATTAGGCACACACATGCACCCTGCATGTTTTTCATGCCACCGGGTCTGGGACTTGAGCCATTAGTCAGTCATGTGGGATCCAGGCACCTTATCCTCCATACCACCTGCTGGCCCCAGAGAGGTTTTGTTTTGTTTATTTGTTTTCAAGAGAAAGTCTCAGTGATGAAATCTTTGACTAGAGACATTAAAGAAAGTGCTGACTTTATCTGGGAAAAGAGCAAATCAGGCCAAAAGAGCAGTAAGTGCAAAAGCCTTGCAGCAGGCATATGCATGAGGTGTTCGAAGTACCGAGAAAGCCAAAGGTTGTTGGAGCTGAGGAAATAAGAGCAGTGGCAGTCACCCTGGTCAGAAACAGGATCATGGTTGATGGGTCTTCTTAAATACTGTGGCTTCACTGAGTCGACAGGGAGCTAGTAGAAGGATCTTAGCAGAATAGTGCCATGCGCTCACTTAGGTTTTAAAAAGCAGCATATCAGAAAATTTGGGCCACTGTGTAGAGGAAAGTCTAGAGTGAGCAAGGATAAAACCAGGGAGACTTTTCCAGAGGCTTTTACTTTAATTGCAGGCGATAGGGAAGGCCTAGCCTGAGTAGAAGTAATAGAAGTCACATAAAGTGGTGTGCTCTGGGTATATTTTAAGGTAGAGCTTAGAGAATTTCTTTAAAGATCAGATATTGAGTATGAGAGATTGAGAGAGAGCATTGTCTAGAGTAATGCTAGTAAGGTTTTTGTCCTTAGAAACTGGAAGCCAGAGTCATCATTAGCTGAGATAGGGAAGATCACTGGAGGACCATGTTTTATAGGGAGAGATTAGGAATTCAGTTTTCGATGTGGTAAGTTTGAGGCATCTGTTAAACTTCCCAATGCAGACAGTAAGGTAGTTAGATCCTGATTTTTGGAATAAAAAAGTGAAGTTACAGGTTTAAGTTTGGGAGCTGCTGCGTATATATAAATTATGTTTAAGGCATGAGCCTGAATTTGTAAATGAGAGCACCTAAGGGACTAAATGCTGATGAAAGCAGAAGCAGTCCGTGGACAGAGCCCTAGAACACTGCACCATTATGAGGGGCAGAGGAGCCGGGATCCAGTAAAGAGAACTGAATGGAGGGGCCAAAGTAGGAGGAAAACAACTTGGAGTGTGTGATGTCCTGGAAGGCAAGGGCATAAACCATTTCAGGAAGAGTGATCGTCTGGATCTTGTGCTGGTGAGAGGACCAGGAAGATGAGGAATGAGCAGTGACCCTTGGATTTAGTAGCAGGGAGGTCAAAGAGACCTTGAGAAGAGTAGCTTTTGTATAATGATAGGGGTAGAAAGCATGAGTGGGAGTGAGTTCAGGAGAACACTGGGAGGGAAATGGCGACATTGTGTATAAACAACTCTTTGGTGGGGAGTGTTACAAAGGGATAGAAAAAAGAAGGTTAATATCTGGAAGGAAATGATGTCAAGAGGAAGAGTTTGTTTTTTTATTTTTTTAAGATGAGACAAATAAGAGTTTTGTACATTTGATGGGAGCCGTCCAATAGAGAAGGAAGACTTGAGGATGCAGGAAGAAGTAATGTGAATCCTAGGAGCAGTGTCAGGGAGGTGAGAGTGGGGGATCTGGTAGACCTAAAGGGCTAGCAGAGCAAAGAGGAAAATGTGGACCCACTGTGGCAAGGAGATACGGTGTGACTTGATGGGCATTTTCTTCTGGTTATTTCTCTCTCGTGCGCTCTCTTTTTTTTTTTTTTTTTTTTTTTTAAAAAAAAAAAAAAAGGCCCCCC
>NW_006159888.1:2462128-2465650 GCF_000334495.1 Tupaia belangeri chinensis
TTTTTTTTTTTTTTTTTTTTAGTAAATAGAAAGCAAGGTCATCCTCTGAGAGTGTGGATGGTGGAGAGAATGTAAAAGACTTTAAGGAGGGAAAGGATATGAAATAGTCACTTGAAGGAGGAATGGACTAAACAGACAGTGTGTTATCCCATGAAGCCTGGCTGTGTGTTGTCCTCTAGCTGCAGTCAGTTGTACAGGTGCAGACTGGTTTTACCTCTTGTGCTTTTACTAAGTAACTGTAGTAAAGCAAGAAAAGGGACTGGCACAGCTTGATGGTACAGTTAGTAGCAAACTGAACTACGGTGCCAGAAACCAGTAGCAGACTATGACTTCAGATCCTCGAGTCAGCCTGAGAGCACACTGGGTGTGTGTGCCTGGGACACTCACAGGCTGGCAATCTGGGAAAAGGGGATCATGGTGTTGAAGAGACCCTGCCAAGATGCTGCTCTCACTCTCTTACTCTCATGTTCTTGCTCTTGCTCTGTCTTTGTACACACATGCTTTCTATCATGAAAATGAAAGGAGGGAAATGAGAGTAAACCGCTTGTAGAACTTACAGCTGGTGATGGGAGAGAATGGCTGTAAGAGGGAAGGGTGACGACAGAAAAGTGGTAGGATGGATGGACGAGAGTTCTGTGGGGCTGACCTCATAGCATAGTGCTTAAGCCATATGCATAGGGAGCCAGATCCCACATGGCCAGTTGTGGTTTGAATCCTGGCCTTCTTGGCTTGAAGAGCACACAAAGAGCACATGTGCTACATGTGCTTTTATGCCTAAAATCCCTTCGGGATAGAGAGATAGAAGAAAAAGGATTGTATGACCATGCCTTGTTGGGGGAATTTTTCTCTCTCTGACTAGGTCATATGCCCTCTAGCAGTGAAGGAAAAAAAATCAGAAAAACCCACCAGAGTTCCTATAAGGGATTGTTGGAGGCTGCTTACCAGGAGGAGTGACCTGGAAAAAGAGCTGGTTTTTGGCCTGAGGTGGATGCCTAGAAATTGAGATAGGTATGAGGTGGTTTGTAGTTACTAGTCACGAGAGTTTAGGGTATGATTGTTGTGAGCAGGTAGCTGAAATTGGGTGGAGGACAAGGGGGAGGTACGTATGTGGTAGAGTGAAAAAGCCCCTTGATGTGTGATCCATACAAGTTTAAACTAAGGTTTACTTCCTCACTGTGAAGGAGTGCTTCTTATCTGGAGGCAGCATGCCATGGTAGTTACAGTACAAGCTCCGATGCCAGCCTGCCTCTGCCAACTCCCACCTGCCATTTCATTACTGTGTGACTTATGCCACATTTTCTCATCTGGAAATTGGAGGAGTCTAATAACTTTCACTTCTTTTTTTAAAAAAGCAATTATCATTCTTTCCTTCTTTCCTTTTTTAAGAATTATTTTTTAAATTTTACTTATTATTATTAATGTTTAATTTGACCAGAGAGAGATAGAGAAAGTGAGAAAGCAAACCGCCAGGTCTGAGACTTGAACTGCAGTCAGCCATATGGGAGTCCAGTGCCTTAACCACCAGGTCACCTGCCTTGCCCCCATTTGGTTTTTTGTTTATTTGTTTAAAGAATTATTCTATTTAACTTTATTTACTTATTTATTTATTTTAATTTGACCAGAGAGGGACAGAGAGAGAAAGAAAGCAAGCTCCCATATCCAGGACTCAAACTGTGGTTGGCCATGTGGGAGTCGAACACCCTTAACCACCACTCCACCTGCCGGCCCCTATTTTTAAGATGATGAATTAATAGATTATCTGCTAGGAATTATGTTCAAAGTCCTGAAATTATTTGCTTGAACATATAATGTTTGATTATCTCCCTTAGAATAAGACCTTGGGGCAGACAATACAGGGATAGTATATGGACTCCATCAAATAATTAGGGATCCAAGCCCTTTCCACATTTTCACTCCACCATCCTGAGGATTTGACCTTCATCCTTTGATTAAAGATATGTGCTAGAGGGAACCAGCAGTTAGCGTAATGGCTATGTCGCTGGACTCCCACGTAGTCGACCGCGGTTCGTGTCCCGGACCCGGTGGCTTAAAACTCACGCCGGGCGCGTGTGCGTGCGTGCCCAAGATCCCGGGAGGAGAATGGAGGAGAAGGGATTGCGGCGTGACCATCCCCCCCTGGGGGGTGATTTCTCGCTTTCTGTCTCTATGTCTCTCTCTGTCTGTCTGGCGAGCGCACGCGCCCTATAGTGAAAAAAAAAAAAAAAACTCTAAAAAAAAAGATATGTGCTAGAGCTCCAGCTATCCCCTCTGAGTTCCAGGGTCACAGAAAGAAGATGAGTAGAAGTTCGCACCTCTTTCTTTTGAGCAAACTTCCTAAAAATGCTGCAGAATACACTTCCATCTTAAATGGCCATGTCTGTATCAGAGGGTCGGAAATATATTATTAGTTGATTGGCATTGTGCCCATGTCTGAGGTGAGGATCCTGAACTAAGGAAGGTGAAGGTATGAGAGATTAGAAACAATTGGCAGCCCGTGTCGCAGAGTGCTTAGCACGTGCCAGGCACATAGGAAGACTTGATAAATGTTAGCTGTTTGTACTGTCTTAATTGTCATTGATGGAAATTAAATGAAACTTCCCATTGTGTTTGGGTACTCATAGGTGTGTGTGTTCCTTTTCCTATAACAGCCGTTCCTCCACTGGCTACCAACACTGTGTCTCCATCCCTCGCATTGCTGGCAAATAACCTGTCCATGCCTACAAGTGACCTACCACCTGGTGCCTCCCCAAGGAAAAAGCCTCGAAAGCAACAGCACGTGATCTCAACAGAAGAGGGTGATATGATGGAGACAAATAGCACCGATGACGAGAAGTCCACAGCCAAGAATCTTCTGGTGAAGGCTGAGAAGCGCAAGTCCCCTCCCAAGGAATATATCGGTAATGGTTGTTCAGGCTGTTTCCTCCTAATAGTTCCCACCTGAGTCAGAGGTCCATCCCAGGGCCCTTCACATACTTCACTTTAACTCCCTTACTGGAATTGAACCCTGAGGGACTACTGACCATACAAGATAAGCTGCTTAATGCCTTCTTTTCTTCCCTTGCCAATAGATGAGGAAGGTGTGAGGTATGTCCCAGTGCGTCCAAGACCCCCCATTACTTTACTCCGTCACTATCGGAACCCCTGGAAAGCTGCTTACCACCACTTTCAGAGGTACAGTGACGTCCGGGTCAAAGGTTAGTTTCTCCAGAAACGTCCAGTATTAATGCATGAGATTGGTGTAACATTTGGTTATATCGTAATCACAGTAGAATAGACAAATAGAATCACAATTTTCTAGTTCCAGAAAAAACAATACATTTTTGTTAAGTTAAACACTGAATTTTCAGGATTTTATAACAAAAAATACTCAGAACATAAAATTTAGAAAATTTTTCTTTTCGCAGGAAGCATTGTGTATTTATTGGCATCCAATGTAACAGTTAAGTGATAGCTTTGTCTTTTTTAAAAAATTATTTATTTAATTTTATTTTTTGTTATTACTTATTTTTTAATTTAAACACA
>NW_006159888.1:2465661-2523022 GCF_000334495.1 Tupaia belangeri chinensis
GGAAAGAGAAAACAGGCCCCCTGGTCCAGAACTTGAACGAACTTTGGTTAATGTGGGAGTCCAGCACCATAACCCACATACCACTTGCCAGCCCCATTTAGTGCATACTGGGCTCAGAGCTAAGATGTGAGAGCAGTATTGTGTTGCCATTTCACAGTGCATAACAGTTCTAGGATGCTAGAATTGACACATATCACAAACCTTTTTTCAAAAAAAGAAAAACTTACACTTCACATGTGTGTGGAGCTCTTACAATGGCCTAGAACTTGCCCTCAGTAGATGATTTATTGTTGTTGAACTAAGAATAACATTTTTTAATATTCAAGATAGAGCATGTATGTGCAATTAATTGAGAGAGAAAGGAGGAGGAAGAATGGGAGGAAGGAGAACCCTCCATGGGGTTTGGCCATGTCATACTCCCCTGTCTTCATTCCTCCAGCCCACGGGGTCTTGGGCACTTGCATAAGTGCCCGATGTGTTTCAGACACCCGGGGGGTGATTTCTCGCTTTCTGTCTGTCTCTCTCTGGCGAGCACACATGCCCTATAGCAAAAATATTTAATATTATAATTTGCTGTAGGACCCATGCACTTAACAGAAAGAGACAATGGGGGGGGGGAGAGTGAGATAGCAAGCTGCCAGGACTCAAACCTTGGTCTGCCCTGTTGGAGTCCAGTGCCCCAACCACTACACCATCTGCTGGTCCTCCACAGCTTTTATTTGGTTCTCTTTGATCATTTCTATTTATTGATAACTGTATGTCATGCATCTTCATCATCCTCCTACTTTTCTTCAGTCATGTTTTCGTTCAGTGCTTTGAACACATTTATTATACATATGTAGGCTTTGTTAAATTTGACATCTGGTCACTATCGCAGGCACTTTCTGTTGCCTGCTTTCTTTTCAGAAGAATGGGTTATATTTTCCTGTTTCTTGCATGCCTCATAATTTTATAAAACTGAGCAGCTTAGATAATGAATTGAAGCCACTCACAGTACTGGTCTCCCTACTCTTGGGCTTGCTTTTATTACTTGTTTGTGACTAGCTAGACAGAATGACCACGTTCTCCACAAGTTCTGTGTCTCTGATTTGCTCCCGGGGGAGGAGGGGCACTGCTTTGGGCCCGCCTACAGCTATCCTGAAAGGACAGTGGCTTTGGTAGGGTTCTCTTTCACTCTTACCCTGAACATACCCAACCTATAATGACACTTATTGCAGGCTATTTTTTCTAATGTTTTTAGCAATTCCCTGGAACACACATTTCTCTACAAAACTGAACAAATTAAAATTGTAATTCCTTGGGCAGATTAAATTCTGAGGCAGTGTTTTGTGGTGGTTCTGCTGTCAGAAGAGCTTCTCCCAGCTGTCATAATTTTTGTTCTCTCCAGCAAACCGACCTGCACATTTTCTAGGCCTATCTTCATTAGTACCAGAAACCTCCTCCCAGTGCCCTCACCATAACCCCCAGGTTTTCGTAGCAGACTTTCTCCACAAAATGAGTCAGTTCCTTTGGGAAGACTTAGACGTTACCTGCTTTTATAGCCTGTTTCTTACCGCAGGCAAAATCTCTGAACCTGGACTCTAGAGATAAGTGGGGACATGGTCAGCTTCTCTCTGAGTGACAGCCCTGCTTGAAGAGGTCAGCACAAGTGCAGGGAAAGAGGGATGTGGGTGCCTGGAGTGTACTAGCTCTCATCTAGCATGAAACCATGGCTTCACCAGTCACGAGAAGAGCTCTTGAGCTTCAGTACTCTCAGCATACCTCGTCTATAGTCCAAGTCTGTTCCTGGGTAGAAGAAGGAAAAGAGCCCCCACATCTCTCTTACACTCACCTAGGACTTAGCTTCACCAGCAGCAGGTACCTGGGGATGGCATGAGAAGCCCTCGTGTCCTATTCTTGTCAGAAAAAGCTGGGAGCTGAGGAGAGGGAGCCCTGTGTCAAGGGCCCTAGCAGGCCAGATGTATCCATGTCTTGCTGAACTGGAGGAGAGGGAGCAGTCTGGGTTCACATATCCACAGACTCACTTTTCTTAGCAAATTTTAGTACAGTTTCTTTTTTCTTTTTGAGAGAGGTTTTTGCTATAGGGCAGGGCACATGCGCTCACCAGAAAGACACAGAGAGATAGAAAGTGAGAAATCACCCCCAAGGGGAGATGGCCATGCCACAATCCCTTCTCCTCCATTCTCCTCTCAGGATCTTGGACACGCACGCACACGTGCCTGGTGTGAGTTTAAGCCACCAGGTCCGGTCTCAAACCACGGTCGACAACATGGGAGTCCAATGACATAGCTACTACGCCACCTGCTGGTCCCAAGTACATTTTCTTGAATAGATGTTTCTTCATTTACTATTTACCTTAAGACCATTTCCAGAGTTTGAATGGTGGCAACTTTAATTTTCATGAGTTTCACTAGGTCATCAAAGCACTGTCATGATACAAGTTAATCATCTCGCTTGCATTACTGAGATGCTCTAGAAGATAGTTAGGAAGTTCCATAAAAACGATTATTCCCTTAACCATATGACCTGCAAGTACTTGTGAGTGCTTATCCCAGAAAAGGAAAACAAGTCCATCCAAAACCATATGCACTCACTAGAGAGAGAGAGAGAAAGCACCCCCCCATAGGGTGTGGTCATACTGCAGTACCTTCTCTTTCATCTCTCCCTCAGGATTTTGGGTGTGCACACTCACTAGCATGATTTTTTTTTCAACCCACTGATTCCAGGACTCAAACTACATTACCAGCCAGGCGGCAGCCATCTTAACTACCAGACTATGAGCAGCTGTCACACAACTTGTTTTTATAGTAGCTGAAACAGCTCACACAACCATCAATAGGCAAGGGTTAAACAAAGTGTGGTACTAATAAAGAATGAAAAGAAATAACTCTTGATACATGCAACAATGTGGCTCTTAAAGACATTGGACTTAGTGGGAAAAAAGTCTCAAAAGGACACATACCACCCCACCCCACCCTGAAGAAAAGTACAAATATCATGTGATTCCATCTGCATAATGACATTCTCAGAGTGACAAAAATATGGAGATGGGTGTCATATTAAAGGATACCAGGGATTGGGGCAAGCAGGTGGTGTGGTGGTTAAGGGTGCTGGACTCCCACATGGCTGACTGTGATTGAAGTCCTGGACCTGGCAGCTTGCTTTCTCACCTTCTCTCTCTCTCTCTCTCTCTCTCTCTGTCCCTCTCTGGTCAAACTAAAAAAATAAATAAGTTTAAATAAAATAATTATTTTATTAAAAAAAAAAAAGGATACCAGGGATTAACGGTTGGAGAAAGGGGCAGTGTGAATATAAAGGGCAGCATGAGGGAGATTTGTGTGGTGACGGTCTATATTATGATTGCAGTTTTGGTGACTTGAATACACGTGTGTGAGAAAATGACAGAACCGTATTCACACTTTCAGTGCCAGCTTCTTGATTTGGTTTCATATTAATTATGTAAGATGTAACAACAGGGAAAGTGATTTTCTTTACTCTTACTTTTTTAAAATAATAACTTTATTGAGACATAATTCATATAGTATACAGTTCACCATTTTTTTTTTTTTAAATGTTTGCTGTAGGACATTTGAGCTCGCCAGAGAGACAGGGGAAATGAGAAAGCACTCCCCAAAGGGTATAGCCACACTATAATCCTTTCTCCTCCATTCACTTCTTGGGATTTGGGGCATGCACACGCATGCCTGGAGTGTTTTTCAAACCTCTGGGTCCCAACTCGAACCATGGTTTCATTTATGAGTACTGCATCCCTTTTGGTTACCAAATAATAATTCCATATTCAGGATATACCACATTTTATTTATCCTTTCATCACTTGGTGGATATTTGAGTTGTTCCCACGTCTGTTATGAATAATGCTACTGTGAACATTTGCATGCAAGTGTTTTTTTTTTTTTTTTGCAGATGTCTGTTTTCCTTTCTTTTAGCAATAGAATTTCAGGGTTGTATGGTAACTCTGTATATTATATTTTGAGAGCTGCCAAATTGTATTCCAGAACAGCTACACCATTTTACTTTCCTTCCAGCAGTTCATGAGGGTTCTGAGTTCCCACGTCCTCACCAACACGTTTTTATTGCAGCTATCCCAGTGCATATGAAGTGAAACCTTGCTGTAGTTTCTATTGCAATTCCCTAATAGTGATATCAAGTGACCCCATATGCTTACTAGCCATTAGTGTATTGGTCTTAGAGAAATATCTATTTAAATGCCCCTTTTAACTGCTTTGTCTTTTACTGAGTTCACTCTTGAAGTTATTAAGAATTACTCATACGTTTGAGATTCAAGTCCCTTATCAGTTCCATCTCTCTATCTTTGCAGCTTCCTGTGAGTCTATAATTTTTTCAAACTAAAAATTTCTTTTAAATGTTTATGAAATACAAAAGTATTTATAAAATTCTTTGAAATCTGAGGAAGGCTGGTAGACAGTTGTGATACTGTACTATGGTTGCACTTTGTGTTCCCACTGGGGGGGACGTTGCAGAAGAGTACATAAGATAAGATGTCTTTGTGCTGTTTCTTTTCTTTTTTGGAGAGATTGTTGCTATAGGGCAAGTGTGTTCACTGGAGAGCAGACAGAAAGCGAGAAATCACCTCCCTCCCCCAGGGGAAATGGCCACACCACAATCCTTTCTCCTCCACTTTCCTCTGGAGCTTTTGGGCACGCATGCACCCGGCATGAGTTTTAAGCCTCCGGATCTAGGACTCAAACCATGGTTGATTACGTGGTAGTCCAGCAATGTAACCCTTACGCCATCTGCTGGTCCCAGTGGTATGTTTCTTGCAGTCAGTGAACTATGGTGATACATGATAGTCACCCAATGTCCATAGTTTACACTAGGCTGTACTCTTGGAATTGTATAGTCTGTGGATTTAGACAGAGATATAGATAGGATTTTTTAAGATTAAAATAAACATTAAAATAATGTTTTAGTTTATAAAATAATTTTTAATTGTCCATGTAATATATGAGTACATTTTAAGTCCTAGTTATACAGTGATTTATACTTCACAGGTACAGCTAAGCTCACCTGTGACAAGCTCCTATTAATTCCAATCTGTCTGTCCCCAGTCTAGAGGATATATTTTGTACTTACTTTATTATATTACCAGTCACTGGGCTTTTCTACCTAAATTTGAAATCTAATTCACATTTAATTAATGTGATTTCCTCAGAATCTAGATAACACCAAAAGTCTTCTAAGACTTCATAACCAACCCTCCACGTGCTTGTAGGATCACACTTGAGTGAGGTTCCCAATAGCAAATGACCATTTTCCCTCTTTTAAGAAATTGGGATATTGGGACCAGCAGATGGCATAATGGATACATCACTGGACTCCCACGTAGTTGACCACAGTTCAGTCCTGGACCTGGCAGTCAAAAACTCATGCTGGGCACATGTGCTTGTATGCCCAAAATCCCGAGAGGAGAATGGAGGAGAAAGGATTGCAGTGTGGCACTCTCCCCTGGGGAGTGATTTCTCACTTTCTATCTCTCTGTCTTTCTCTGTCTCTCCAGCTAGCATATGCCCTCTATAACAAAACTCTCTCTTAAAAAAAAAAAAGGGAGGATGGAGGGAGAAAGGGGGCCAGCAGGTGGAATGGTGGCTAAGGGCACTAGATTCCCACATGGCCAAGCACGGTTTGAGTCCCAGACCTGACGGCTTGCTTTCTCACTTTCTCTCTCCCTCCCTCCCTCCTTCCCTCCCTCCCTTTCTGTCTTTCTGGTCAAATTAAACAAAGGTAAAAAAAAAAAAAAGAAATTGGAATATTAACTTGCTCTCTCTTAACTCACTAGATTAGCAGAGTATATCTTTAAAATATTGTCTTGGGGTGCATAAAAAGACAGAAATGTGCTCATGTTGTTGACCCTTCTTCCTAATGACTTAAATCCAGAGGATTTAAAGATATTTAAGTAAAGAAATTCTTGATAAAATACTGGCACTTAGGCTGATTGAACACAGATGATTTAGCTTTATAAAAATTGGAATATGCTTGTTTTTATTTTTTTGTGGTTGCAGAGGAAAAGAAAGCAATGCTGCAGGAAATAGCTAATCAGAAAGGAGTCTCCTGTCGTGCCCAAGGCTGGAAAGTCCACCTCTGTGCTGCCCAGTTACTACAGCTGGTAGGTGTAGTTCTAGAAGCCATTGCATCATGCTGCAGGTTGGGGTTATGCTAGACATATCCAAGTCCATAAGACATTTTCTTTGGAGTCATTCTGAAGCATTTCCAATGTGGGTCGTGGTACAGTTTTTGTATGTGCCATATATTATTAACTACTCTGTCACTTACATATGTTTATAATCTAAATATATCTTAGTTCTGGAACCCAGATCCAAAACATGGAACAACTGTGCCATAAAGCCTAAAATTAAGATTCAGTGTTATGTGTTGTTCTGACATCTGAAACGGGGTGCCTCAGATGACCTAGCCATAAAGCCCTTACCCCATCTTCTCCCACAGATAAAGTCCCCTGGCAAACAACCCTTCTTAACTGCAAGGGCCTACATAGTTTTTGCTTCTTGCCAAATAGCAGGCTTCATCTCCCTGCCAGCTTCTGATACTGCTCATAGAAGCCCACCACATTCTTCCTCAGGGAGCAGGGGCAACCCTCCATCTTGATACTACAAAGCCTGCTGCCAAGCACCTGCCTGTTCATTCTGCTCCTGAGTACAACTCATGTGACTCCACATGGTTTGTGGTGTCCACCTGCCCCAGGTTGTGAGTGTATGTGATACAGAAGCTGCTGTTGCTCTCATCTGTCCAGTGATAAATCTTTGCTCTGCCATTTTCCTAATGCCAGGGAGGAAAACGCCCCCATCACCTACTGGCAATCAAACCAGGACCTCATGAAGCCATACTTTGAAGTAGTAGCTATCTGAAGAACATTGGTGGGACCAGCAGGTGGCATAATGGCTACATCACTGGACTCCCATATAGTCAACCATGGTTCGAGTCCTGGATCCAGCAGCTTAAACTCATGCTGGACACGTGTGCGTGCCCAAGATCCCGAGAGGAGAATGGAGGAGAAGGGATTGTGCCATGGCCATCCCCCCTGGGGCGTGATTTCTTGCTTTCTGTCTCTCTGTCTCTCTCTGTCTTTCTGGCAAGTGCATGTGCCCTATAGCAAAAACCTCTCCAAGGGGGGGGGGGGGAAGGAGAGCATTGGCTATCATGAGTATCTAAAAAATGTAGAGTGCCTTGGCTTGTTTTCACTTAGCAGATGATCATCTTTCTGTGAAACTTGTTTTTCAGAGAATTTGCGAATTCAGGGGATGTATTTAAAAGTCTTCCTTCATAGGAGGCCCAGTTTCTATTCCCAGACCAACCTATACCCAGGCCAGGTGTGGTGGTATGGCATGAAGCTAACTGGGAGGCTGGGACAGGAATACAGTGACATGGCAAAACCCTGTAAAAAACATATCTGTCTCTGTCTCTACCATCTTTCTCTGTTATTTGAAAACAAAAATTACTGGGGACCAGCAAGTGGTATGGTTAAGGCACTAGATTCCCACATGACTGAAGACACTTCAAGACCTAGACCCAGTGGCTTGAAAATCCAAATTTTCTAGAAGAGAAGGGATTATAGTGTGGCCGTCTGTCCCCCTGACCCCACCTCGGGTGGGAGGGGATGATTTCTCACTTTACCTGTTTCTCTTCAGGGAATGCATGTGCTCTATGACAAAAACCTTTTTAAAAGTTATCCTTGAAGATAGACTGTGAATTTTAAAAAAATTATTTATCAACTTCCTTTACCCTTTGTTAATCTTAGTACCTTAGTCCTTGAGAGAAAGAATTTTATTACCCCAACAACTCTTGTGCCAGTTTACACAGGTGATACAAATGGGTTCATCTGCTAGATTGCCATAGAAAAGTATTCTAAGGTTTCAATATCCTCCTTCTTATGTATTGCAGACAAATCTGGAACATGATGTTTATGAAAGACTGACCAACCTACAAGAAGGGATTATCCCAAAGAAAAAAGCAGCGACTGATGATGATCTGCACCGAATAAATGAGCTCATACAGGTATGCGTGAGCCCTCTCCCTCTGGCTGTCCTCTTTATGAAAGTGTTTACTGTAACCTCCTGTTTCTATTTCCCTCCCTCCTCTACTGATATCTTCAGTGAAAACCTTTAATTTACTTCAGCCTGCTTACCAAGAAACACTAAGACATTTTCTCTGTGTGAAAACCTCAAAGTGGCCCCTGCCCAGAGGTGAGCAGTTCTTTAGGAGCCTTATGATCCTCAGAGTCACTGGTTGATGCTCTGATGTCTTCTGTTTCAGGGAAACATGCAGAGGTGTAAACTTGTGATGGATCAGATCAGTGAGGCCAGAGACTCCATGCTTAAAGTTTTAGATCATAAAGATCGTGTTCTGAAGCTTCTAAACAAGAATGGGACTGTCAAGAAAGTGTCAAAATTGAAGCGAAAAGAAAAAGTCTAAATCCAGAAGAATCAGGAACTTGGAAACAGAATTTATGAAGAATGATGGTTGGGGAGGGGGGAGGGTTCTGTTTATTTTCAAAGTGGAACATTGAAATAAAGGAAGTGTTCCTTAACTCCGTGTGAAAGCAGAGGGACCCATGGCATCCAGTGGCATGAAAGGATCAGAGCTGACTTGACATGGTGGGCCCCGTTCTTTGTTTCAGACGCATCCATGTTAATCCTGTTTTGTGCCGTAAGTGACTCCTGCAACATCAGTGGCCACAGTTGGAGGCAGCGACACAAATGGGTAGCTGGCGCTTTCAGCCTTCTGGTTTATAGGCTCTGTTTATCTGGTGGATTCCCACAGGACCCACGCTGAGCCTGGACTGAGAGTATCCACTCGGACCATCGGTTATCTCTACACTGAAAACAAAGCCTCTTGCCCTCACCCAGTCAGTTCTTCAGTCTGACCTTCAGATGCCCACATTGGCCTTTTACACAGTGCCACGGCACCACAAGAGCTGCCACATCTCACTCTAAAGGCTTTGAACTATCAGTTCTTGTCATTTTTTTAAAGAACCATTTCCAAGTGAAATTGTATATTGTCTGTCCTATGTGTGTCAGAGTCGGGTTTTGTGGAAGTTCAGAGCAGGCACCACCGTGAGATGCTCTGAGACCCCGTTCTGAAGTACGCCCTTGGCTATCTGTACTTCTGTAGCTGGTGTGATGCTGTTAATTGTATGTACCACACATCTCCAGATGCTAATAAAGGACTCAAAGAGGTTTTTGTACTTGAGCGGTTGGCGTCTTTTTCTAAAATGAATCAGTGCAGTACTGAGCATCACCGAAGTGTCTGCCCTGCTGTAGTTTCTCACACATTGTTAAGACTACTGGGTTAAGGATTGGTTATTCCACAGAGTTCCACTTAGCCCAGTAATTGAAGATCTTAACAGCACTGAAGTCTGTTGGTTCATGGCTTCTTAAATACAAGCTTATAGTTGCATGTTCTGCCAAACAAGGTTTTGCGGAGGACCAGCCCTCAGACCAGGCCAGGCAACAGAGTGGGGCCCAGGGACCGAAGAGGGGGAGGATAAATTATTCGTATCTGAGCTCTGCCATTACTTACTTCTTTTGTGAAATAGAGTAGGCATTAAATAAAGGGTACTGGGTTTGGCAGTTCCAGCCTCTTGGGACTCTTTCTGTTTGTTTTTGCTGAAGAGAACAAAACTTATGGGGATGTGTGTTTGGGGAAGGGTGCTTCAGGGAGAACCAAACTATTCCATCTGCATTCCCCCATCCCACTAGTACTGGCGCTTGGAGAGAGGAGAGGGAGATCACTTGATCAGTCACCAGCACTTTCATGTGTGTGCGTTCCCAGGATCCCAAGAGGAGAATGGAGGAGAAGGGATTGTGGCATGGCCATCCCCCCTCCCCCCCCCCGCCACCCCTCCAGGCAGTGATTTCTCACTTTCTGTCCTGTCTCTCTGGCAAGCACCCATGCCCTAAAGCAAAAATCTCTCTCAAAAAAATTTACATTAGAGTAAAATTTATTCTGGTGTACAGTTCTTTAAGCTTTGATAAATGCACTGAGATGTGTAACCACCAATAGAATCAAGATACAGAACAGTTCATTTAGACTTGCCCCACCAAATTCATTCCTACTATGTTATAGTCAAAATCAGTATCCTGCATTTAACCCCTGGCAATTACTGACTCGTTCTTTGTCCTTACAGTTTTGTCTGTTGAGAGCAGTCATAAAAGTGGAATTGTACATTGTGAAACTTTTTAAGAGTGACTTTTGCTAAAAATCTTTCATTTAGATTTGTCCATGTTGTTGGGTGTTAACAGAAGTTCTTATTTCTGACTTGTACTTCATTGTGTGTGTGTACAATTTTTTATTTACGTATTCCTCAATTGTAGGACATTTGGGCTCGTTCTAGTTTTGGTGATTATGAGTAAGGCTAGTATAAACATGAAAAAAAAATTACAAGCTTATTTTATGGCCCAGTACAGATAAATTGGTCAGATTGTGTGACTATTGAGGCTGAGGTGCAAGGATGGGTAGACCTTCCCCAGGTTGTTCTTGCTTCCTTCAGACCACCCTGAGTGGCAAGGTGGCCCAGGCTTCCTTTGAGCACAATATCACCATCTCTCCCTTCTATCTGGTCTCTAAGTGCCAGGCCAGGAAAGATCATCTTAGAGGGCAAGACCTCATCACCCTCCTTCCCCAGGACCTGTGTTTCCACCTATCTTTTTGCCCTAACCTGAACAGATTTGAGACAAGGAGTGTGTGCTATTTCTGCTCAGGCCCTTGGGACCCACGCCCTGGCTCCTCTGAGATAACCTTCTTCACATTGTAATGGTAAACTTTAATCCGATATGTGATTGGGATATCGCAGACTTTGGCCTTCCTGGGGTTAGGCCACACAAGGCCTGTATAGTCTAAGCTGAGAAAAGTGCTACAGTGATGAAGGCTCTCCACCAGCATGTTTTATTGGCATGTGGTTAAGCCCAACTTTAAGGGCTTTTACCAGGGCCAGCAGGTGGCATGATGGTTAAGGCACTAGACTCCCACATGGCTGACTGTGATTCAAGTCCTGGACCCAGTGGCTTGAAAATCACACCCAGTGTGTGTGCATGCATGCCCAAAATTACAGGAGGATGGAGGAAAAGGGTGACCATCTCCCCCTGCGGGGTAATTTCTCATGTTCCTTCTCACTATCTCACTCTAGTGAACACATTAGCTCTATGGCAAAACTTAAAAGAAAGAAGGGGGGGGAAGGGTAAAGGCAACTGGATCCACATGGCCAACTGTTAGGTATGAGTACCAAACACAACAGCTAGTAGAGAAGGTGGGCACATATGTGGGTGCCTGGCCAAAATCCTAACAGGATGAAGAAATGGAGAAGGGATTGTGGCATGGCCATTCCCCATGAGGGGTGCTTTCTTGCTTTCCCTCTCTCTGTCTCTTTCTTCCTCCAGTGAGTGCACTTGCCCTCTATCAGATTTTTTTTTTTTAAGGTTATAGCCAGTTGTTCACTAGGTGCCAGGGAAGTATGATTTAGAATAATGTTCCTTTGTACTTCTCATCTGTACGCAGTTGCCCCAGTGGTCACGTGGTCTGCTAATGGAGGGCAGGCTCTGGTATTTGGGATTCTGTGTTACAGGCATGTTCTCTAAAAGTGTTATCACCATTTGAACAAAATGTAATCATTGGTTTTCATAAGAAGCTTGTCAGTAAAAGCCTTGAAGTCAGTGCAGGTTAGATCAATAGCGTTGTCACTATTTCTTTGCCTTATGAGTACAACACAGTCCGAAGTTGGGAGAGGCAGGGGTGATGAATCTTGCCTATGAACCCCATGGTTTTTGAAAATAGCTTTATTGAAGAGGAGTAGTTGACATACAATCAACTAAATTTTTTTTTATTTTAGAGAGAGAGGTTTTTCGCTATAAGGTGCGTGCGCTCGCCAGACAGAGAGAGACATAGAGACAGAAAACGAGAAATCACCCCCCAGGGGGGATGGTCATGCCACAATCCCTTCCCCTCCATTCTCCTCTCAGGATCTTGGGCACGCACGCACACACGCCCGGCGTGAGTTTTAAGCCACCAGGTCCGGGACGCGAACCACGGTCAACTACGTGGGAGTCCAGTGACATAGCCATTACGCTAACTGCTGGTTCCCTCAACTAAACATTTTAAAGCCTACTATTTGATAAGTTTTGACACATGAACCATGAAACTATCCCTATAATCCGCACAATCAAGATATTGAACATAGCCCCACTCGACTTTCTTGTGTCTGATTTCTTACCGCCTGCCCTTAGCCTTCTCCCCATCCCCAAGCAGACATTTATCTGCTTTCTGTTATTCTAGATTAGTTTGCACTTTCTAGAATTGTAAATGAGTTCAGTCATACCATGTGTACTTTCTCGGTGGAGGGAGTCTGGCTTCTCTTACTTGGCATAGTGGAAATTCATGCTGAGTTTTATTCATGATGCTTGTTTCCGTAGTTCATTGCTTTTTATTGCTGAGTGGATTTGCATTATATGGATATTTAACAAGTTTTTTTATTCACCACTAGGAAGACATTTGGATTATTAGGTTTTGAAGATTACAGATAAAATTCTTGTACATTTGCGTCATATGAATGAGCAAATGCAAATAAAACTTTTTTTTCCCCCATAGGGTACATGCACTCTAAGGAGAGAGACAGAAAGTGAGAAATCACCCTCCAGGGAGGATGACCATACTGCAATCCCTTCTCCATTCTCTTGGTATTTTGGGCATGCTCACACGTATGCCCAGCATATTTTCAAGTCGCTGGGTCTGTGACTTGAACAGCAAAATTGGCCATGTGGGATCCAGTGCCTTCACCATGATGAGGGCCACCTGTTGGCCCTCATGCAACTTTTTTATTGGTGATTTTATGTTAAGTTGTGTTCACTAGGATTTATGACCAGGAGATAGTACTAAAAAGTCCAGAGGCCATATCACTCTTACTCCTGAAAGGCTAGCCCCATAGCATAGCAGTTATGTACTATGCACAGGAAGCTGGATCCCACATGGCTAACTGAGGTTCAAGTCCCTGCTCTGGCAGCTTGAAGTACCTGCTGGGACCATGTGCACATGTGCCCCGAGTCATGGCAGGAGGAAGAATGGAAGGAAAAAGGATTGATGTGACCTGACCCCATTGAGAGAGTTTTTATCTTCTCTACGCTCCCACCCCATTGCATTCACTCATGCTCTCTACCATGAAGGGAATATATTTGAAATAAGATGTGGATTTGATTTCTGTTCTTTACAGTGGAAAAGCAAAGAAATATAAATCTGGAAAAAAGTTTTAACCCATCTCGCTGGTCTAGAAAATTTTTCATGCTATTTTTTAAAACCTATTTCAAATGACCATTAAATAGAAAATGCTTTATAAGATTTTCATCTTCAGCAACTTTATCATAGAAATGATAATAATTTTAAGTTTGAAAAGGTATCTAGAGGGACCAGCAGTTGGCGTAATGGCTATGTCATTGGACTCTCATGTAGTCAACTGTGGGTCGAGTCCTGGACCTGGTGACTGAGATTTATGCAAGGCACATGTGTGTGTGTGCTCAAGATCCCGAGAGGAGAATGGAGAAGAGATCGTGGTGTGGCCATCCCCCCAGGGGGTAATTTCTCACTTTCTGTCTCTCTCTGTCTTTCTGGCGAGCGCACACACCCTATAGCAAAAACCTCTATTAAAAAAAAAAAAAAGATGTCTAGAGGTTGTATAGTCCAATCCAACATGTGATGTAATGGAAACCTCCAAAAAGATGTATATCTTCCCCTTTTTTATTGTAATATACCACATGGATACAAAAAACTACTATATGAAGCAAACGTGTACATTCATAAGTTCTCAAAAGAACAACTTTAGGGTCCTGCAGATGGCATAGTGGTTATGTTACTGGAGTCCCACATGGCCAACCGCAGTTCGAGTCCCAGACCTGGTCTGATGGCTTGAAACATGCCGGGCATGTGTGTGTGTGAGTTCAAGATCCCAGGAGGAAAATGGAAAAGGGATTGCAGTGTGGCCATCCCCCAGGGGGTGATTTCTCATTTTCCCTCTCACTGTCTCTGCCTTGTCCCCACCTTCCCACCAACCAGTGCACATGCCCTAAGGCAAAAACCCTCTTTAAGAAAAAAAAAACTTCAAAACTACCATCAAGATTAAAAAAAGAGAGACCAGCAGGTGGTGTGGTGGTTAAGGTGCTGGACACTCCCACATGGCTGACTGCGGTTCAAGTCCTGGACCTGGTGGCTTGTTTTTTTCCTTTCTCTCTCTTTCTCTGTCTCCTCTGGTCAAATTAAAAAATAAATGAATGAATGAATAAAATAATTCTAAAAAAAAAAAGAAAAAAAAAGATTAAAAAAAGAAAAAAAACCTTGTCAGTGACCTCAGACACCCTGCAAGTGCTGCATCCCTGATATACTCTCTGCTCCAAACAAATTACCACCATTTTCACTTGCTTTCAAGTAACTATCTTACTGTGGGATGTATATAAAGTGTCCAGATCCTAAATGTGCAGTTTTGTGTATTTTGACAAATACACACTCAAACTAATGCCCAGATAAAGATCTGTAACTTTTCATAACCCCAGATAGAGTGCTTCTTTGCTACTGGTACACCTCTGCCCCACACCCTAAAAGGTAAATATATAGATCTACCATCTATTAATGTAAATTGGTTTTGTCTCTTTAATTTCACCTAAGTAGATTCATACACTTCATACTTATTGTGTCTGATTTTTTTACTCAACATAATTTGAGATTCATTCATTTATTGTGTGTATCACTAAGTTCCTGTTTAAGATGGTATTCTGTCGTGTGACTATGCAACAGCATTGTTTATTCATTTCCCTATTGAAGCATATCTTGGTTGATTCCAGTTTGGGGCTATTATGAATAAAGCTGCTATAAATATGTGTGTGCAGGTTTTTGTGTGGAAATAACTTTTCAATTCAGTTGGGTTAAAACCTAAGAGTGATTGCCAGAACACAAGGTAAAACTGCCGACTGTCTTGCAATGTGACATTCAAATCCCCACCAGTAGTGAATGCGAGTTCCTGTTTCTCCACTTCCTCCCTGGCTTTGGTGTGTCAGCGTTTCGGATTTTAGCTGATCTCATAGATGCATAGTGGTATCTCCTTGTCGTTTTCGTTTGTAGTTCTCTGATGATAAACGGTATTGAGCATCTTTTCATATGACAGTTTGCCATCTTTAGTATCTTCTTGGATGAGGTATCTGTTCAGATTTTGACCTATGTTTTAATAGGTTGTTTTCAGGACCAGTAGATGGTGTAATGGTTACATCACTGGACTCCCACATAGTTGACCACAGTTCAAGTCCCGAACCTGGCAGCTTAAAAACTGACATTGGGCATGTGTGCGTGCGTGCCCAAAATCCCAAGAGGAGAAGGGAATGTGGTGTGGCCATTACCACCTGGGAGGATGAGTTCTCACTTTCTGAGTGTCTCTGTCTCTCTGGCAAGCACACCTGCCCTATAGCAAAAAATCTCTCAAAAAAAAAAAAAAAAACCTTGGGTTTCAAAAGTACTTGGTAGGGGCTGGCAGATGGCATGGTGGTTGAGGTGCTGGACTCCCACATGGCTAACTATGGTTCAAGTACCGGACCTGGTGGCTTGCTTTCTCACTTTTCCTTTCTCTCTTTGGTCAAATATAATAATAATAATAAGGGACCAGCAGTTGGCATAATGGCTATGTTGCTGGACTCCCATATAGTAGACTGCAGTTTGAGTCCCGGACCTGGTGGCTTCAACTCACGCTGGATATGTGTGCATGTGTGCCCAAGATCCCGAGAAGGGGAATGGAGGAGAAGGGATTGTGGCGTGACCATCTCCCCTGGGAGGTGATTTCTTGCTTTCTGTCTCTCTGTGTGTCTCTGTCTTCCTGGCGACCACATGTGCTCTATAGCAAAAACCTCCCCCCACCAAAAAAATAATAATAACAAATGGAATTAAATAAATAATTCTTTTTTTAAAAAAAAAGTCCTTTGTATATTTTGGATACAAGTCCTTTATCAGATAATATTTTGCAAATATTTTCTTGCACTCTGTAGCTTATCTTTTCATTCTCTTAACAGTGCCTTTTTAAGAATATATTAATTTTGGGGACCAGTAGGTGGCATGGTGGTTAAAGCGCTGGAAACTCCCACATGGCTGAACACAGTTCGAGTATTGGACCTGGTGGCTTGCTTTCTCACTTTCCATGTCTCTCTCTCTCTCAGTCTGGCTTTCTCTGGTCAAATTAAAATAAGTGAATTAATAAATAGAAATAAATAATTTTTAAAAAGAATATATTAATTTTAATAAAACATAACATCAGTTTTTTCTTTCATGAATCATGTGGCCTTATACCCAAAGACTCATTATCAAATCGATTCATCTAGATTTCTTTTTTCTTTTACAAATGATACAGTATTATGTTTTACATTTAAGCATACGATCCATTTTTGAGTTGATTTTTGTAAGAGTTGTAAGATCTGTCCTGATACTAGTATTTTTGGTGGGGAAAGGATGCATGAACCTCCAGTTGTATTCTGGCACCATCTCTCTATTTCTCTTTAGAGTGATTTTTGCTGCAGGGCACGTGTGCTTGCTGGAGAGAGAGAGAGCCAGAAAACCAGAAATCAACCCTCCCCCCTCAGGGGAGATGGCCATGCTGCAATCCCTTCTCCATTCTCCTCTTGGGATTTTGGGCACACATAGCCTGGTGTGAGGTTTAAGCCACTGGGTCTGGGACTCGAACTGTGATTGACTACAAGGGAGTCCAGTGATGTAACCATTACACCATCTGCTGGTTCCCCAGCACCATCTCTTGATCGACTTACCTTCCTCTGTCAAAGATCAGTTGACTGTATTTATAATAGTCTAGTTCAAGATCTCACTGTTCTGTTCCATTGATACCTTTGTTTTTCTTTTTCCTTCTATTTTTTTCTATTTTTAGCATATCTTTTTTTTTTCAAAAAATTATTACTTAATTTTCTTTATTATTATTCAGTTTGACCAGAGAGAGAAGTAGAATGATAAAGTAAGTCTCCAGGTCTAGGACTTGAACTGCAGTCAGGAGTCCAGCGCCTCAACCACTGTCTCAGTGGACTTCCTAATGCTAATTTCCCTTGTCATTTTTTAAAATAATTTTTATTAAGTTTATTATTATAATTTAATTTGACCAAAGAGAGGAAGTGAGAAAATAAGCTGCTAGATCCAGGACTCAAACCACAGTCAGTCATGTGGAAGTCAAGCACCTTAACCACCAAGTCACCTGCTGACTCCCCATCTCTTCTCATTTCTTATTTTACTCATTGCCTAAGACTTTAACATCCATATTTGTGAATTTTTCAGTATTCCTGTGTTATTCATTCTTAGTTTTATTCTCTTGTAATTAGAAAAGATACTGTATAGGAGATGGCTACTGAACTTGAGCTGTGAAATACTGCTTTCATTGACTAAAATGAAGATTTTCTGCTGAGACTTTTCCGTCCAGATTCATTTCGAGTGGGAGAAGCACAAACCCAGGCCCATCATGAGATGGCTACTGAACTTGAGCTGTGAGATATTGCTTTCATTCGCTAAAAATTAAGATTTTCTGCTGAAACATCTCCCTCCAAATTCACTTAATCAGAAAGATCAGACCACAACAGAAGATAGATGAACTAAATAAATGATAATGGACTGATGAAATAGAATTTTATGAACTTTTTTTTTTTTAAGAATTATTTAGCTTTATTTATTTATTTAAATTTGACCAGAGAGAGAGAGAGAAAGTGAGAAAGCAAGCTGCCAGGTCCAGGACTCGAACCACAGTCAGCCATGTGGGAGTCCAGCACCCTTAACCATCACACCACCTGCTGGTCCCTGCAAGGAAAGTTTTTTGTTTTTTGTTTTTTTGAGAGGTTTTTTCACTATAGGGCGCGTGCGCTCACCAGACAGACAGACAGAGACATAGAGACAGAAAGCGAGAAATCACCCCCCAGGGGGGATGATCATGCCACAATCCCTTCTCCTCCTTTCTCCTCTCGGGATCTTGGGCACGCACGCACACACGCCTGGTGTGAGTTTAAACCACCGGGTCCGAGACTCGAACCGCAGTCAACTACGTGGGAGTCCAGCGACATAGTCATTATGCTAACTGCTGATTCCCGAATTTTATGACTTTTGACTAAAACATTGCTGATTTTCTTCTAGGCTTTGTTTTCCGGTTTTAAGGATTTTTGTCCTGTCTTGAGCTGCCCATAGGTTCAAGTACCTACTATTTGAACAGAATCCTAACCTGTTTCCTGACTTTAAGTTTTAAGCAAAGTTTCTTAGCATTTCTTTTGAGTTATTAAAGCTAAAACTGCTTTTCTTGAAATTAAAAAATATATTTAAAAATACCTATTTAATAACTGTAGTAAGCTATATAACATCAGCTAGGTGCTACTTCATAGTATATTCATTCTACTCAGAGTGTCACGCCTAAAGTCAGACATGTATTCACTGATATGTACATATCAGCTGAACTTGCTATTGAAAGTATTTATTTATTTATTTATTTATTTGGAGAGGTTTTTGCCATAAGGCATGTGCGCTCACCAGGAAGACATAGAGAGAAAGAGAGACAGAAAGTGAGAAATCATCCCCCGGGGGGATAGCCACACCGCAATCCCTTCTCCTCCATTCTCTTCTTGGGACCTTGGGCACACACACACATGTGCCCGGTGTGAGGTTAAGCTGGGTCCAGGACTCGAACTGCGGTCAACTACATGGGAGTCCAGCGACATAGCCATTACACTAACTGCTGGTCCCAAAGTAGTTAGATTATTTAAGAAATTTTGTGAATCAATAAAATGTGTGGAAAAAAATAAGTAATTCAAAAAAATGATTTCAGCCTTTTCAAATTTATTGAAGTTTGTTCTGTGGCTTAACACTTGGTCTATCTAGGAGAGTGTTCTGTATGCATGTGCAGAGAGTGTATATTCTGCTGTTGCTGAGTGTTCCATGTTGCTGAGTGTTCCATGTCTAAATTGTTTTATAATACTGTTCAGGTTTTCTGTTTAATTTTCTTTTTTGAGAAGCTTTTCTATAGGGCACATGCACTCACCAGAAAGACACAGAGAAACAGAAAGCGAGAAATCACCCCCCAGGAGAGACGGCCACACCTGAATCCCTTCTCCTCCATTCTCCTCTCTGGTGGTTGAGGTCCTGGATTCCCACATGGCCGACCATGGTTCAAGTCCCAAACCTCGCCCTTTCCCTTTCTCTCTGTCTTCCTCTCTCTGGTCAAAATTTAAGAAGAATAAATTTAAAAATTATATATATATATATATATACACACACACACACACACACACACACACACACACACTTTAGCTCTTCTTGGTTATTATTTACAAGGGATATATTTTTCCATCCTTTTATTTTCGGCCAATTTGTTTATATCTAAAGTGAGTCTCTTGCAGACAGTTTATAGGTGAGTTGTTCTGTTTTGTTTCTTTTTTTCATTAATCCAATCTGCCAAGCTTTGTCATTTTTCATTTTTTTAAAGAAGTATTTTGGGAACCAGCAGTTAGCGTAATGGCTATGTCGCTGGACTCCCACATAGTCGACCGCAGTTCGCGTCCTGAACCCGGTGGCTTAAAACTCATGCAGGGCATTTGTGCGTTCGTGTCCAAGATCCTGAGAGGAGAATGGAGGAGAAGAGATTGCAGCATGACCATTCCCCCCTGGGGGGTCATTTCTCGCTTTCTGTCTCTATGTCTCTCTCTGTCTGTCTGGCGAGCGCAAGCGCCCTATAGCCAAAAAAAAAAAAAGTCTCCAAAAAAAGAGTGTCATCCAGGGATATTATACTGGTTTTCTGTTGTCTGGCAATTAAAAAGAAAGGACAATGTTAGAATGATCTGTGCTAGAGTTAGGGAAAGTGAGAATGCAAACTGCCAGGTCCAGGACTCAAACTACAATTGGCTATCTGGGAGTCTAGCACCCTTAACCACCATGCCACCTGCAGACCCCAAATTTTTTATATTTTGCTCTGGGGCACAGGTACTCACTGGAAAGAGAGAGAAAAGGAAAGCGAGAAAGAAAGCACCCCCCACCCCAGGAAGGATGACCACACCACAGTCTTTTCTCCATTCTCCTCTTGGAATGTTGGCCATGCACACACACGCAACCCGTGTGTTCCATGTGTTTTTCTTTTTTCTTTTTTTGAGAGATTTTTGCTATAGGGCGCGTGCGCTCGCCAGACAGAGAGAGAGAGACAGAGAGACAGAAAGCAGGAAATCACCCCTCAGGGGGGATGGCCACGCCTCAATCCCTTCTCCTCCATTCTCCTCTCGGGATCTTGGGCACGCACGCACACGCGCCCGGCGTGAGTTTAAGCCACCGGGTCCGGGACTCGAACCACAGTCAGCTACATGGGAGTCCAACGACATAGCCATTACACTAACTGCTGGTCCCATCCCGTGTGTTTTTCAAGCTGCCGGTCCAAGACTCAAACAGCACAGGTAGCCATGGAGGATCTAGCTGCCTTAACCACTAGGACACCAGCCGACCCACCAATCTCTGGATTTTAATAGAGGTGTTTAACCCACCTATTGCATGTTTGCATAGAAAAATACAGCATGACTTTCCCTACAACCAACTATATTGAATGTGATTACTGGTAAAGAAGGATGTACTTCTGCCATCTAACTATTTGTTTTCTGTGGTTCTGTGCTTATTGTTACTGCTTTTTTAAATACATTGTTGATTTTTTGTAATATACAATTTTTATTCTTTTTTTCTGTATATTTTTAAGTTATTTTTATAGGAAGTTACCCTAGGGTTTATAAATTTATCTTAAGCTTATGATAGTATACTTTGAATAATACTAAGTAGTTTCCATAGTATGTATAAAATAAAATGTATTGAAGGTGATTGGTTTGGACTAAGCTCCTGAACCAGGGCATTAAGAGGCAGAGCCTTTAGGAGATGATTAGGTTATGATGGCAGATCCCTCATGAATAGGGTTAATGCCCTTATAAGAGAGACCCCAGCACACCCCCTTACCTTTTCCATGTCTGGACACAACAAGAAGGTGCCCTCTATGAATCCAGAAATGAGTCATTACCAGACACTGAATCTACCAGCACCTGGACCTTGAATTTCCCAGTCTCCAGAACTGTGAGAAATAAACTTCTGTTATTTATAAGCCATCCAGTCTATGGTATTTTATTATAGCAGCCCCAATGACTAAAAACAGTGACAATAATGTTCTTTTTCTCCTATAGTTTATTTGTTAAGGAGTTCATTCTTTTCTTTTCCTTTTGTTTGCCCGAGTGCATTTGTGCTTGCCAAAGGTAGGCAGAGACAGAGGGGGAGAGACAGAAAGCGCCCCCCATAGGACATGGCCACACAGCAATTCCTTCTCCACTTCTCCAGTCCGTTGGGATTTGGGGCATGCACACACACACGTGCGCAATATATCTTCAAGCCACTCAGGCAGGTTTTAACCACACAGTTGGCCAGGTGATTCAAGTCCCTTATCCACCAAGTCCACAGGGTCAGCCTGGAACTCAGGTGTTTAACTTGTAGAGTCTTACAACAGTCTGTTTTCTGCTCTTCTATTTAATAGCATATTTCAATGTGTTTCTCTGCTCTCTGATCCAGAAGCTTGGTTAGATTCAGGTCTGATTTTTATTTTGGCAACACTACCTGATACTGTGTTTGTTCATCATTATGGTCCCCTTAATGCTGATTTTAGCCATCACTGACAATGCTCAGTGCCTCCTATTAATAATGTGACTCTTGGAACGAGCAGATGGCATAATGGTTACATCGCTGAACCCCACATAGTGGACGGTGGTTCAAGTCCTAGACTTGGTGGCTTAAATTCACTCCTGGCATGTGTGAATCCATGCCCAAGTTCCCAAGAAGAGAATGGAGGAGATGGAATTGTGGCATGGCCACTCCTGCAGGGGGTGATTTCTCACTTTCTGTCTCTCTGTCTTTGTCTCTGTGGTGAGTGCACACTCCCTACAGCAAAAATCTCTCTAAAAAAATTTTTTTAAAAATAATAATGTGACTCTTTTCCCTTTTATTCATTATCTGGAATACTTTCATAAAGAGACATTTCCTTTCCAGCATTGGTGCTGCATTTTTACAGTTCATATAGAAAAAGACAACATAAATGCCTGACACCAACCCAGTTTTTGCCAGTTTTCACAAAGAGGAATTTATTTTTCATTATCATACATATTTGACCAGTTTTTCTTTTCAGTATCATTATGAATTTGAACATACGTCGTGTGACTCCATCAGTTACCTGAACTCAGGTTCATATTGCCCATCTTTGGCCAGGAAGAGCCAAAGGTTAGCTCTCTATCTGGTATGGCAAGGTATTCTAGACACCTCTTAAATATTTCCTACCTCTGGAATCAGTCATTTCTCCAGGAATCCTGGCTTCATTTACTGAGATGTGGTGATTTAACACCATATCCTGGGCAGCAAGGCATGCTCATTGCAATGGGGTTTGAAATTGTTTCTAGGATTTTCATAGTGAACAGATACATAAACACAAGCACATTTAAGTAATGTTTGTCAAGTCTGTCTACTATAAATTTTACTTTCCCCTTTCCATAATCTCTTTGAAACAAGTCACTAAGAAGAGCCCACATTTAGGGATGAAGAATTAAGCTCTACCTCCTTGAAGGGTCTTCCCCCTTTTCTTTCCTTTTTTTTTTTTTTTTTTTTTTAAGATTGTTACTGTAGGATGTGTGCATCTGATGGAAAGAGCCCGAGAGAGGAAAAGTGAGAAATCACACCCCTGGCGGGATGGTCATACCGCAGTTCCTTCTCCTCCATTCTCTTCTCAGGATGTTGAGTACACACGTATGCATGCATGCCTGGTGTGGTTTCCAAGCCTCTGGATCCAGACTCAAACCACAGTTGGCCATGTGGAGTCCAGCACCTTAACCACTATGCCACCTGCTGGCCCCTTTCCCTTCATTTTTGTTCGTTCATTCGTTCTTCTTCTTCTTCTTCTTTTTTTTTTTTTTTGGCACAAGTAAGACTTTTTATTTGTCACTATTAAAAGTCTGAATTTTAATCAGATTATTGAACTGGTGGTTCATATTCATCAGCTTGTTCAACTTTGGCACCCGTCTCATCCCCAGAAGCTTTTCCCGAGCTACTACCTTTACCATGAAGTTCCATGAGTTTTTCCAATTCGAACTTGGGCTTCTTCAGCATTTTCACTTTTCTGATGAAGACATTATGGAGAGGATAGATGGACTGACAAGCCTTTTCTATGTCTTTTCCAATGTTGTCTGGAGTCAGTTTATTGACCACTTCTTTCAAGTCATTTGTCAGCACTTCCTGGGTCATGGTTTCCATCATCTTCTTCCGGATTTGGTGGATCTGCTGATACTGAGCATAAGAGATCTTCTGTATCTGATTGTTGCAAGTTTATTAAATCCAACACAGAAGAGATGAAGCAAATAACCATCAGTAGTCTTGACATCAACATGAGCTTCAATCATGGTCTGCCATTTTTTGACCATGGAACATTTTATCATGGGCTCACTCATGCCATGGAAGTTAGGCAATTTTTGCCCTGAACATCCTCAGTAATTAGTTTGAATTTCTTAAATGCAACTTCATCATCTGCAAGGCTTATTCAAACACATGGCCTATAAGGCTGTCAGATACAATTTTGGTTCCTTGAGTCCTGGTGACCAGTGTTTTCCCAATATTTCTTATGTTGAACATAGCAGGTGCTTTCATGTCATACCAATCTTTTTTAGAAAATGGATCAACCAGAACCAGCAGATGGTGTAATGGCTAAGTCACTGGACTCCCATATAGTAGACCACGGTTCGAGTCCCGGACCCAGTGGCTTAAATTCATGCCGGGCGTGTATGCATGCATGCCCAAGATCCCAAGAGGAGAATGGAAGAGAAGGGATTGTGGCATGGCCATCCTCCCAGGAGGAGATTTCTCACTTTCTGTCTCTCTGTCTCTGTCTTTCTGGAGAGCACGTGAACTCTATAGCAAAAACCTTTCCAAAAGTAAACAACAAAGAAAGAAAATGGATCAACCACTTCCTTCTTGGCTCCCTTTTTACCACCTTTCTTAAGGCACTTATTCTTGCCAACTGCCACGGTGCTACTCAGAGAACCAAAAGGGCTTCTTTTTTTTTTTTTTTTAAGTTTTGTTGTTGTTTTTGTTTGTTTGTTTGTTTGTTTTTGTCATAGGGCATGTGTGCTCGCCAGAGAGACAGAAACAGAGAGAAGGAAAGTGAGAAATCACCCCCAAAGGCGGGTGGCCATGCCACAATCCTTTCTCTATTTTGCTCTGGGGATCCTGGGCACACATGTACATGTGCCTGGTGTGATTCTCAAATCACCTGGGCTGAGACTTGAGGGAATCCAGTGCATTAACCACCATGCCACCTGCTGGCCCCTCTCCCTTCATTTCCTAAGTAGTTGGCCTATATCTACAGTGTACTGCATATTGTCATTATATACTCTTCCTTTAACTCTCCATTAATATTAATTCTAGAATAAGTGTATATTAAATAACCCCCACCCATCCTTACAGCAATGGCTCCTTAGTCATTTTAATTGCTGAAAATTTGTTCTCTAGTAGATTGCTTAAGGGCTTCTGTAATAGGCATGATGGTTTAAGCAACTGGATCCTATATAGCTGACTTCACAGTTTGACTCCCAGACATGTGGCTTGAAAAATATGCCAGGCACATGTGCCTGTGTGCCCTAAATACCAGATCTCAAGCAGAGAATGGGGAAGAAGGGATTGAAGTATGACCATCCCCCTGGAGACTGATTTCTCACTTTCACTGTGTCTTCCTTTCTCTCTGTCTCTTTCTGACAAATGCACATATCCAATAGCAAACTAAAACAACAAATAAATAAAAGATCTCCTATAGTTATTTTATGTCAGTAGCGGTTTATCTATAACAAGTGTACTTGAAATTCAAGGGTTTTTTTTTAAACAATTATTTATTTTATTTTTTTATTTATTCATTCATTTCTTTCTTAATTTGACCAGAGAGAGACAGAGGGTGAGAGTGAGAGAGAAAGGAAGTGAGATAGCAAGCCACCAGATTCAGGACTCGAACCCTGGTCAGCCATGTGGGAGTGTCCAGTGCCTTAACCACCACGCCACCTGCTGGTCCCATGAAATTCAGTTTTTAATAAAATTCTTCCAATGAAATTATTGATTCACATATAGTTTACCATTTTATTTTATAATGAGTAAATGCAAACCTTATTAAGAAAGTATATAAATACATATACTTTTATTCAAACTGACATGGTAGTGTTTTTTTGTTTGTTTGTTTTGTTTGTTTTTTTTGAGAGGTTTTTGCTATAGGGCACGTGTGCTCGCCAGACAGAGAGAGACAGAGAGACAGAAAGCGAGAAATCACCCCCCACACACAGGGGGGATGGTCACGCCGCAATCCCTTCTCCTCCATTCTCCTCTCGGGATCTTGGGCACGCACGCACACGTGCCCGGCATGAGTTTTAAGCCACCGGGTCCGGGACACGAACCGCGGTTGACTACGTGTGAGTCCAGCAACATAGCCATTACGCTAACTGCTGGTTGCCGACACGGCAGTGTTTTCAAAGCCTCATTTATAAACGAGTTCTTTCCATTTTAGTGGCATGGGACTGGTGTTTCTGAGATACCCGTGGGGATTCGTGGGCAACAGTTGCTGCAGCTATTCTATTCAGGGTATGAACCACACCTGCCTTTTTTCCCTCCTTATAGCTGTCCATATTCCCATGGTTAGTTTTTCATGCTGTGTAACAAGTCACCACAAATTGAGTGGACTAAGACAACGTACATTTAGGGTTTTCATTGCCATGCTTCACGAGCCCAGCATGGATTAGCTGGTCAGGATCTGACAAGGCTACCACCATGGTGGTAACCAGCCACAGCTGGGATCGCCTCTGAGGCTGTCTTCCTCCCCATTCACATGGTCTTTGGCAGAATTCATTTCCTGTCTAACTCATGGCAGCTTGCTTCTTCAAGACCTGCAGGAAAGCTGCTTTTTGGCTACATAGTTCTTTCAAGGTAGGACTCTTTATGGTTTTACTCGGTTAGGTGAGCCCCACCCAGGATGATCTCCCTTTAAATTGACTTAAGGTCAACTGATTAGGGACATTAATTACACTTGAAAATTATGTTCAGATTTGACACAGAGTAAACCTAATCATGGATGAGAAATCCTATCAAATTCGTAATTCCTACCCACACCCAAGAGGAAGATATTATAAAGTTCGTATACATCAGCAGGCAGGAAACATGGGGGCCATCTAAGGTAGGCCATCTTTGCCTACCTTAAGTGGATTGAAGAGTTTGTTTTGTTTGATTTAAGGCTTATTTATTGAGAGAAAGGGACCTACCACTCCACAACTGTCACCTCATCCCAGCCAGGATTATGAGTCTATCACCCTGTACCACCACAGCTAAGTCTGTTTATTAAAGCATCAAAAATCATTGTATTTGGGGGTAGACCTCATAGCCTAGTGGTTAAGGGAGCTACATCCTGCAGATCAGGCCACCGTTTGAATCCCAGCCCCAGTGTCTTTGCTGTTGTTGTTGTTTTTGGAGAGGTTTTTGCTATAGGGTGCGTGTGCTCGCCAGAAAAGACAGAGAGACAGAAAGTGAGAAATCACCCCCCAGGGGGAATGGCCACGCCACAATTCCTTCTCCTCCAGTCTCCTCTCGGGATCTTGGGCACACATGCACACACACCCAGCATGAGTTTAAGCCACGGGGTCCAGGACTCGAACTGCGGTCAACTATGTGGGAGTCCAGCGACATAACCATTATGCTAACTGCTGGTCCCAGCCCCAGTGTCTTGAAAAGCACACTGGGCACATGTGTATGTGTGCCTCACATGCCAACAGAATGGAAAAATGGAGATGGGATTGCATGAACGCACCCTACTAGGGGGTGCTTTCTCCCCCAATCCCACTCCCAGCAAAATACATACACACTCTCTGGCAATGTTAAGTAAATAAAAGACATTTTGGAAAACTGGTTGCTTTCTTTTCTAACAACATCATCATCGCTTCCTGAGTTTCTGATGTGAGAAAGGCCTAGGACTAAGTTTACAGACAGAGCCAAACATGGTTTTTACTCTTGTGGCTGCTTGTGTGTAGATCTTGCACATAGGAAGCGACAGACAGCAGCATGTGCTCAGTGGAAATCAGAGGTATAAAATAAAAGTGCTCTCACGGATTAGAAAAAGAAATCACCACGGACGGTAGTGAGGGAGAAAATGTGCTGGTAACAGTGGAACCGGATCTCTAAATTGAACTGAACAAGTGTTTTTGAACCCCACAGGATGCCGTGGGGCAAATATGAATCAGACAGATTCTATCCCCCTGGGATGTATTGTCTGGTGGGAGAGGCAAACTTTGAACCAAATGGATGTGGGCAGATTAAAAAGTAGGTACATTAGAGATAGAATACATAGGGGAGAGATTCCACCAATTTTACAGGATAAGTTAGAGTCTGCCAGATGGTTGCGTTTTAAAATACCGTTACAGAAAAAGGAAGAGCAGGAAATGTCAGCAATGAAGGACAAGGTACACTAGAAGGAAGAATTTAGAGAGAAGACAACCAAAACATGTAGAGACCACATCCTAGGACTGTGTGCCCTGTGCATGATTGCATCATCTTGACCTGATCACAGAATCAAGTATTAAACATCTTGGAGAAGAGAGCAGAGGGCACCAAAGGCATCAAGTAAGATTGTTTTTCTCACGCTTATTCTAGTGCCCTTAGGTAAGCTAATTAACATCTGTTAATTTGGAATCGTATGTTACTATTTATGAGGTGTTGATATTAAAAGGAATGCTCTGGGAACCAGCAGTTAGTGTAATGGCTATGCCGCTGAACTCCCATGTAGTCGACCATGGTTCGAGTCCTAGACCCAGTGGCTTAAACTCACGCCAGGCACATGTGCATGCATGCCCAAGATCCCGAGAGGAGAATGGAGGAGAAGGGATTGCGGTGTGGCCATCCCCCCTGCTGGGGGTGATTTTTCGCTTTCTGTCTCTGTCTCTCTTTCTGGAGAGCACACGCGTCCTATAGCAATAAAAAAAACTCTCAAAAAAATAAAAGGGATACTCTGTGCCTTAAGACAGTGGTAATGGGCTCGTGTTCAGACAGTTATGATGAATATTTATCTAGATTCAGAAATGATGCTTAGGTCAGAAATTAGTAAAGTATAAGATTCTAGGGATTGAGAAATGAAATCACTTTGAAATAAGTTTAAAAAACTGAAGACAGGGGACCAGCAGTTGGCATAATGGCTATGTTGCTGGACTCCCATGTAGTCAGTCAACCATGGATCGAGTCCTGGACCCAGTGGCTTAAACTCACAGCAGGCACGTGCCCAAGATCCCGAGAGGAGAATGGAGGAGAAGGGATTGCGGCAAGGCCACCCCCGTGAGGGGTGATTTCTCGCTTTCTGTCTCTCTTTCTGGCAAGCCCACACCGCCCTTAAGGAAACACCTCCTTCAAAAAAAAAAAAAAAAAAAAAAAAGACAGCGTTTTTGTTTGTTTGGTTTTGTTTTTTGGTTTTTGTTTTGATTTGTTTTGTCTTGTCTTTGTAGTTTGCTATAGAGTACGTGCATTTAACAGAGAAAAAGTAGTTAGAACTCACTCCTTAGGGGGGATGGCCATGCCACAATCCTGTCTCCTCCAGTCTCCTTTCAGTATTTTTGTTTTTGTTTTTTTATGGTAAAAAAGTGTGTATTTAGGATTAGCCAGCTGGACTCAGTTTAGACTATCCCAATTTTGTTGGCAACATCCAAAACATCATAATCAGGGGCCAGTCACACATATGCCTTCTCTCCATCAGGCCTGATTAGTATTGGCCTTGGCCACATCAGTATCATAGAGCTTTTTCACAGCCTGTTTGATCTGGTGCTTGTTGGCCTGGACATCCACAATGAACACAAGTGGGTTGTCTTCTATCTTCTTTATGGCAAAAACTCGGTTGTCAGGGGGAACTTGATGACGGCATAGTGGTCAAGCTTGTTTCTCCTAGGGGTGATCTTCTGAGGATATTTGGGCTGCCTCCACAGCCAGAGAGTCTTGGGCCTCTGGAAGGTGGGTGATGAATGAATCTTCTTTTTTTTGTGGCTGTGGACACCTTTCAACACTGCCTTCTTAGCCTTCAAAGCCTTTGCTTTAGCTTCAACTTTGGGAGGGGCAGGAGCTTCCTTCTTTGCTTTCGGTGCCATCTTGGCAAAAAGGGTCTTTTTCTCCTTTCAGTATTTTGTACACACATGTACCCAGTGTGACTTTCAAGCCACCAGGTCTGAGACCCAGACCCCTCAGCCATGTGGGATCCAACCACCTTAACCTTCATGCAACCTCCTGATCCAGTGATTATTTATTTATTTATTTATTTAGCCTTAGGGTGTGTGCACTCACCAAAGAGAGACAGAGACAGTAAGAGGGAAAGTGAGAACTCACCAACCGGGGGGGATGGCCACACTGCAATCCCTTCTTCTCCATTCTCCTCCTAGGATTTTGGGTGCGCACACACATACACGTAGCATGATTTTCAAGCCACCTGGTCCTAGGACTCGAGCCATAGTTGGCTTTGTGGGAGTCCAGCAACATAACCACTATGCCATCTGCTGGCCCCCCAATGATTTCTTTTTTAAGTCATGACTTTCCTTTCTGTGTTTCAGTATGTCACGCAAAAATTCATGTACTAAAATTTGGTTATATAAAACTATTAGGAGGGTAGAGGCTAGTGATGTGTCCACAAGCAGGGACCATGTGGGAGGCCCAAGTTCGACTCCTCATCCAACCTAAAAGCCTGATGTAGAGGTATGCATTGGTACTCAGCAACTTGAGAGGTTAAAGCAGGAGGATCTAAAACTCAAGGCTGACCTGGCCATGTAGCAAGACCCTGTGTTTAAAAAAAAAAAGTGGAAACTTAATCTGGTTGTTGTGTTGAAAGGTAGAGCTATGAGAGGTGATTAGACATAGATAGGTCATAAAACTGGGACCCCCATGATTAAATCCTGGGGAGGGGGAGCAGCAGGTGGCATGGTGGTTAAAAACGCTGAACTCCCACTTTGCCAACTGTCAATTCAAGTCCTAGATCCAATGGATTGAACATGGATGCCCAGAATCCTGAGAAGAGAGTGGAGGAGAAGGGATTGTGGCACGGTCATCCTCCTCCCAGGGGATTGCTTTCTCATTTTCCCTCCCTCTCTCTCTCTATCACGCTCTGTGTCTCACTCTAGTGGGCACATGCACCCTATGGCAAAATCTAAAACACACACACACACACACACACCAAGACAATTCAGTGGAAAAAGAATAGTCTCTTTAACAAGTGATAGCAAAGCAACCAGATGTCCACATGCAAAAGAATTATTTTGGACCCTTTATACTATATGCAAAAATTTGATCAAAATGGATAAAAAATCTGTTCATGAGAGCTAAAATTATAGAACTCTCAGGAGAAAACATAGTATATAGTGTTAGGCAATAATTTCTTAGATCTAACACATCAAATACACATGTGATAAAAGAAAAATGTGACAAATTGGACTTTATCAATATTTAAAAGTTTTGTGCTTCAAATACAGCCATCATGTGCTGCTCAAGGGAAACTGGATCCTATTTGGTGACATCAGTTCACATCTGGGCTGGTCAGTCCAAATATCCATGTGAGTGCCCAGGATCTCTGAATGGAGGACAGAGAAGAAATTATGGTGTGAACAGACATTGTGGAATCTAAACATCTCCCTCTCTCTCTCTCTCTCTCTCTCACACACACACACACACACACACACACAAACTCATGTGTGCACACACTATCATGAATAAAGGAAAAAGTAAAAGGACAATTCACAGAAAGGAATAATATATTCATAATTCTTATACCTGCTCAAGGACTTGTATCCAGAATATTTTTAAAGTTTTACAAGTCAATAATAAGACAAATACCACAAGTTTTTAAATGGACAAGGGGTTTCAATAAAATTCAAAGAAGATACACGGCCAGTGAATGCATGAAAGACAGTCAACATCATTAATTATGTTGTGTCAGTGGTATAGTGGTTAGCATAGCTGCCTTCCAACAACATTAATTATGCAAAGCCACACCAAAAGACCCCAAGCCACACCCATTACAATGACTCTAATAAAAAAGATGGCAAATGTCCTCCATGTGGGGAAATTGCAACCCTCACATGTTGCTGCTAAGAATGCAAAATAGTGAAGCCATTCTGGAAAACAGTCTGGTGATTTGTCAAAAAGTTAAACAGAGTTACAATATGATCCAGCAATTCAACTCCTAACTATAACTTGGTATATCAAGAGAATTGAAAACATGTCCATGCAGAAACTGGCACAGGAATGTTTATAGCAGCATTACTCAATAGTCCAAAAGTGTGAAAAACCCAATATTGGGACCAGCAGTTAGTGTAATGGCTATGTCATTGGACTCCCATGTAGTCGACCACAGTTCGAGTCCCAGACCCAGTGGCTTAAAACTCACGCCGGGTGCGTGTGTGTGCGTGCCCAAGATCCCGAGAGGAGAATGGAGAAGGGATTGCAGCGTGGCCATCCTCCCTGGGGGGGGTGATTTCTTGCTTTCTGTCTCTCTGTCTCTCTCTTTCTGGTGAGTGCACGTGCCCTATGGCAGAAACCTCACAAACAAACAAACAAACAAATCAATATCATCACCTGATAAATGGAATGATATATATCTGTCCATATAATGGGATACTATTTGCCCATAAAAGGAGATAAAGTACTTGGGACCAGCAGTTAGCGTAATGGCTATGTCGCTGGACTCGCATGTAGTCGACCTGATTCGAGTCCCAGACTTAGTGACTTAAACTCACACCAGGCGCGTGTGCATGCCCAAGATCCCGAGAGGAGAATGGAGAAGGGATTGCAGCGTGGCCATCCTCCCTGGGGGGGGTGATTTCTTGCTTTCTGTCTCTCTGTCTCTCTCTGTCTTTCTGGCCAGAGCGCACACACCCTATAAAAAAAAGAGAGAGAGAGAGAAAGATAAAGTACTTTGAAATATTGGAGCGCATAAAAGTAGTGCAAATAGGGATGCTGAAGACAGTGTGGAATGCAGAGGAAGAAGGAAAGAGTATAAAGAATGATGGCAAAAGAACAAATAGAGAGGCATGACATTAGCAGGACACAGAAATGGTTTACTACCTGTTGATCATAACATATACAGTATTTCCAACTGGACTGGTCTGAGAAGTATTTCATGTTGGGTGAATTGTTTTTTTACAAGCAAAATGATATCTAGTGATTGAATGTTTAAAGAAATGAGAATAAAAAAATAATAATCTGGAAAAATGATGAAAAACTATCTAATGATCATGATGTGGATAGTAATGTCTTTGTCTGGACTGATATGCATGTATTGCTTCTGGAAAAAGAAATGTAATACACTGTAAAGATATATGTGATTCAAGATCAGCAGCTGGCATAATGGTATGTCGCTGGGCTCCCATGTAGTTGATCACGGTTCAAGTACTGGACCCGGTGGCTTAAACTCACACTAGGCACATGTGCTTGCATGCCCAAGATCCCAAGAGGAGAAGGGATTGCGGTGTGGCCATCACCCCTGGGGGGGGGGGGGATTTCTTGCTTTTGGTCTCTCCGTCTCTCTCTCTTTCTGGTGAGCACACGCGCCCTATAGCAAAAACCCCTCCAAAAAAAAAAAAGATATATGTGATTCAATGTAGCATAAACAAGATCATGATAATAATAAATAAAATTTTAAAAAAGAGATACAAACCACTGATACATAGTACAACATGGATGAACCTTGGACATGCTACATGAAAGATGCCAGTCATAAAAAACCACGCATATAATTGCATGCACTGCCCAGAAATACATAGATCAGTGGTTCCCAGGGAATGGGGAAGGAGATAACAGGGAATGACTGCTGATGAACAAGAGGTTTTTCCTTGGGGCAATGCAAATATTCTAAGACTAAGGTTATAATTGTGAAGCACCGTAAATACACTAAAATCCATTAAATTATAAACTATACAGGTGAATGTTATGGTATATAAAATACGTCACAAAACAGCTGTTAACTAAAAACAAAGTTTCTTTAAGGAGTCAAAATCAGGCTTGCCTAAGACTTCAGTGTGCCAAATCCAGTGGCAGAGACTAGAAAGCAATGTCTATAAAATCCTAAGAGAAATATTGACTTCAGAATTTTATTTATACAATCCAGATATCTATTCAAATATAAAAGCAACAGGCAGGCAGACTGCTGAAAGGCTACTCAAGGATAAAATCTAGACAGACAAGAAAGATTCAAAATAATGAACTTGACAATGGAGACGTCAAGGTAAAAGGTGAAAATGGAATCAATTTAAATATAGAAATGTAGATTAAACAACAGGAAAACTATAGTTTGAAATAGACTATAATCATTATAAACAAAAGACAATTGACTTTCTTATTTTATTTATTTTTATTTTTTATTTATTTTTTGGAGAGCTTTTTGCTATAGGGCATATGTGCTCGCCAGAAACACACAGAGAGACAGAGACAGAAAGCGAGAAATCACCCCCCAGGGGCGATGGCCATGCCGCAATCCCTTCTCCTCCATTCTCCTCTCAGGATCTTGGGCACGCATGCACACGCGCCTGGCGTGAGTTTAAGCCACCAGGTCTGGGACTCCAACCACAGTGGGCTACATGGGAGTCCAGCGACATAGCCATTACTCTAACTGTTGGTCCCGACTTTCTTATTTTAGAGACTAAGAGAAAAGTCATGTTAAACTTCTCTCCTCTTGCCCTCTGTTTGCCTTTTGATTTCTTTATTCTAACCACCGAGGGTGCTTGCAATCACCAGGGAAAAAGAAAAAGAGAGAAGGTGAGAAGACCCTTCAGGGGCATGGTCATGCTGCAGTCCCTCTCCACTTCTCTGACTTGTCAGAGTTTGGGACGTGCACACACACACACACACACAAACACCTAGCATGATTTTCCAGCCACAGGGGCCAGGATTTGATTCAAATGGTCAGCCATGTGGGACCCAGCTCCCTTAACTACTAGATTATGTGGCTATTTAATTTATATTTTTTTTATTCATGAGAGCAAGCACCTGCCCATACACACACACACACACACACACACACACAGAAGCCCCCTTGACAGGTCTCATCACGCCACTGATTCCTTTCCCCAGTGCTCCAGCTCACAGGAGTGGTAGGTGCCGGCTTATACACCCTTTGTGTTTTCAGGTCAACTCGGGACCTGAAAGGACCTGCATCAGGCCCTGTGGCTTCCAGCACAGCAGTTCGGTATGCTAACGCCCACACCACCAAGGCAGGGCCCGTTGTGTTTATTCTTTTCTGTTGCTGGTAAGTTCTCTAAGCTATATTGTTCTACAGGAACAAGCAACTCGGAATCTCAGTGGCCCAACACTTAGATCTATTCATTGTTCATGTTATGTATCTCATACTGCTTGTCTCAGGGCTCCATCAGTCACTTTGCGACCTAGAGTGACAGAGGGGGACCTCACCGAGAATATCTGGCCCTCACTGTCAACACCCCAGGAGAATAGATTATTGGAGGAGTTTACACTGGCCATAAGATGACTTAGCCCAGCGGTGAGACTTGTCACTCTGACTCAAAGTCCATCAAGCTATCTTAACTGTAAGTGGGTAAGAAAACATGATCTCCTAATGTCCCTAGCAGAAGGAGGGCTGGACATGGGTGAGCTCTAGAAGGGTGTCTTACCACAAGTAACTTGAGTGGAGCCAGTTGGATCCATAGTCTCAATGTGAAGTTCATCACCAAGATGCCAAAGGGCAAGAGTGGTAGAGTCTTTTTTTTCCCTTTAATTTGCTAGCGGATGCATGTACTCACCAGGGAGAGAGAGAGAAAGCACCCTCCATGGGGGATGGTCATGCCACAATCTCTTCTCCTCCATTTCTTCTGTCGGGATTTTGGGCATGTGCACATGTGCCTAATGTGTTCTTCAAGCTGCTGACTTCAGGACTTGGATCACAAAGTCAGCCATTGTGGAATCCAACTGCCTTAACCACTACACCGCTAGCTGGCCATGGTAGAGAGTCTCATGCCTCTCACAGTGGTGAAAAGATTTCAGGTTCCCGGGGTACTCAAGCCACTATCCCTGTGTCTGTGGTGTGAGCTTCGAGGTCTTGGATTTATCAATGGCAGCACTGCTGACCTCGAAGGACTGTAGTAAGGGGCGATTATGGCTTTAGATTTCTCTGCACAGCCTCTAAACCAATCTGCTTCACCCTTTCTCCAAAGAAGTCTTTCTAGAGATTTTTCATCTTCTTAAAGCAACCAAAAGGATTTTTGTCATTTGGAAATGAGAACCTTGCCAATAGAGACTGCTCTGCAGGCAGCTGCCAGGGTGATCAGGTGGCTAGATCATTAGCTTGTTCTCTACCTAAGAATAAGACTTGTGATATGAAAGCCAGATTTGTGGGTTGAGCATAAAATATTTTATGCTGAATCCCCAAAAGAATTACCCTTGTTAGTTGTTGGTTTTGTTGTTGTTTTTACTAGAGAGCATGTGCATTTGCCAGAGAGAAACGGACAGAGAGGGAGAGGTAGAAGGCATCACCCAGTGGAGTGTGGTTACACTGCAATCGTTTTCTTTCATTTCTCCATCCTGTCAGAATTTGGAGCACACACATTTGCCTGCCATGTTTTATGAGCTGCCAGGGCTGGGACTCTAACCACGGTCAGCCATGTGAGGTCCAGCTCACTTAACCACTAGGCTACAGAGCCATCCCATGCAACTGGCTTTTTCATTGTCCAGTTCTTGCTTTGTTTTGTTTTCCTTTCTTTTCTTTTGTTCTTTTATTTATTTATTTAGAGACTTTTGCAACAGGGTGTGTGAGCTTGCCAGAGAGACAGAAAGCAAAAAATCATCCCCCAGAGGGAATGGCCATGCTGCAGCCACTTCTCCTCTACTCTCCTCCTGGGGATTCTGGGCACACATGCACACAGGACCAATGTGAGTTTTAAGCCATTGGGTCCAGGACGCAAACCATGGTTGATCATGTGCGAGTCCAGCACCTTAACCACTACACCACCTGCTGGCCCCTCACCGTCCAGTTTCTTAGGGAGTTTCCTTTGGCAGGATGTAGAGCTCTCCCTCGGTTTACACCCACCTAGTTTTTCATGCATGATACACTAGGATACATTCTGGACTAATTTTCCCTAATGATAAAGTTTTCTCTGAAAGATGAAATTAGGTGGCAAAAATTATTTTTGCATCTCAAATCATGCTGCACTTAGTATTTTGTTTTTGTGCACATGTGCATGATATTTAACAACTGCGTTGTGACATATCTGCAGATGAAACCACTGCTATGAGTCCTCCCATCTTTCTTCCAAGCTGTAATACACAGGTAAATGAGCATGTAGGCAATACATACATATAAGGAAATATATCAGTGTCTGCACACTGATAAAAGCAGGACTAGGGTTCAATCTTTTTCTTTTGGTATGATATAGTGTGCATGCATGAGAAAGAGAGCCCCCTAAGCACCCGTGACAGGATTTTGTCATGCCATGATCCCCTTTCTCCAGCCCCATACCTTCTGGGGAGTGCTTTCTCATTCTCCCTCTCTCTTTCTGTCTCTTTCCAGGAAGCACATCTGCCCTCTGGCAAAACTGTTTTTAAAAAGCACATCTGGGACCAGCTGGTGGTGGTTAAACAGGCTAAATCCCACATAGCCAACTGCATTGTTCAAATACCATGGCAGTTTGAAAAACACACCAGGCACATGTGTGTGCCCAGAACCCAGAGAAGAGAATGGAGAAGGAATTGTGGCACAGCCATTCCTCATGGTCATATCCCCCTGTGTCTCTGGTGAATGCAGGACCCTAGAACAAAATTTAAAAAAAAGCATGTCCACAAGGGCAGAATGTGGGCATGTGGTCTGCATTACACTTAAATGTCTCTTTCCCCACAGTACATTGTCTGGTTCACAACCTCACACACTTTCACACGTTCTTGGGCTTCGATGTATATGTTCTATGAGTGCATTCTATGGCCCTTACACACCTAGCACCCTCGAATGTGTGACCTCTCAGTCCTTGCATGGCAAAGGTGACATGGAAGGGACTAATAGAGATGCACGTCTTCACCTCTGGTGGCAAAGTAAGCATAGGAAGTCATTGAAGTAACCCAGAACTCCTGAGTTCTGTCTCACAGCAGGGCCCAGGTGAGCAGTGGCTGGAAGCCCAGTAATAGACATTAACGTTGTCTTTCCATGGGACCTTAGTTGCACGACTTTGCCTCCTAAATGAACAGTGCAACTAGGAGGTATCGCAATCTGCACAGAAATAATTTCCTGATGTTTTTTCCTGAAATGTCCAGGCTGCGATGTGGGTAGAAGAGGCCAAGATCAGTTCTTGTTGGCAGTGAGTAGATAGAAACAGCTTCCATAAGACATAAAATTGCCATTAGCTTAATTTTTTTAAGGTCACTCAGGACGGCTGTATTTGGCACCACTGTCTTGGCACAACGCTACCAGCAATAAGCTTAATGTGTGGACACAGCATCTGGAACTGCAAATGATTTCCTCGAAGGTAAATTGTGGACAGCATTTCTTGGAAAGAAAGCTTCAGTCAATAAATGCCGTGGGGTTAGTAGCCTTAGAGAATCTATGTTAAAGCTGCCTTTCAAGTGGTTCCTTGGCCTATTGACTAAGGGAGTTGCATCCCATATGCCAGCTATTTGGTTGAAATCCTGGACCTAGTAGCTTGAAAATCATGCTGAGCATGTGTGGGTCATGCTCAAAATCACAAAGGATGAAGAAATGGAGAAGGAATTGTGGCCTATCATGCCCCATAGGTGAGCACATGCACCCTTTAGCAAATTCTTTATTTTTTTTTTAGAGATTTTTGCTACAGGGCACGTGTGATCAACAAAGAGACAGAGAGAAACAGAGAGATAGAAAGTGAGAAATCACCCCCCAGTGGGGATGGCCATGCTGCAATTCCTTCTCCTCTATTCTCCTCTTGGGATTTTGGGCATGCACGCACACACGCCTGGCGTGAGGTTTAAGCCTCCAGGTTCAGTACTCAAACTGCAGTCGACTACATGGGAGTCCAGCAACATAACCATTATGCAGAGAAAGCACATATGGGTGGGCTCTAATCCAGCATAACTGGGTCCTTGTAAGGAGAAGAGATTAGGACACAGATAACACAAAGACCAAAGGATGTTGGTGTGAGGACACAGCAGGGCCATCTGTAACCAAAGGACCAAGCGTCAGGAGAAACTGAGCCTCCTGGCATCTTGATCTTTTACTTCTAGCCTATAGAAGGGTAAGAAAATAAACTTCCATTGGTTAAACCACTGAGAACAAACTAATGTACTTGTTTATCACACATTGGTGTCTCCTGTGCTGGCTGCTAATACTTATTGGATGCCATAGGCCCAGTGCTGAGTGACGACCAACATCAGCTCAGATTGTCTCAGGAGCTCTGCCTTCCTCCAGGGTCATATGTTGGAGCATGTTTCCCACGTTCCTCTGTTTTACCTCCACTTACCCTGGGCTTTTTTCTTTTTTCATTGTCTACTCTCTCCCAGCGATCTGACTCCCACACAGGTGTTTCTGAGTGAGAGGAGCAAGCCTGGGGTGTTGCTCACACCCATACTTGCCATACACATGCTCCCCCTTCACCTGCCTCTGGCTTAGCTCTGAACTCCCAACTCCAGAATGCTATGATCCTCCTTCCCAAAGCCCCCAGGCTCTGCAGCCTTCACAGTCCAGTAGAAAGATGGGTCTACAGGCTGTAGAGCTGGGGGCACAGCATTTCTTCTTAAAGTGCTTCTTTTAATTTCTTTCTTTCCATTTTATTACAAGTGTATGTCCATTATAGAAACTATGAGAAAACCTAATAGGCCTATTAAAATCTCATGCAGGGGAGCCAGAGGTGGCGTGATGGTTAAGTCACTGGACTCTCATGTGGCCAACTATAGTTCGAGTCCCAGATCTGGTGATTTGCCAGATCTCACTTCTTCCACACCCCTGTCTCTCTCTGGTGAGCACATGTGCCCTATACCAAGTTAAAAGATTAATAACACTAAATTAAATAAATAATGATTAAAATAATAATAAAAATTTCACACAGGGTCACCCACTGGTATGGTGGTTAAGGTGGCTGGATCCCACATGGCTGACTACATGGTTCAAGTCCCAGGCCCAGCAACTTGAAAAACATGCCAACCAGGTGTGCACGTGTGTGCCCCAAATCCCAAGAGGAGGGAGGAAGGAACAAGGGATGGTGGCATGACTCTCCCCCGTGGTCACTTTCCCTCTCTCTCTATCTCTAGCAAACACACATGATGTCTGGCAAATTCAAAGAAAAAACCTCATACAGAGATAAACACTGATTTTTTATTATTACTGATAGTAGTATAGCTGATAGCTGCCATGAATTACATGTGTGGCCAGCCTCATTCTGATGCCTTATCTACATTACTGCCTGTGACCCATTTTACAGATGAGAATATTGAGACTTAGGGAAATAGACTTGTCCCAAGCAGTTAATTAAATGGTAGGGATGGGACGTGGGTGTTAGCCCTCATAAAGCCCTTGTTCCTAGCCGATATTCTGCTTCCTCTCTTTAAAATGAATACGCATGCAGGCCAGCAGATGGCGTAGTGGTTACATCACTGAACTCAAATGGCTAACCACAGTTCAAGTCCCAGACTTGGTGCCTTGAAAATCACGCTGGGCCCGTGTGTGTGTGTGTGTGTGTGTGTGTGTGTGTGTGTGTGTGTGTCCAAGATCCCAGGAGGAAAATGGAAGAGAAATTATTGAGGTGTGGCCATCTTCCCTGGGAGTAATTTCTCACTTTCCCTCTCGCTGTCTCTGTCTCTCTCTGGCAAATGCATGCACCCTACGGCAAAATCCTCTTTTTAAAAAATGCTCATACAGGGAACCAGCAGTTAGCGTAATGGCTATGTTGCTGGACTCCCACATAGTTGACCACGGTTCGTGTCCCGGACCCGGTGGCTTAAAACTCACGCCGGGCGCGTGTGCGTGCATGCCCAAGATCCCGAGAGGAGAATGTTGGAGAAGGGATTGCGGCGTGGCCATCTCCCCTGGGGGGTGATTTCTCGCTTTCTGTCTCTATGTCTCTCTCTGTCTGTCTGGCGAGTGCACGCGCCCTATAGAGAAAACCTCTCCAGAAAAAAACAAACAAACAAAAATGAGTATACGCAGATTTGTCACAATTATGATCATTGTGTATATAAATGTTTTATCCTTTCTTGACTTAACCTTGTATCATAAGCACAGGTTTCCATATCATGGAAAAATTATTCCTACGCATAGTACTAGGTGGCTGCATAATGTGATGTAAGATCTCTGAGGTTTTGTTTTAAAATTTTTTTGCCATAGGGTGATGTGCTTACTAGAGAGAGACAGAGAGAGAGAGAGAGAGAAAGTGAGAAATCAACCCCTGGGGGGGGGTGGTGGCCACACCACAATCCCTTCTTCATTTTCTTTTTTGGAATTTTAAGCATGCATGCACATGTGCCTGGCATGTTTTTCAGGCCACCAGGTCTGGGACTCAAACTGCGGAGTTGGCCATGTGGGACCCAGCATATTTACTTTTTTTTTTTCTTCTTTTGTTTTAGTTTTTGTTTTTTGAACTCTTTTTCAGTTAAGGGGATGCCCACTCATATAATATCTTTTTACCTCAAGAGATTATTTGGGGTGTTCATGGGGTTCCATTTTTATCATATACAGTCAATTCAACTCAGGAAATGGTTAGCAGAAGAGCATAGGGCACCCCTGTTGGCATTCTCTGCTTACCCCATCAGTGTCCAAGCAAGGGTACTTTAAGAGTGAGCAAGTGTGTTATTATCTGTGGTTCTGGGGAATTGGGTATAAAGTAAATATGCCCTGGCCACAGGATGTCTGTACAGCTTTTCAGAGGCCACTACACTCAGGAGAGCAAGAAGCTTCATTTCTCCTCCTTTTCCACCCAGAAAGTTTGACTTCTGTATGTTGATATTGGTGGTCCACGTAATATTTTCTTTGAAAAGAGGGTTTTGCTGCTCAGAAGGTTTTTTTTTTTCATGCTTATATGCATGTGTTCTTCTTTTGTTTTTAGAGATACTTTTGCTGTAGGGCGTGTGTGCTCACTGGAGAGACAGACAGAGACGGAAAGCAAGAAATCACACTGCAGGGGAATGCCCATGCCACAATCCCCTCCTGGGATCTTGGGCACACATGCTGGGTTTGGGTTTTAAGTCACTGGGTCTGGAACTCAAACTGCAGTTGACTACGTGGGAGTTAAGCAACATAACCATCACACCATCTGCTGGTCCTACTGCTCAGAAATGTAAAGACCCCAAATTCAGTCCAATTCTACAAATAAGAAAACTGAGAACAGAGCCTAGAAGAAACTTACTCAAAGGCATAGTAGCAAAGACAGGACAAATCCAGCCTCCTGACATGTAGGCTTGGGCTCTCTGTGCCAGAGTCAAAATTTCCTGAAGTTCTGGAATGGCATTGTCATGTCCCAAGGCTACATTTTAAAATATGGCCCTGGGGAGAACTAAGGGGCATGGGGGGGGGCAGTGCAGCAGGTGGCATGGTGGTTAAGGGTGCTAGACTCCCACATGGCCGACTGCAGTTAAAGTTCTAAACCTGGTGGCTTGCTTTCTCACTTTCCCTTTTTTTTTCTCTCTCTCTCTCTCTCTCTGTCCCTCTCTGGTCAAATTAAAATAAATTAATTTATTAAATAAAGTTAAATTAAAATCATTCTTTAAAAAATTATATATATATATATATATGTATGTATACACACACACACACACATATATATATATATATTTTTTATGGCAGGGCATGGGATTCAAGAGTCACTGTCTGAAACATGGGTCTCTTCTCTGTAGCTGATAAAGGACTGATCATTTTTCTTTTCATCTCCAGAACTATGAAAGCCCTCATGGGACACTGTGACAAAATGTCACAGATTTTAAATGATAGACTTTCTTTCTCACAGTTCTGGATGAAGGAATTCCAAGATCAAAGTGCTGGCCAACTCATTTTTTGGGAAAGGTCCTCCCTCCTTCTGGCTTGTAGATGGTGGCCTTCTTCCTGTGTTCTCATGTGGCAGAGGTAGGGAGGATTAGGGAAGGGCTTGAGGGAGAGATCCAGAGATCTTTTTTCTTTAATTGCCAGAGGACGCATGCACTCTCCAGAGAGAGACTGAGAGAGGGAGAGGGAGAAGGAGACAACACTTTCCAATGGGCTGTAATGATGCTGCAATCCCAGCTCCACTTCTCCATTCTATCAGGATTCGAAGAACACACACAAACATGCCCTGCATGTTTCTTAAGCCACTGGGGCCAGGATTTGAATGGCAGTCAGCCATGTGGAATCCACTCCCTTAACTGGTGGACCTTGGGGCTGGTCCTCTTTTACTCTTCTTATGAGGCTACAGTCCTACGGATTAGAGCCCCACCCATGACCTCATTTCACCTTAATTACCTCCTGAGGACCCTTCAGATGCAGTCCCACTTGGGTAAGGGCTTCAACAACTGAATTTGGGGTAAGGAACATAACTCTCTGGCCACAGAAGCACCCAGTGCTCATAAATATGAGTTGGCTCCAACCCTAGAGATGGTGTTGAACAAGAATACAGATTCTGCCCAGAAGATGCTGATGGAAAGTCTGGGGTGATACCCTTCAGCATGGCTATCCCATCCCCTAATGAAGATTGGCACTTAAAGTTTTCTAAAGCTGGCCCCATGGCCTAGTTGTTAAATGAGCTGGATCCCATGTGGCCAACTGTGTGGTGCAAATCCTGGCCTGGGCAGCTTGAAAAATACACCAATCACATGTGCATGCATGCCCCACATTCCAACAGGATGAAAAATGGAGAAGGGACTGTGGCATGATCATGCCCCATTGGCGATGCTTTCCCCCTCTCCCTCTGTCTCTCTTTGACAAGCTCATGCACCTTCTGGCAAATTTTAAAAAAGAACAAAAACAAAAGAAAGCCACTGTCTAGAGCCATCAAGTACAAATGGCCTATTTTTGAGCTATTTGTCTTCCTTACCTTCCTCCTACTCATCCACCCTCTCTCTGGCTAACACATTTATCTCTACACAGCATGTGTGAGGACTTTTGTGTCTGATTTGAAGAGAGTTGCAAATAATTGAGGAAACAGCATCTTGTGGGGAAAAAATACAGGTTTTATATTTTACAAACTCAGAATGAAATTACGAAGCCAGGCTTTTTCTGTCATTTGGGACTGATGTTGAATGGAAGGGCAAGATCAATGATCTCAAATCAGAACCACTGGTGAATGTCCCACAACTTGTACTAGGAGACTGCAAATTTCTCCATGTTGTGAAGGCACTTAGGAGTGGATCCCACATCTTGAATAAGCTTCTTTTCTTCAGGTATGGCACTCCCACCAGGCTCCAGCTACACTGAGTGGACCTGGCTGCCCTATCCATTCCCACGGAGGTCTTTTTGGAGCCAAGGGAAGGCCAACCAGTCATTGCAGTTCTAGGATCAACTCTCAGATTCTCTTGGATACCAAAAGAACCTCCTACAAGAATAATCATTTCTGACACTGACTGTCTGGACTTAGTGCAGAACCGTAGGGGCTTAGTTACACAAGACACTCCAATTCAGGCGAAGGGACCACTCAGGACAGCCAGGTGGAAGTGATGCACAGGGCAAGGTATGGGGGTCTCGTGGTGAAGACTCCACGCCATCTCCAGTTGCCACCCACCCTCCCAGCACCTCCAGGCATTCACCCATGTGGAATCCCTCTAAGCCCTGTCACTAGGGTTTTTATGGAGATTCCATTAGGTAGGCAAGATTGGCTAAATTGCTGAGCTTCAGGGAGGGGCTGAAAGTTCCAATCCTCTATAATCACAGGATTGGGTGTCTCGTGGTGAAGACTCCACGCCATCTCCAGTTGCCACCCACCCTCCCAGCACCTCCAGGCATTCACCCATGTGGAATCCCTCTAAGCCCTGTCACTAGGGTTTTTATGGAGATTCCATTAGGTAGGCAAGATTGGCTAAATTGCTGAGCTTCAGGGAGGGGCTGAAAGTTCCAATCCTCTATAATCACAGGCTTGGGTCCTCTGGCAACCAGCCCCCATGCTCCAGGAGCCACTAAAGGGGTTTATTATCAATAATAAAACATGTTCCCCTTACCCCTATCAACTCAGGGAATTGCAGGGGTTTTATGAGTTCTGCCAGGAACTGGAAGAAGAACAAATGCCTATTTCTTTTTTTTTTCTTTAAAATTTTTTTGCTGTAGGATGCATGTGCTTACCAAGGGGACTAAGGGACACACACACACACACACACACACACAGAGAGATAGAGAGAGAGAGAGAGAGAAAGTGAGAAATCACTCCCTAGGAAGAAATGGCCATGCCACAATCTTTACTCCTCCATTCTCCTCTTGGAATTTTGGGCACATACATGCATGTGCCCAGGGTGTTTTACAAACTGTAAAATCCAGAACTCAAACTGTCCAGTCAGCCATGTAGGATCCAATTGCCTTTATCACCATGCTACTGGCTGGTCAAAGGTTATTATATTTTAATTGAATTTCTCCCTTCCAGTTTCTCAGCCCACAAGGTGTACAATGATGCTCGCTCTTCAGGTGTGTGGTAGAGAAGAGGTTTGTGATGGGCTGAAAAGGTCCAAACTCACTATGTATACTTGCTGGGCAATAACAAGCACTTTAAGGCCAGATCTAGCTGCATCTATAAATCATTAATAATCACTTCCTATACAATGAAATATTACCCAGTCATAAAAAGCAAAGGAATTTTGGGGTCAGCAGGTGCCATGGTAATTAAGGTGCTGGACTCCCACATGGCTGACTGCAATTTGAGTCCTAAACTTGACAACTTGCTTTCTTTTGTTCTCTCTCTCTCTCTTTCTCTCTCTCTGTGTGTGTGTGTGTGTGTGCATGTGTATGTGTGGTGAGCACATGTCCCCTGTGGAAATTTTATAATAATAATTATAAATAAAAATAATTATTTATTTTAAATAGCAAGGGAATTCTGACACATACTACAACATGGAGAAACCTTAAAGACGTTATACTGGGACCAGCAGTTAGCGTAATGGCTATGTTGCTGGACACCCATGTAGTCAACCACGGTTTGAGTCCTGGACCTGGTGGCTTAAACTCACATGGGGCGTGTGTGCATGCATGCCCAAGGTCCCAAGAGGAGAATGGAGGAGAAGGGCTTGCGGTGTGGCCATCCCCCACGGGCAGTGGTTTCTCACTTTCTGTCTCTCTATCTCTCTCTGTCTAGAGAGCTGCACGCACCCTATGGCAAAAACCTCTCAAAAAAAAAAAAAGACGTTACACTAAGTGAAATAAGGCAGTCACAGAAAGACAAATGCTGTGTGATTCTATTTATCTAAGGTACTTAGACTACTCAGGATCATAGAGATAAATAGTAGAATGGTGGTGGCTGGAGGCTGGCGACGGACCAATGGAGAGTTAGTCATGTGGCTAGATTTACAATCGGAGGTGATGGTTCTGAAGATGGACGTTAGTGATGGTTGCACAGCAGTAAGAATACGCTCAATGCCACTGAACCATACACTTGAATGGTTAAAGTGGTACATTTTACGTGTGCATGTGTGTTTTTAACCGCAATTTAAAAAATCTAATTCTGAGACCAGCTGGTTAAGGCAACTGATCCCACAATAGTCAACTGCATGGATCAAGTCCCAGACCTAGCAGCTTGAAAAACATGCTGGGAACATGTGTATGCTTGCCCAAAATCCCAAGAGGAGGGAGAAATGAAGTAACATGAGCTCTGCAGCAAATTTTTAAAAATCAAATTGTGAAGCAGCACTGACACATATGAAATAGACAGGAAGTAATGTAAGGCCTACCTATGGTAGCATGCACTGGTAGATGCTGTGACTCAGAAAGCTGAGGCCACGTAGGAAATCCAGATTTGATTCCCAGCCCACCCTGAAAGCCAGGCATGGTGATATGCACCTGTGGGCCCAGCTACTTGGGAGGTTGAGACAGGAATATAATGACATAGTGAGAATCCTGTCTTTAAAAACCAACAAGTAAAGCTTACATCATTTTGATACCAAAACCAGACAAAGACATAAGACAAAAAGACAGACCAATATCCCTAATGAATATTTCAACAAGATACTAGCAAACCAAATCCAACAGCATATTAAGAAGATCATACACAATGGAGCTGGCAGGTGGTGTGTTGGTTAGGGGTGCTGAACATGGCCAACCATGGTTTGAGTCCTGGACCTGGTGGCTTGCTTTCTCATTTTCCTCTCTTGCGCACTCTCACTCTGTCTCTCTTTGTTCAAATTAAATAACTAAATAAAAAATATATATATTTTCTTTTTTTGGAGAAGTCTTTGCTATAGGGCGCGTGCACTCGCCAGACAGAGAGAGACAGAGAGACAGAAGGCAAGAAACCACCCCCCTGGAGGGGGGGTGGCCACGCCGTAATCCCTTCTCCTCCATTCTCCTCTCAGGATCTTGGGCAGGCACGCACACGCCCCATTGGGATCGGCAGTTAGCGTAATGGCTATGTCGCTGGACTCCCACGTAGTCGACTGCGGTTCACATCCTGGAGCCGGTGGCTTAAAACTCACACCAGACGCGTGTGCGTGCGTACCCAAGATCCCGAGAGGAGAATGGAGGAGAAGGGATCCAAAAAAAAAAAAAAAGAAGTTTATACACAATGACCAGGTAGGCTTTATCCCAGGGATGCAAAGATGGTTCATCATATGCAAAACAATAAATGCAACATATCACATTAACAGAAAGATTCAAATCATCTGACCAGAGACCAACAGATGGTGTAATGGTTACGTCACTGGACTCCCACGTAGTCGACCATGGTTGAGTCCAGAACTTGAACTATGCAGTCAGTCATGTGTTATCCAGTGCTTTAACTTCCAAGTCACCTGTTGGCCCTTTATTATTTATTTTATCTATTTATTATTATAACTATTTTTGGTTTTTGCCATAGGACATGTGCACTTGCCAGAGAGAGACAGAGAGAGGACAAGTGAGAAATTTTCCTCCAGGGAGATAGCCACACCACAATCCCTTCTCCTCCATACTCCTCTCGAGATTTTGGGCACACATGCACACACGCCTGGCGTGATTTTCAAACCACTGGGTCTGGGACTTGAACTGTGCGGTCAACCATGTGGGATCCAGCACCTTAACAATGATGCCACCTGCTGGCTTTCAGAAGGCACCTTTCTCAAAGGGAAGATTATATCCTGCTTTTAGGCAGACAAGGGGAGGGCAGAGAAAGCTTCCTACATCTGTTGATTCTCAATTGCTTTCAACTCAGAATAATCCTTATGCCAGTGTAGAATATTTTGGTGACATATTCTGATCCCCTTCAGGTGCCAGTAGTGTTTCACATGGGTAAAGGGTGCTGATTTGTATTCGGATGATAGATGGGTTACTTGGGCCTTAGCCTGGCCCTGTCTCTTTCCTCAGTGTCTCAGACTCCTTGGTAGGCGATACAACCAGATCAGATGACCTGTGACAACGGGCACAGTGGCAGGCCCGTCACATAGACAGAAACATCAGCCAGGCCCCAGGACCTGCCACTTCCATCCACCTGCTAACTAGAAATGCTGACTAAGAAAGGACCAGTTTCTCTGAAGCTGCCAAAACAATATTCATGGCTAGTGAACTCTGTGTGGAATGTGAGACACTTCAGGCTGGGAATCCCACCCTTCCTCCCCTTCTGGCCTTTAAGAAGGATAGGAAGCATTACACTTTGCTCATCTGTTACCCACACTTCGTGAGCCTTTGTCCTAGAGGAAAAGAAACCTGATCCTGACTCCACAGGTGGAACCAAAAACCCATCTTTAATTGATCCAAAATGAAGCTAGAAAAATGTATGACTTCTGCAAAAATCTGACTTCAGGAATCATCTGTCTTTGTGAGAATGGAAGGTGAGGCTTAGGTAACCCAGAACAACTGTTCTGTACTCCTCTAGCCCTCGTGGAACTAAGAACCTCCTTCATTTAGAACAGAGGCATTCTTGTTGTCTGCTGCCATTTGAATTGTTCCAGGACACTGTACAGTCTGTTTGTTTGTTTGATAAAAGACAGAACGTATTAGCTCCCAGATGCAATGAGTCTGGAGGTAATTTTACCATCAGGCACAATCTGTTTTAGAGGCTCTAACAATGTATTCAGCGTGGTTTCTCTGCAGCTCCTTGGAGTGATCTGCCACCAGGGGAGACACCAGACTGCAGGACTAGTAGAAATGGAACCCCAGCTCTGGCCCAGCAACTCTCTTTGGCTTAAATTGGATCATGAGGTCATGCCTGAGTGTCCACACAGAAGCCTCCTGCCTAATCTTGCAGGGAGAGAGGAGTGAGCTGCTCTGAAGCCCTGGGAGGGAGAGTGGGAGCAGCATGGTCCCCAGGGACCCACCCCATGGCCACCAGCACCTGCTTGATCCTGTCTGCTGACAGACTCACTGCTTCAGAACGGTGTGGGCTAGGAATGGGGAAATTCTTCTTGAGTCAAACCTACAACCTGGAGAACAGACCCTGGTCCTGACCACTGAGGAAGGCTGGCCACAGGGGCTAGTAGTGAGTGTAATCTCACAGGATTCACCTCAAGATTAATCCTCTGCTATTGCCATTTTCATTTTTTTTTAAATATTTGATAAGAGGACATGTGTACTTACCAGAGAGAGAGAGATAAGAGAAAGTGAGAGAAAGCACTATTCGTGAAATGTAGTCATATAACAACTCATTGTCCTTCACTTCTCCATTCTGTCGGGATTTGGGGTTCACACACACAAGCTTTTTAGTTTGCTGGGGCAAAGATTTGAGCTACACATGTAGGACCTGGCTCTCTTAACCACCAGGCTACCAGCTGACCCGTAAAGTGCTTACTAGTTTGTTCACAAGCATTTTAGTTCATGTTTTGCTAACAGAAATATCTGAGTCTGGGTGGTTTGTGAAGACTAGAGGTTCAGGCCCAGCCGAGGTCGTGTGGGTGACAGGAGCCGCTTCAAGGTACTGGAGCCATACTGTAGGCGTGGGTTTGGATCCTGACTGCTGAGAGTCTGTGAGGAGGACAACAGAACAGTGAGACCCTAAGGTACCTATCCTTCTTTCTCTCACCTTCTCAATAAGTGAATAAAATAATAAACTTTCAGATAAGAATATAGGGGGAGCAGCCAGTGGCATGGTGGTTAAGGCCACTGGATCCCACATGGCTGACTGTGAGACTCAAGTCCTGGACCCCACGGCTTGAAGAACACACTGGGCATGTGTGTGTGTTGTGCCCCAAATCCCGAAAGATGAATGGAGAAGGGATTCTGTGGCATGACCATCCCTCCTAGGGGTGCTTTCTCACTTTCTCTCTCTCACTCTCTGGAGAGCACACACAGCCTATAACAAATTTAAGGAACAAGAATATAGGTGCATCTAGCTCACAAATTCAGAGGTGCAAAGTCAAGGGACTGGATCTAGTGAGGGCCTTCTTGCTAGTAGGGCCTCCTCTGCAGAGTCCTAAGCAGCACTGGACACACCACATAGCGAGACAGGGCAAGAGCAGAGCATGTCCACATCTCTGTGTCCCCATGCCCTGTCTCATTCCCTCTCCTTATTCTCAGACCAGGATCCAATCACCTTCCAAAGCTCCATCTTTCAACACCTAAGTTGGACTATATTTTCACCTTAATTCTGTCACAACCAATATTCAATACATAAATACTTGGAGGAACATGTTCAAACCATAACAACAAGGGACCCCACAGTTTTGTTTTGCACTAGACCTCGCAATTTATATAGCTGGTCCTATCACAGGTGCAAACTTTGTTTTGTTTTTTTTTTAATTTCCTATTTTGAAATAGGTATAGATATATTACAAGTGTCAAAGAAACAGTATCTTCTGTTAGTACCACGGACCATTCACCCACATTCACCCATTGAGTATATTTTCCATGACTATATAAACAAGGAAATTGGGCCAGCAGGTGACATGGTGGTTAAGGCACTGGATTCCCACATGGATGACCACAGTTGGAGTCTTGGACTGGCAGCTTGAAAATCATATCAGGCGTGTACACATGTTCATGTGCCCAAAATCCTCAGAGGAGAATTGACAAGAAGGGATTATGGCATAGCTATGCCCCCTGAGGGTTCTTTCTCACTTTCCCAATCTCTTTCTCTCATTTTCTCTCTCTCCCCCCAATAAGTATACATAGTAAAAACCTGAAAATAAAAACAAAAATAAAAACAAACAGAACTTTAACATTGGTAAACAGTGTGTGTGTGGTTTTACAGCTTTTTTTCTCTCTTATCTTCTTGCCAGAGGGCATGTGCACTCACCAGAGAGAGAGACAGAGACAGAGGGAGAGAGAGCTCCCCAGTGGAACATGGGCACACTGCAATACTTTTCCCTCCACTTCTCCATCCCATCAGGATTTGGGGACATGCATACACACATGCCCAGTGTGTTTCCCAAGCTGCTGGGGCCAAGATTTGAACCACAATTGGCCATGCAAGATCCAGTTCCCAATGCACAGGGCTTAACTGCTGCCTTATGGGGCTGGCCCGGTTCTATGCCATTTTATCACATGTGTAAAGCACCACCACAGGTGGAGTTTTCCCACATGCTATCCTTTATAATCATACTCACACACCCTTCCCTTCCCTTTACCATCCCTAATTCCTGGCAACCACTACTCCATTCTCCACTACTGTCATCATTTCTAGAATGTTATATATGGGGGCCAAACAATGACACAGAGGTAAAATGCAACATTCTGCAAGGCTCACCTGCATGGGACAGTTCCAGCTTCATGTGGGACAGGCAGGTGATGTGGTGGTTAAGGGCGCTGGTGGCTTGCTTTCTTGCTTTCCCTTTCTCTTTCTCTCTGGTCGAATTAAAAAATAGTAATAACAAATGGAATTAAATAAATAAATAATTCTTTAAAGACAAACAAAGACCTCCCTGAGTACACTAGGTATAAACATGCCCATTTGCTTACTAGTTTGTTCACAAGCATTTTAGTTCATGTTTTGCTAACAGAAATATCTGAGTCTGGGTGGTTTGTGAAGACTAGAGGTTCAGGCCCAGCCGAGGTCGTGTGGGTGACAGGAGCCGCTTCAAGGTACTGGAGCCATACTGTAGGCGTGGGTTTGGATCCTGACTGCTGAGAGTCTGTGAGGAGGACAACAGAACAGTGAGACCCTAAGGTACCTATCCTTCTTTCTCTCACCTTCTCAATAAGTGAATAAAATAATAAACTTTCAGATAAGAATATAGGGGGAGCAGCCAGTGGCATGGTGGTTAAGGCCACTGGATCCCACATGGCTGACTGTGAGACTCAAGTCCTGGACCCCACGGCTTGAAGAACACACTGGGCATGTGTGTGTGTTGTGCCCCAAATCCCGAAAGATGAATGGAGAAGGGATTCTGTGGCATGACCATCCCTCCTAGGGGTGCTTTCTCACTTTCTCTCTCTCACTCTCTGGAGAGCACACACAGCCTATAACAAATTTAAGGAACAAGAATATAGGTGCATCTAGCTCACAAATTCAGAGGTGCAAAGTCAAGGGACTGGATCTAGTGAGGGCCTTCTTGCTAGTAGGGCCTCCTCTGCAGAGTCCTAAGCAGCACTGGACACACCACATAGCGAGACAGGGCAAGAGCAGAGCATGTCCACATCTCTGTGTCCCCATGCCCTGTCTCATTCCCTCTCCTTATTCTCAGACCAGGATCCAATCACCTTCCAAAGCTCCATCTTTCAACACCTAAGTTGGACTATATTTTCACCTTAATTCTGTCACAACCAATATTCAATACATAAATACTTGGAGGAACATGTTCAAACCATAACAACAAGGGACCCCACAGTTTTGTTTTGCACTAGACCTCGCAATTTATATAGCTGGTCCTATCACAGGTGCAAACTTTGTTTTGTTTTTTTTTTAATTTCCTATTTTGAAATAGGTATAGATATATTACAAGTGTCAAAGAAACAGTATCTTCTGTTAGTACCACGGACCATTCACCCACATTCACCCATTGAGTATATTTTCCATGACTATATAAACAAGGAAATTGGGCCAGCAGGTGACATGGTGGTTAAGGCACTGGATTCCCACATGGATGACCACAGTTGGAGTCTTGGACTGGCAGCTTGAAAATCATATCAGGCGTGTACACATGTTCATGTGCCCAAAATCCTCAGAGGAGAATTGACAAGAAGGGATTATGGCATAGCTATGCCCCCTGAGGGTTCTTTCTCACTTTCCCAATCTCTTTCTCTCATTTTCTCTCTCTCCCCCCAATAAGTATACATAGTAAAAACCTGAAAATAAAAACAAAAATAAAAACAAACAGAACTTTAACATTGGTAAACAGTGTGTGTGTGGTTTTACAGCTTTTTTTCTCTCTTATCTTCTTGCCAGAGGGCATGTGCACTCACCAGAGAGAGAGACAGAGACAGAGGGAGAGAGAGCTCCCCAGTGGAACATGGGCACACTGCAATACTTTTCCCTCCACTTCTCCATCCCATCAGGATTTGGGGACATGCATACACACATGCCCAGTGTGTTTCCCAAGCTGCTGGGGCCAAGATTTGAACCACAATTGGCCATGCAAGATCCAGTTCCCAATGCACAGGGCTTAACTGCTGCCTTATGGGGCTGGCCCGGTTCTATGCCATTTTATCACATGTGTAAAGCACCACCACAGGTGGAGTTTTCCCACATGCTATCCTTTATAATCATACTCACACACCCTTCCCTTCCCTTTACCATCCCTAATTCCTGGCAACCACTACTCCATTCTCCACTACTGTCATCATTTCTAGAATGTTATATATGGGGGCCAAACAATGACACAGAGGTAAAATGCAACATTCTGCAAGGCTCACCTGCATGGGACAGTTCCAGCTTCATGTGGGACAGGCAGGTGATGTGGTGGTTAAGGGCGCTGGTGGCTTGCTTTCTTGCTTTCCCTTTCTCTTTCTCTCTGGTCGAATTAAAAAATAGTAATAACAAATGGAATTAAATAAATAAATAATTCTTTAAAGACAAACAAAGACCTCCCTGAGTACACTAGGTATAAACATGCCCATTGTCTGGGGCTGCCTGAGGTTGAAGGTAGATCACAGCATCAAGACCCTGTTGGGGGTGCTGCCTCACTCTCTCTTCCTCACTCACTCATGAAAAAAGTAAATAAACTTAACAAGTTTATTATGTTATGCCAGGTCTGGGATTACAACTGCAGTTGGCCTTGTAGGAGTCCAGAGCTCTAACCACCATAGCACCTGCCAGCCCCAGTATGGGGACTTTTTAGGTAGTTTTTTCTTCCATTCAGCATAATGCCCTTAAGAGTCACTCAAGTTGTGTTTATCTAGCATTTACTTCTTTTTGTTGCTGAGTAGTATTCCATGGTAGGCTATACACTCGTAACCATTCCCATAATGAAGGACATCTGGGCTATTTGCAGCTTTAAGCTATTACAGATAAAGCTGCTGTGACCAATCCTGGGAGGGCTTTTGTGCAGACATATTTTTAATGCTCTGGGATAAATGTCCAGAGGTGCAATTTCCAGGTTTGCACAGTAGTCTATGCTTACTTTTGAAGAAACTGTCAAACTAGGGTCCAATAGGTGGCATTGACGTCAGAGGGATCCGGGCGGAGCGGCCAACATGGCGGAACGCAGGCGACACAAGAAGCGGATCCAGGAAGTTGGTGAACCATCTAAAGAAGAAAAGGCTGTAGCCAAGTATCCATGTGCGTGTGTGCCCAAAATCCTGCGGCATGATCTCTCTGGCAAGTGCACATGCTTGATGGCAAAAATCTAAAAAAATAAATAAATAAAAAGAGAGAGAGAGAAAGAAAGAAACTGCCAAACTATCTCCCCAAAGTTATCTAGTTTCTCCTCATCCTCTCCAACATTTCATATTGTCACTGTTTATTTCAGCTGTTCTGGGAGGCATGCAGTAACATCTCAGTGTGGTCTTAATTTGCATTCTCCTAATTGGTGGTAATATTGAACATTTTTTCATGTTCCTTTTGTTTTTCCTTCCACATAGCCTTTTTAGGGAAATGTTTCTTAACACCTTTTGACCACTTTCTAATTGGATTGCTTGTTTGTTTTTGTTTTTTGTTTTTTTTTTTTTGGAGAGGTTTTCACTATAGAGTGCGTGCGCTCACCAGAGAGAGACATAGAGACAGAAAGCGAGAAATCACCCCCCAGAGGGGATGGTCATGCCGCAATCCCTTCTCCTCCATTCTCCTCTCGGGATCTTGGGCACGCACGCACACACGCCCGGCATGAGTTTTAAGCCACCAGGTTCGGGACACAAACGGCGGTCAACTACGTGGGAGTCCAGCGACATAGCCATTACTCTTAACTGCTGGTTCCCTGGATTGCTTGTTTTTTACTGATAATTTCTGATTTTTCTTTTCTTTCTTTCTTTTTATTTATTTTTTTAGAGGTTTTTGCTGTAAGGTGCATGTGCTCATCAGAAAGACACAGAGAGGAAAGCGAGAAATCACTCCCCGGGGAGATGACCATACCACAATCCCTTTCCTCCATTCTCCTTTCAGGATCTTGGGCATGCATGCACATGCACCCAGTGTGAGTTTAAGCCACCAGGTCCAGGACTAGAACTGCAGTTGACTACATGGGAGTCCAGTGACATAGGCATTATACCATCTGCCCATCCCTGATATTTTGCTATAGGGTGTGTGTGCTCATCAGAGAGACAGAAAGCAAAAAATCCTCCCCAGGGGGTAGGGCCATGCTGCAATCCCTTCTCCTTCATTCTCCTCTCAGGATTTTGGGCACACATGCACGCATGCCCAGTGTGAGTTTGACGCTGCTGGGTCCAGGACTCAAACCACGACATAACCATTACGCCAACAGCTGGTCCCAATTTCTGATTTTTAAAAATGTATTTTAGTTATGATTCCTGTATCAGATATGTTACTTGCAAATATTTCTTCCCAGGCTGTAGCTTATAATTTCATCTTCTTAGGAAAGTCTTTCACAGAGCAAAAGGTTTGTTTTTAAAATATTCTTTATTCATACTATGAAACAGAAACAGAGAGAGAGAGAGAGAGAGAGAGAGAGAGAGAGAGACAACCCCTCTCCTGAACAGGGTCCTGATGCAACTATCCTCATCCAACTTCAGCTAGCCCTGAATCATGGGCATACACATGCCTGATATACGTAGAAAGGCTCCAGATGCAAACCTGGAAATTTCCCATGTAGGTTAGCCTCACAGACCATTGCATTCTACGTACTGTTGTGCCACAGTCCAGCCCCACAAAAGGCTTTTTTTTTTTAAAGAATTATTTAATTTTGGGACCAGCAGTTAATGTAATGGCTGTGTTGCTGAACTCCCATGTAGCCAACCATGGTTTGAGTCCCAGACCTGGTGGCTTAAACTCACGCCAGGAACATGTGCGTGCATGCCCAAGATCCCAAGAAGAGAATGGAGGAGAAGGGACTGCAGCATGGCCATCCTCCCTGGGGGGTGATTTCTCACTTTCTGTCTCTTTGTCTCTCTCTGTCTTTTAGGTGAACATACATGTCCTATAGCAAAAATCTCTCAGGAAAAAAAAAAGAATTATTTAATTTTACCTATTATTATTATCATCATCATTATTATTTAATTTCCTATGGGGCAGGCCCAGCAGGTGACATGGTGGTTAAGGTGCTGGATTCCCACATGGCAGACCATGGATTAAGTCCCAGATCTGTCTGGTGGCTTGCTTTCTCACTTTCCCTCTTGCTGTCTCTCCCTGCCATGCTCTGGTCTAATTAAAAGAAAAAAAAAAGATGATAAATAAGATTAAATAAATTGATTCTTTTTATTTTAAGCGAGATTTTTTGCTATAGGGCGTGTGTATTCACTGGAGAGACAGAGAGACAGGAAGCGGGAAATCACCCCCCAGGGGGATAGCCTCACCACAATCCCTTCTCTTTCATTCTCCTCTCAGGATTTTGGGCATGTGCACACATGAACCCAGTGTGAATTTTAAGCCACCGGGTCTGGGACTTGAACCACGGTAGACTATGTGGGAGTCCAGCAAACTAACAATTAAACCATCTGCTGGTCCCTAAATAAATTCTTTTTTTTTCTTTTTTTTTTTTACTATGGGGCACATGTGCTAACCTGAGAGAAACAGAGAGAGAGAAAGCAAATCGCCAGGTCTGGGATTAAACCATGGATCACCACATAGGAATCCAGCACCTAAACTACCATACCACCTGCTGGCCCCTGACCAGAAAAGTTTTAATGAGGTCCAATTTACCAATTTTGTTCTTTAATGAATGTGCTTTTGGTGTCATGTCTAAAAACTGTTCACCAAGAGGTAGGTCCTGAAGACTTTCTGCTATGTTTTCTTCTAAAAGGTGTATAGTTTTACAGTTTACATTTATGATCACTTTGAGTCAATCCTTGTAAAGGTGTGAGGTTTAGGTCCAGATTATTTTTTGCCTATGGGGTTCTAACTGTACCAGCATCACTTGTTGCCAGTACTCTCACTGAATTATTTCTGCAGCATTATCAAAAGCCATTTGTCAGGGCCAGCAGATGGTGTAGTGATTACATTGCTGGACAGGGCTGGCCATGGTTTGAGTCCCAGACCTGGTGGCTTGAAAATCCCACTGGAGAGAAGAGGATTCCTCATGGCTCCTGCTAACTAGTCATTGCAGGGGACAGGAAAAATGAAGATTTTCTACCAATAATTCAGCCTCCAGCAAACAAAGCTAGCGTGATTGAACTTCAAGAATTTGAAAGAATGAAATACTATTAGGGTTAACATATTCCTCAATATCTACTGAATCTGCTGCACCAGCGATCACAACAGAATGACAAAGAGATTCCAGATCACCTCTTTCTGCTTGCTCTTGAACACTCAGATTGAACTTCAAGAATTCAAAAGAAACACACCATCCCTAAAATGACAAGAAATCACCACAGGACCACAAGAAATATGGGAAAGCAAGAAAATATCTCTCCTCCAAGGGAAAAGAATAACTCTTCTTCATCCACAAGCAGTTCAATGCAAATCATGGAAATGTCTGATAAAGAATTTAGAACATTCATAATGGCGAAGCTAACTGAGATGGAAGAGAAGAAAGACAATGAACTGCTAAAGAGAAAGGAGAAAGAAGTTGACGAGTTCCAGGAGGTGAGGAAATTCTTGCAAGATCTAAAAGAGGAATTACACGCTTTACAAAAGAGTCAAACGGAACTGTTAGTAATGAAGTCTATAATACAGGAAGTCAAAATCTCCCTTGAAAGTATTAAAAGCAGACTAGATCA
>NW_006159888.1:2524447-2534603 GCF_000334495.1 Tupaia belangeri chinensis
GTGACCATCCCCCCTGGGGGGTGATTTCTCGCTTTCTGTCTCTATGTCTCTCTCTGTCTGTCTGGCGAGGGCACGCGCCCTACAGTGAAAATCTCTCAAAAAAAAAAAAATCCCACTGGACATGTGTGCATGTGTGCCCAAGATCCCAGGAGAATGGAGGAGAAGGGATTGCGGCACAGCTGATCCTCCCAAGAGGTGACTTCTCACTTTCCCTCTCTATTGCTCTCTCTCTTTCTCAAGCAAGCGCATGTCCCCGAAGGGGAAAGAAAAAACAAAAACAAAACCTCAAAGGGGGAAAAAAAGCCAACTGGCTGCAATACACGAGTCATCCTGGTATCTTCTTATTTCTGGGATTACCCATGATGCATAACCTGTGTCTGTCCCTCAGCCAATTATACCACAATCTCTGTTGCTGTAGCCACATAGTAAGCCTTGTATTAGGTAGAATGGGCTGGACAGGTGCCTGTGTGCCCAGGACCCTGGGGAGATGGAGGGTTGGGATTGTAGTGTGATAAGACCCTATCACAGGGAACCAGCAGATTGTGGAATAGTTACGTTACTGGGCTCCCACATAGTCTACCAAAGTTCAAGTCCCAGACCCAGTGGTTTAAAACTCAGGCCAGGCACATTGCATCACCAAAATTCCAAGAATGGAGGAGAAAGGATTGTGGCATGGCTATTCCCCTGTGGGGTGATTTCTTGATTTCTGTCTCTCTCTCTCCTGTGTGCGCACATGCCTTATAGCAAAATCTATCTCTCTTAAAAAAAAAAAAAAAGACCCTATCACAGGTGCTTCTCTCTCTCTCCTTCTATGTATGTACATGTCCTCTATCATGCATTCTGTGTATGTACATGTCCTCTATCATGCATTCTGTGTATGTACATGTCCTCTATCATGCATCGAATAAATTTTAAAATTTTAGTATCAGGTAGAATGAGTCCTCCCACTTTATTTTTCTTCCTCTATGCTCATTGTTAGTATATAGATATACAAGTGATTTTTTAAAAAATTACTTGCAAGAGGGCACATATACTACCTGAAAGAGATATCCCTCTGGGGGGATGGACACACCATAATCTCCCCTCTCCCATTTCTCTTTCTGGAATTTTGGGCACACATGTATGTGCACCCTGCATGTTTTTCAAGCCACAAAGTCTGGGCCATGTGGGATCCTGCACCTTAAGCACCATGCCACCTATTGGCTCCTGATTTTGTTGACTTTGTATCCTATGATATTGCTGAATGCACAGGTAAGTTCTAGGAGTTTTTTGTTTAGGGTTTTTTTTTGGGGGGGGGAGATTTTTGCTATAGGGCATGTGCGTTCACCAGAAGACAGAGACAGACAGAGAGACAGAAAGCAAGAAATCACTCCCCAGGGGAGATGGCCACGCCACAATCCCTTCTCCTCCATTCTCCTCTCGGGATCTTGGGCACGCATGCTCCATGTAGAATACATACTTCACTCTTTTTTTTTTAAGAGAGAGATTTTTGCTCTAGGGCACATGTACTCTCTAGAGAGACAGAGAGAAATAGAGCAAGAAGTCATCCCCCAGGGGGATTGGCCACGGTGCAATCTCTTATCCCCCATTCTCCTCTTTAGATTTTGGGCATGCAAGCACATGTGCCTGGTGTGAGGTTTCAAGCCTCCAGGTCTGGGACTCAAACCGCGGTCAGCAGTGTGGGAGTCCGGCGATATAACAGTTATGCCATCTGCTGATCCCCATACTTCACCCTTAGAATTTAAGGGCATAGTGGGGACTGGCAAGTGGCGTGCTGGTTAAGGCACTGGACACTCCCACTAGGCCGACCATGGTTCAAGTCCCAGATCTGATGGCTTGCTTTCTCACTTTCCTCTCTCTCTCTCTCTCTCTCTCTGTCTCTCTCTGTCTCTCTCTCTCTCTATGTCTCTCTGATCAAATAAAAATAAATGAATGAATGAATAAATGAAATTGAATAAAATAATTTTTTAAATTTTTTTAAAAAAAAGAATGTAAGGGCATAGTGATTAAGGCGCTGAACTTTCACATGGTGAACTGAGGTTTGAGTCCTGGACCCAGTAGCTTGAAATTTACACTGGGCATGTGTGTGTGTGTGTGTGTGCTCAAAATCCTGAGAGGAGACTAGAGGAAAAGGGATTGTGGCATGGCCATCCTCATAGGGAGTGATTTCTCACTTTTTCTCTCTCTGGAGTGATTTTTTTCTTTCTGTCTGTCTCTCCAGCGAGTGCATGAGCCCTACAGCAAAATCTCTCCCCTCCCAAAAAATTAATAATAATAATAAAGTAGAGGGGTTGGCAGGTGGTGTAGTGGTTAACGGCACTGGATTCCCACATGGCTGACCGCGGTTCAAATCCTGGACCTGGCAGCTTGCTTTCTCACTTTCCCTTTCTCTCTCTCTGTCTGGTCAAATTAAAAAATAACAACAAATGAAATTAAATAAATAAATAAGGGGCCAGCAGGTAGCATAATGGCAATGTCGCTAGACTCCCATGCAGTCGACTGCGGTTTGCGTCCTGGACCTGGTGGCTTAAAACTCACACTGGGTGCATGTGCGTGTGTGCCCAAGATCCTGAGAGGAGAATGGAGGAGAAGGGATTGTGTCATGGCCCTCCCCCCTGGGGGGTGATTTCTTGCTTTCTATCTCTCTGTCTCTGTCTGTCTGGTGAGTGCATGCGCCCTATAGCAAAAACCTCTCCAAAAAAAAAAAATAATTCTTTTAAAAATAATAATAATAATAAAGTAGAATTTTTTAAAATCCTTTTTTAAAGAATTATTTAATTTAGTTATTTGTCAATCATTTTAATTTGACCAGAGAGGTACAGAGCGAGAGAGAAAGAGAGGGAAAGTGAGAAAGCAAGCTGCCCAGTCTGGGATTCGAACCATGGTCAGCCATGTGGGAGTCCAGCGCCTTTATCCATCATGCCACCTGCTGGTCCCTAAAAAGCCTTTCTTTTACTAGTAATATGCTTTTCTTCCTGAGCCATTTGCAATATTGGCTTTTGTCTTTTTAAATGCTTATTTTTTTTGCCTTCATAAAACAGAGAAAAAAAGATAGAGACAAGTACTCTCAACAGGGTCCTAACACCACAATCCACCCCCCCAACTTCAGTTGACCCCAGGGTATAGAGGGAGACCCCAGAACATGAACCTAGCACTTTCCCATGTGAGTCGTTGCATTATCACTATACCACTTTCTGGCCCTGTGACATTTTTTAGAATTATTTTATTTTGGGACCAATAGTTGGCATAATGGCTATGTTGCTGGACTCCCATGTAGTCAACTGCAGCTCAAGTCCCAGACCCGGTGGCTTAAATTCACGCCGGGCACGTGTGCATGTTCGCCAAAGATCCCAAGAGGAGAATGGAGGAAAAGGGATTGTAGCATGGCCATCCCCCCCGGCGGTGATTTCTCACTTTCTAGCTCTCTGTCTCTCTCTTGCCTGACAAACCGCCCCCATAAAAAAAAAAAAAAAAAAAAAAAAAAAAAAAAAAAAAAAAACCTTCAAAAAATATTTTATTTTACTTGATTTATTTTATTTATATATTTATTCATTTTAATTTGAAAAGAGAGGGACAACAGTGAGAGAGAGAGAGGGAAAGTGAGAAAGCACAAGCCTCCAAGTCCAGGACCCAAACCATGGTCTGCCATGTGGAAGTTCAACACCCTTAATCACTATGCCACCTGGCGGTCCCCAGTAATAATTTTTTAAAAACTTTATCTGGGCCAACAGGTGGTATAGTGGTAAAGGATGCTGGACTCCAACATAACAAACAGCAGTTCAAGTCCTGGACCTGGGGACTTGCTTTCTCACTTTCTCTCCCTTGCGCTTACTCTCACTCTGTCCTCTCTCTGATAAAATTAAATAAATAAAGTTAAAATAAAATAATTCTTTTATTTTTGAGAGGTTTCTGCTATAGGGTGTGTGTACTCGCCAGAAAGACAGAAAGAGACAGAGAGACAGAAAGCGAGAAATCACCCCCCAGGGGGGATGGCCACACTGCAATCCCTTCTCCTCCATTCTCCTCTTGGGTTCTTGGGCACACACATGCACACGCCTGGCGTGAGTTTAAGCCACCAGGTCTGGGACGTGAACCACAGTCAACTACATGGGAGTCCAGCGACATAGCCATTACGCTCACTGCTGGTCCCAAAATAAAATAATTCTTTAAAAAAATAAACTTAGGGGAAAAAAAATTAGCTTTATCTGGAGTTGGACCTGTAGTGTAACAATTAAGGGCTATGCATTGGGAGCTAGATTCCATATGGCTAGCCAAGATTCAAGTCCTAGCCCTAGTGGCTTGAAAAAACATGCCAAGTGCATGTGCATGCATGCTCTAAATCCTGACAAGATGGAGAAGTGGAGGGAAAAAGATTGCAATGTTTCTATGCCCCATTGCGGAGTACTTTCTCTTTCTTGCACTCTCTTTCTCACTGTGGCAAGTGTACATGCCCTCTGGCAATAACAAAAATTAGTTTAATTTTATCTGTTAAGCATTTATTGAGCACGTACTATGTACACACCTCTATGTTGAGAGCTAAAGAGATGAAGATTCGTTTCAGAATAGCTCTGGTTGCAGAGGAGAAACCAATGAGGAAATAGCTCTCTCCTGAGAGGGACCTGCCTACAAGGTGAAGACAGGCTCTAGGCAACAGGGTTCAAGACAGCGGGGTTCACTCCTCTCCCCTCTCCCTGTGGGCTGGGCAATGGGTGGTGGGACATAGCACAGAGGCCTGTAGAGGGGCAAATCCCTACACATCTCCAGGGGAAGCTCTTCCACACAGGTATAACTAACCACGTGGTCCTGGAGAGCAAAAGCCTTGCTTGTTTGGGGTTAAAGTGGTGTCATTTTGAAAGTGAATAAGGGAGAGCTCACTTGTAACTTGGGGGATTTTAAAGTCTTCTCTAGAGATAGAAAAATGAAGCAGAGGTCTCATGTCTAAATTGGGCGGCTGGCAGAAGCTGAGTTATTGTTGTCCCGTTATAGTGCTAAGTCAAAAATACCTCTGTGGCTAGAGGCTGGAAAGCCACATTCACTCACAGTCAAAACAGAGGCTGGTGGGCTGCATCCACATGTGTACTTGGCTGTGTTCTCCTGCCACTTTGAAGCTCTGTTCCCACTCCCTCCTGGGCCCTCTGGGCCCCCCTCTCCTTGCACTCTCCTACCTTTGTGCAACTAAGAAAGAGGAAGCCAGGCTGAGATACCTGGGCTCTCTAGAGAAATCTGTGCTGGGATTCTAAGACTTTAAGGCTCAGGAACTCAGGTTCTCTTGAAGTTATGCTTCCCGCCCTGGGAAGTAAGCAAACAGTGGTGGAACCAGCAGTTAGTGTAATGGCTATGTCGCTGGACTCCCATGTAGTTGAACGCAGTTCGAGTCCTGGACCTGGCAGCTTAAACTCATGCCGGGCGTGTGTGCATGCATGCCCAAGATCCTGAGAGAATGGAGGAGAAGCAATAGTGGCATGGCCATCCCCCCTGGAGGGTGATTTCTCGCTGTCTGTCTGTCTCTCTGGTGAGTGCACGTGCCCTATAGCAAAAAACAACCTCTACAAAAAAAAAAAAAGTTAAAAAAAAAACAGTGGTGACGTGTGCTGTCCATGGAATTCATGCATTTACTCACTCTTAATCCAACAGCTTCATTCCCAGCACCGCAGTTCTGCATGCTTTGCATTCTGCTACATGCAGCCTGCCAGCCTCCAGGAAAGCCTTTGGAACGCTGGTGGGCAAGAGAATGATGGAGACCCAAGCACCTGAGCCCTGAAACTGTCAGGCTGACTCAGGCTCCCTTCGTCTGCCTCAGTGTCACTCACCCTCAGCAATTCGAAGGCTTCTATTGCCCCATATCTATTCAGTGATTTCCACTCAAATGGTTGATTTTATTGTCCTCCCAGCCTGGCTGTAATCTCTAGCCCTATGCTCTATGCTCTGAGCATCTGTGTCCCTGCTGTGTGTTGTGCTTCCCACCAGCTTCTTTCTTTGACTCCTCAGGACCTGCCTTTCCTTTTGTGGTAAGATGTCGGTTGTTTATTCAGCCTTATCACTGTCCCATCACATCTGCACATTGAGGTCTCCTAATAGAACAGTGACGGGAAGAAAGGGAATCTTTCACTGAGAACCTTAAGCTCACTATGCTAAGAGTCCTTGCAATATCTGGAAGGCATTAACTCCTGGGGCGTGTTCCACTGACCTTAGAGAGGGCTGATCAGGGAAGGCAGAGGGGGCCAGCTCTCTCCTCTCCTGGTGTGTACCCAGTACTGTAGCTGTACAAACTGGGAGTCCAGGACCTTAGCTAGCCCAAGCTTTCAGACAGGTGAGGGACATGACAGCTTTCAGCTTATTGAGAGAAGGCCCAGAACCCCTAGGTTCCAACCAAGACCAGAAAGAGCTGCTTCTGGAGTCTTCCCAGATGAACCCATGGCAATCTTCTCACCTTGGTTACACTTTGAGGTGAAGACTGTGCCTGTCTCTACCTTTTCTGCTCAGGCCAAACCCAGCCTCCTTAGCACAGTCTTTGATGATGGGCCTGGTAGTCTTCAGCCACACTACCTAGAAGCCCTTACCCCTGAGCTCTTTTTATGTCCTGCCAATGGGAGGTGCCAGGGGAATGCTAGGGGAACAGAGAAGGACATCTCCTCTGGGTCTTCAACAACTGTGCCTCATGCTCCCAGAAATACAAGGAGGTCCAGTCCCTACCACTTGGGCACCACTGGGACTCCCATAGCTGGACCAAGGGGACACCCTATGGTCCCAGTACCAGCCCTACAAAGGCCCATCCTGCAATTCCCCAGGCTCTGGTGAAGCCACCACTTCCCTTTTGTTCTCCCAGCCCCAGGGGTGTAGCTGCTTCCTACAGGTGCTCACGTTCAGGTTATTTCTTTCTTTCTTTCTTTTTTTAAATATTTACTTAATTTTATTTATTCATTCATTTATTTTAATTCGACCAGAGAGAGATACACAAAGAGAGAGAGTTAGAGCGAGAGGGAAAGTGAGAAAGCAAGCCACCAGGTTTAGGATTTGAACTGTGGTTGCCAATGTGGGAGTGTCCAGCACCTTAACCACCATGCCACCTGCTGGTCCCACGTTCAGGTTATTTCAACACCTATTTTGTTCTTTCAGACTTCTCACATCTGTGTGACCAGTTCCTAGAACCAAACCCTTTCTGTTTGAAATGCCTAGTGTGGTTGCTATTTCTTGGACTCTTTAACTGATACAGTACTTGGTACCAGGATTAGGTACCACCTTGCTACCACCTCCTGGAACACAAATGGTGTTCTTCTACCACCTTCTTCTTCCCTTCTCTTTCCTCTTTTTCAGTTTATTTATTGTGCCCATGAGAGAGGGAGAAAGGGAATAGGAGAAAGCACCCACCATGGGGAATAGTCACACCACAATCCCATCTCCATTTCTCTATCCTGTAGGATTTTGGGCATGCACACACATGTGCCCAGTGTAGGTTTTTCAAGTTACCAAGGTGGGACCAGCAGATGGCGTACTAGTTATGTTGCTGGACTCCCACATGGCTGACAATGATTTGAATCGTGGATCCTGCAGCTTGAAACTCACGTCGGGAGCATGTGCTTGCCTGTGTGCCCAAAATCCCAGAGGACAATGGGGAAGGGATTGTGGTGTGGTCATCCCCCCCCGGGATGTGATTTCTCACTTTCTTTCTCTTTCTGGTATGCTTATATACTCTAAGGAAAAAAAAATTAAGTCACCAAGGTCTGAATAGAATTGTAGTAGGCCATGTGGGATATATATAGCTCCATTAAACACTAGGGGTTGGTCATCCAATGCTCTTAATTATTATCGTACGTTCTTAAGTGTTCAAGGTAAGAAATGATAGAGAGCTGTGCATCTGGGAGACAGGTGATTTGTTCTGGGTGTTCTAAAGATGACTGGTTGTTACACCATAGTGAACCAAGATGTTTCAGGATGATGCAACGGATTTGAACTCCCTAGCTTTTCTACAATTCCTCTTTCCCACCTATATTATCTGGCTGCTGCTTGTTGGCTTCCTTTTTCACTTACTCACTCAGGCTCCAAAAATAATTGTATGCCTACTATGCACCAGATTTCTGTATCTTATACAGGAAACGAGGAAATTAAAACATAGTTTCTTCCATATTTATGAAATTCACTGCTCTCACTTTCTACCTCCTGTTCATACTTTCTCTTTAATGTTGCATCAGTTCAGACCACTGCTTGCTAACCTGACATGACCTCAAAATAATTTTTTCCTAAGTCCTGACCCTTTGCCTTTCAGTGCTGGTTAAAAACAGCAGCAGCATCTGGATCCTACCTCTCAATAGAACGCTTTTACATCAGTTCACAGCAAGGTTTGTTTTTGTCTTAATTCGGGAGTGTTTCAAGTCCAACTAAATTCCATCATTTACCTCCTGGCAGCTAGATAACCAGGGAGCAATAACTCCCTTATCTGTGGGCTGTTTAATGACTACATAGTACCACCCTGGGAGCAATTGAGTAAGGCCTGATTCCAGATGCCATGTTTTAAGACTTTCAGCTGGAAAGACCTTCACTATGTGAAACCTATTTGGATTATTTTTAATTCAGGATTTGGCCTTCATATTCAGAAGCAAAAACCTGGCCTCTGGCTTTCTGCCTCCTGAGCTCCTGGCTCTAGGCCACACACCATCTAATTTGTAGTTTTTCAGGCACATAGAGGTTAGAAACTGGCAAATGTGGCCTCAAAAGCAGATAAGCACAAGTCTATGACAGGATTTATGAAGACAGCTACAAAAATCCTTTAAAGTCACCTGTTCCACAAAGCGTACCTGTCTTTGCTTTCTGTCTTTGCCTGGTTCTCTGCTAGCTCCAGGCCCAAGACATATCACTCAGTTGCCTAGCAGTTTTTTTGCTTACAGGTAATTATGCCAAGAATCTGCAGTAGATCCTTTTATGCTTGGGTACGTTATGCATTTTATAGTAGGTTCTTGCTAGAAAGCTTCGTTGTTTGATATGATTTTAATTTTTTACTCCTTTTCTTTGGCCCTGAGGAAAAACACGTTAAGGATTCTGTTGTGCATCAACAAAAAGTAAACACAAGACACTTCAGAGTCCATTTTCTTAAGACAGACATTGCCTTAAAATCAGCTATCTTTGCTGTAGGACCTAGACTGTTTGTAGCAGGGCAGAATTAAGACTTTTCGTGCAGTCTCTGCTGCAATTAAAAATAAAAATGCTGCCCTAAGGTCAACTGTAAAAAAAAAAAATAAAGTACACATTCGAAATTAATTTACTCCTAGATTTTTAAAAAATTATTTTTAAGTGTCTTTCAGGCATTTGCCTACTAGCGCTGAAGAATGTGCTTAGTCGGCCTCTTCAACAATCCTGTGCGGTGGGTCCGGCAGCTTGGGCCAGGACTGGGCGACGGATTCTGAGGCCAAGAACTGGCTGCAGTTCTCCGGGCCTCAGAGGTTGCGAGGCCAGTGGGAGCGCTCCCTGCGGGCCTGGCCTTGGCAGTCACTAGCTTGCTGTAAGGCTGGACTGAGTTGCCCGCTGCAGGTTGCTTTCGAAGGCCGCGGCCGGGTCAGGTGAGGCGACGCGAGCGTGCGCGCCTGGGAGAAAAGCCGTTGGCAGCTCGGAGTCGGTCGCGAACCCGAGAAAGGCCCTGCAGCAAGGCGGCCCCTGGCCGGCGACCCGAGCCGGTACCCAGGTTGCGCGGAACAATGCGGCCAGCACGGCCGGACTACGACTCCCGGCGTACTCTGCGCCGCTCGCCGAGCCCAGCGGCTCGGCGCGCACCGCGCCAGCGGGCCTCACAGCCGGGTACCCGCTCGGTCCACCATCCTGCTATCGGTCTTCCTCGGATGGCCCTCTTTATTCGGACTGCCTGGGACTCGGAGCCGTGACAGGAAAGCAGCCTCCTAAATTCAACTCTGTGGATCAACGCCAGCCAATAGGGTGTGCGGGTTTCGGACACGTGATAGTGGCGGGGCGGTACTCCCGCGGCTCCTTGGTCTCTATGGTCTTCGCAGCTCGCTAGAGGGCGCCTGGTCCACTGGAGGACTCACTACATTCTTCCTTGATTACCTCACTGCCTCCGGTGGCTGCTGGGATACCGGAGGACTCGGGTCCCAGCTAGACTCAGTCCTCCACCGCTCGGGGAATACCTCCAGTTCCCTCCCGCCGCCACCGT
>NW_006159888.1:2535110-2543352 GCF_000334495.1 Tupaia belangeri chinensis
CCGCCACCCGCGTCGCCCGGCCTCTGCTTGCCCACACCTTCATCTCACCTTTCACCTCTAGCCTGTGCGCCCTCCCCGCGCAGTCGCGTCCTTTTGCTTAACTCTGTTCACGCGCGCGTTCCCCTCTTCCTCTTTTCTTTTCCTCAGCCCCACCCTTAGACCCTCCTTCCTCACCCACCCGGAGCCCCCACGTCCGTTAATCCGCTACCTCACACTCCAGGGGTTCTACGCCTCCCTGCTGCCCAGGCTGTGAATTTTGCCCTTCATTCCTTGCCCTCCTCCTCCCCCTGTCCTGATCTGAACTCCTGCCTCTGCCGCGCTCCCTCACCCTTATCCCTCTGGGCCTATCCTCTTTCACTGCCCTCTCCTAGGATAGAGTGGGTGGGGCCTGGAGTCTCCTGTTTACATCTTTGGAAAGAGCTCAATTCTCTAGGACCGACTGGGGAGTGGGAAGAGTTAGTGAAGAGATTTATGCGGGACTGAGTAAGGATGTATGACAATTACCAACAGTTCTCATCTGCTGGCATAACAAGATGACTTGTGCTCAGGGTGCTCAACCCCCGGTATGCTGTCCAGTGATTCTTCAGTACTGACTTTGCAGATGATTTGCGAGTATGTTTGTATTCTCAAACCACCGGAGAGCCTTGAAATGGTATATCCTGGCCTGAGAACAAGTTTTGACCTAAATTGGTAGGAGTGGAAGTTTTAATGTGTGTCTCATGTGTAGGTTTAATAAAAGCTTTGGTCCTCAGTGTCCACCCTTCTTGGTAATGACGCTAAGGATGAGGTGATTCAGGACGTACGATTGCCCAATATTTAGAGTTTGAAATGTTTTGAAGTAAGGAGAGCCTGTTCTGTAGCTGTCTGTTTCTCCAGAAATTGTTCTGCTGCGTTGTAAAATTTCAAAAACTGTACCTTTACCTCTGCACTACCTGGATTTTGTTTGTTCACTCTACCTGAATTTCCATCTTAGGTACAGGAGGAAGGAATGGAATTGGAAGGAAGAAAATTCATTCCAGAGACAAAATAGCTCCTTTCCTCTGTTGTAGCTGTTTTCTGGCAATACAGACTTTCTGCTTTCAGTGAGTATTAATTACTTTGGACGTATTTGTAAAGAATTTTGCTGCTGTCTTTTGTTTTAGGCCTGTGTTTGGAGTTGGGGATATTGGTGTACATTGTTCATTTGTAGTTTTTTACTTCTGTGAATGAGGGTCCTAATGTTTAAATTCTTACACCTGCTCTCTTTTAAAATAATGTAAATATGCAAAGACATGTTGGTTTTGCATGTCCAAGTAGAGTGACCTAGATGGTGGTGTACCATTGCAGTTCCTTTATATTTCTAGGGCAGAAGATCTGGCCCCCCGCTCTTTCCCAATTTCTCACCTTTTTTTCTTTTCTTTTCTTTTCTTTTTTTTTTTTTTTTAAGAATTATTTAATTATATTTGTTGTTATTGTTATTTTTAAATTTTTGACCAGAAAGAGATAGAGGGAGAAACAGAAAGCTAGAAAACAAGCCTCCAGGTCCAAGACTTGAACCATGCTCAGCCATGTGGGAGTACACTGCCTTAACCATCACACCACCTGCTGGTGCCAACTGCCTTTTAAAGACAACCAAAAAGGTTGCTTAAACTGTTATTTAATTCAGGGGTTAATGAAGTTTCTAGACAAGATCAACTATTTGTTCTCTTTCATATGGATTTAGTCTTCAGAAATTGTTGGAACAATTTGCCCTATCACAGACTTGCAAATGACCAAATTCTACATGTAGACTTTAAAAAAAGTTTTGGGGGACCAGCAGTTAGCATAACGTCTATGTCTCTGGACTCCCATGTAGTCGACCGCAGTTCGAGTCCCAGACCTGGTGACTTAAAACTCATGCTGGGTGCATGTGCATGCATGCCTAAGATCCCAAGGGGAGAATGAAGGAGAAGGGATTGCAGCGTGGCCATCCCCCCAAGGGGGTGATTTCTCACTTTCTGTGTGTCTGTCTATGTCTTTCCAGCGAGCACATGTGCCCTATAGCAAAATAAAAAAAAATAAAAAAATAAAAAAACTCTCAAAAAAAGTTTTGGAAAAAAATGTAACTACTGCTTCAGCTTATTAATGATAATATGCTAACATTTGTAAGAGGGCTTTTTTAGCATATCACCTATAAAAGGATTTTCTTTCCAGATCACTGGAAGCCCATATCCCTCTGTAGGGAGGCAGGGGATAAATGTTTTCATTAAATCCAGAATTATTATTTTTAAATTTTAGTAGAGGGTATATGCATTCACCAGAGAGAGATAGTGAGAAAGCACCTCCCATGGGAGATGGCTATAACACAATCCCTTTTCCTTCATTTCTCCTTTTAAGATTTTGGGTATTCATACACATTTATGCTTGGTGTGGTTTTCAAGCCACACGGTGTGGAACTTGAACTGTGTAGTTGATCATGTGGGAGCCAACCACCTTGACCACTTTGCCACTGTCTGGCCCTATAAATCTTAGAGGCAATTGTATAGGGAGATTTGTATTTTGCAGGGAAAATTTTCAAATACTAAGTATTTAGGGGTGTGGGGGATTGAGTTTCAAAAATAAAGAAATGATTGTTTGCAATGATTACCAGAATGTCTGTGGGTTTTTCATCTGACTGTTTCCTGGAATAATTCCCTAAGTAGGCCAGAGTTATAGCTCAGGTGCCATTTCAGTACCCATAATATAATTATTAAATTGAATTTCAACCCAACTCTCTATGTCACAAAGGAAACAATAGCCTATTTCTTTTTGTGGAAGGCTTGATTTGAGCAGATATCTGGTCACTAAATGATAACTGAAGAAAATGTAGAGATCCCTTTTGTATTTGCCTCTTTTCTACCTTCCAATCTTTATGTGGTTGTGCCCTCCAATAAGCTCTTCCAAGGTTTGTCTTCAAAAGGTGAATCTGGATTTTTTAAATTTTCCCTACCTCTAGGCTTTCCTAGATATTTTACTGTTTGTTGTCTGACATGTAAGTACTTTGGTAAAGTAGTTCCTTTAGTATTTAATATGTCTCAGGACTCCACAATAATAGCATATTCAGCAAGTTTAGTGTTTTTATAGTAAGCTTAAATGTAGACCTTAGTATAATAGAACTCTACAATTCTCAACTCTCTTTATGTTTTCTGGCATCTCAGAGTGAAAAGAAGCAGTGGGTGATTTATTAGAAGTCATTACTTTCCAAGGAGGAAAAACACCAAGGTTATTGAAGTAGTAATAATCCATATTAATAATATGATTTTTTTATACTACAAGATATTTCTTAGTAGAATTGTATAATGAAGACATTTAGAAATTGTAAGAACTCAGAGCTTTGTTATTTTATTAGTAAGGGTAGGGCTAGTGATCATATCTGTAAAAGCAGGCACTTAATAAGCAGTAGCTATGTACAAGGTCCTTTTCATGTCTTACTCATTGAATGTTCACAGCTACAGAGATGGGACACCGTGTCTGTTTGTACAGCTTGTACATGGCAAGTCAGGGTTGGGATTTAAGCCTCATCTCTGACCCCAAAGCCAAGGCTCTATGCTTTGAAGATGGGAGCTGCCCTGGGAAGAAGTCAGCTGCTTGGTTTCCGTGGATTTAGGAGACTTGGAACGGACCCACAATGAGGGAGGAAGGTGCATCTGCCCAGCCAGCCATATCCATGTGGGCACCTTTGCATCATCTTCTCAATACTGGCCTTCATACCTTGCTTATAAACTTAATCAACTTAGGAGAAATGGTTAGGATTAACTTCTGAAATCACAGGTTGCCAACCAGGCAAATAAACACTCCAGTGGATAGCTCTTAAAGTGCCTCACCCATTCAAAGAGAAGAAAGGGGGCCAGCATGTGGCATGGTGGTTAAAGCGCTGCACTCCTACATGGCCAACCACAGTTCAAGTCCTAGACTTGGTGGCTTGGAAATCATGCTAAGCATTTGTGCATGCATGCCCAAAATCCTGAGAGGGGAATGTAGGAGAAGGAATTACAGCATGGCCGTCCACCCTGGGGGATGATTTCTCACACCCCCACCTCCGGTGAGTACCTGTACTCTGTAGCAAAAACCTAAAGAAGGAAGAGGAGAAAAAATTCTTTTGAAGTACAGTTTAGGTCATATGACCTACAAAGGAAGGCTTTGGCCACCTAATCCTAAATGGCACCAAGGGGCCAGCCAGTGATGTAGTTAAGGCGGCTGGATCTCACATGAAGGTTTGAGTCCCAGACCCAGCAGCTTGAAAAACACACTGAGCTTAGGTGTATGCATGCCCAAAATCCCAAGGGAAGGGATATGATAATGGCCATCCTCTCTGGTGGGTACTATTTCCCTTTCTCCCCTGCATCCTTCTACTAGTCCATGCACCATATAGCAAAAATTTTTTAAATAAATAAATAAAAATCACTAATGGCACCTGAGGACAGTCCAGGACCGACTAGTTACTGATGTGTCTTAGCAAAGATGATAACTTCCGGCATAAATTGGATCAAGAAGTAAATTTAGTTGATAGTTGACCTAATTTTTAGAATGAATTATCACATCGGCTATCTATTTTGCTACGAATAATTATGAATCCATTCCTTGGTTTGGGCTGAATATGTTGACAGGTTCTGAGACACTCCATAGTCATCACCTCACAGTGAACTAATTGTGCTTATTAAAAAAAAAAAAAAAAAGACAAACTTAAATACAGTTATTAAGAGATCTGTAGATAAGACTGTTGGTGAAAATCAACAGATTTGCTTCTCTGTGTAAGGGATATGAAGGGCCTATGTTAGGTGTTGTGAAAGATAAACACAGATGCTGTCTGTCCCTCATGCTCAAGAGGATGCAGGATTCAGTGCTGGCTGGGATTTTGAGTACATTGTAAGCAACTCAGAGCAGTAGGTCATGACTCGGTTTCCCCACAGAGGGAGGAGAACCACTGAGTGGCTGATGAAGTTCAAGATCCTCTTGGGTTGCATGTCATGTACAGGGGAGAGCTGTTCTACAAGGACAGGGACAGTGAGGACTCTGCTGCATAACCGAAGGGAAGTGCCATGACTTTCAACACTGATGGCTTACCTTGCTTGATTGGACACCTGCAGGATTAAGAAATCTTGAGTGAAAGGCATAACACAGTTCTTGTCATTTTTTCTAGCTCTTTGTTAAAGTTTGGGTATTATCTCCATCTGTGGAATCCAGTGTTAACTAGTTCATTCTCATTGATTATTCTAAAGTGAGCAGGAAAATGAGATTGCTTCTGCTGATTTGTGTTGGGGTAGAAATGGGGTACAGGTGATTTTTCTTTTAGCTTTTGAGATAGGGTCTTGCAGTATCTTGGTCTTCCTGCCTTAGCCTCATGACTGCTGGGACTGTAGTTGTATGCCATGGTGTCCAGCCTTTTAATGTGGCCTGGGAACAAAACCTGGGCTTTTTATGTGGCCTCAGCTTGCAGAGCAGCAGTAGTGAGCACATATCACTGTGACTGGAGTTAACTAGTGTTGACTCCTCTTTTCTTATTTTTTTTTTTTTTAGGTTTTTGCCACAGGGTACGCGTATTTGCTGGAGAGAGACAGAGAAAAGGAAAGTGAGAAATCACATCTCCCCCTGGGGGTTGGAGATGGCAGGGATGGCCATGCCACAATCCCCTGTCCTCTATTTCTTCCTGGGATTTTGAGCATGGATGCACATGTATTTGCCATGATTTTCCAGCCTCCAGGTCCAGGATTTGAGCTGCAGTTGGCCATGTCAGAATCCAGCACCTTAAACACCATGCCACCTACTGACCCTTACTAACTTTTTTTTTTTTAAGATAGATAGATTTATTTATTTATTTATTTATTTATTATTTTTTCATTTGACCAGAGGGGTGGGGGAGTGAGAAAGCAAGCCACCAGGTCCAGTACTCAAACCACAATCAGCCATGTGGGAGTCCCGTACCTTAACCATCATGCCAAGTGCTCATCCCGCCTCTGTTGACTCTTAAAGTGACTCCTGAGGTTATCTTTGCAGGAGAAACCAACTGAAGTCCTGGGAGGGTATCAGTGGTATATGCTGTTATAAAGCAGGGGTGTTAGGCTAGCTCCTTAGCCTAGTGGTTAAGGGAGATACGTCCTACATGACTGACAGTAGTTTGAATTCTGGCCCTTGTTGCTTAGAGGAAAAACACAAGAGTTTTTATACCCAACTTCAGTGAGTTCAGATGAACTGATTTTATATTAACCTTCCCTGAGATCAAAGGATCATCATTGGTAGTTATTTTTTAGAGGTGGGTTTTTTTGTTTGTTTGGTTTTGGTTTTTTTTTTGCTATAGGGCTCATGCGCTCGCCAGACAGACAGAGACAGAGAAACAGAAAGTGAGAAATCACCCCCCAGGGGGTATGGCCACGCTGCAATCCCTTCTCCTCTATTCTCCTCTCGGGATCTTGGGCACGCACGCACACGCCCTGGCGTGAGTTTTAAGCCACCGGGTTCAGGACGTGAACTGTGGTCCACTACGTGGGAGTCCAGCTTCATAACCATTACACTAACTGCTGGTCCCCATCATTGGTAGTTTTTATGAGATTTGGGGGAAGGGTGAGAACTGATCCACAGTTATGGAAGAGGAAGAGTATGTCATTTTTGAAGTATTTTTAGCTGACCAGACAGATGATTAGTCTGTTCTATTAAAATACTATTATTCTGCTAGGCCAGCAGGTGGAATGGTGATTAAGGTGCTGGATTCCCATATTGCCCACCACAGTTTGAGTCCCTGATGTACCAGCTTGAAAATCATGCCAGGTACATGTGTGTGAATGTGTGCTGCAAAATCCCAAGAGGAGAGTGGAAGAGAAGGTATTGTGGCACCCAGAGGGATTTTTCACTTTCCCTCTCTCTTTCTCTGACAAGCACATGCACCCTATGGCAACAACCTAAAAAAAAAAAAAAATGCTGTTATTCTGGGGCACCTTTCTCTGAATTCTCAGAACCTGACCTCACGGAGCATGGAACTGCGATTGAATTCTAGGGCAGTCCTGGGAGCTGATCTAGACCCTCTTAGTTGAGTAAGATGTCCACTTTGTGGAGTGGGGCTAGAAGAGTCACAGACATGAACAGGAAGTTTTGATGATGTCGGTAGGATAGTGGTGAATGTAATCCAAGCATCCTTTGTTTACTGCTACCTCTGGTTTGCTTTCACATTCTTTACCTGTATTTCAGTTAATACTTTATGCTCACAGGTAAGTATTAATAAAATATTGGTCCCCTTGTAAATGTGCGTTCAGGACTGGCCCCAGGCACAGTGGTTATATGCTACACAGAGGAAAATAGATCCTATGTGATCAACCAAGGTTCTAGTTCAGGCTCCAATGTTCCAAGTTCCTAATACAAAGAGTTGGAAGAGGGGTTGCTTGTGGGCTCTTTGACTTTTTTTAAGTTGCTATAGGGTATATATGCTTGCTAAGAGAGACTGAGAAAGAGAAGCGTTTCTATCGTTATGTCTCTCTGCTAACATAAACATGCACTATAGCAAAATCTTTAAAAAAAAAAAAAAAAAAAAAGCCTTTCCCCACTGTCATCATACTGATCAATACCTGAGAAAAAAGCTAATAAATGTCATGTGGTGGCAGCAACAATTCAAGTGCTTCCAAGCAGGTGACGTTAGTTCCCTAACTGGTGAAACACCCTTCCAGCCATATCTTTTCCTCCATTCTCCTCTTGGATTTTAGTCAGGCACGCACACATGCCTGGCGGGTTTTTCAAGCTGCTGGATCTGGAACTGAACTGTACTGTGGGCTCTGTGAGATCCAGCCACCTTACACCATTCCACCTGGGTAGCTGAACTCCTTTTTGTAAAGTGTTTTCAAAATAATTTAGCATATGGAGAGGGTAGGTGACATATAGCTAGTATAGATGAAATAAGATTGATGGTATGTTGGAAATGGTTAAAACTAAGTATTAGATTCATTCCATCATTTTTGTTTGGAATTTTCTATAGACTTAAATTTGTGGAATAGTTTTTTTGTTTGTTTGTTTTTCCTGCTGTAGAGCTTATGCACTTGCCAGAGAGAGAGAAATTGAGAAACCACCTCCAAGGAGAATGGACATGCTGGGGTTCCTTCTCCAGTCTCCTCCTGGGATTTTGGGCATGCATGCATAGGTGCCTGGCATGATTTTCAGGCTACCCAGTTACATGGGTGTCCAGTGATATAATCATTATGCCATCTGCTGGTCCTGTAAGGTTGCTTTATTATTTTTTTTCTTTTTTTTATTATTTTTTTTTTTT
>NW_006159888.1:2543447-2552600 GCF_000334495.1 Tupaia belangeri chinensis
CCGCAATCCCTTCTCTCCATTCTCCTCTCGGGATCTTGGGCATGCACGAACACGCGCCCGGCGTGAGTTCTAAGCCACCGAGTCCGGGACGCGAACCGCGGTTGACTACATGGGAGTCCAGTGACATAGCCATTACTCTAACTGCTGGTTCCCAAAGGTTGCTTTATTTTTAAGAGAGATTTTTGCTATAGGGTGTGTGTGCTAGATGGAGAGCGACAGAAAGCGAGAAATCACACACACACACCCTGTGGTGGGGTCGGGGGGATGCGCACAGAATGGCCATGCTGCAATTCTTTCTCCATTCTCTTCTTGGGATTTTGAGATTTTTTTTTTTTCTTGAGATTTTTGCTGTAGGGCATGTGCTCTTGACAGAGAGAGAAACGGAAATCATGCACATGCATCGGGCCTGAGTTTTAAGCCACTGAGTCTGGGACTCAAATCATGGTTGACTTTCATGTGGAAGCCCAGTGATGTAACCCTTAACACCATCTGCTGGTCCCCAGTGAGCTTATTATTATTTATTTTTTTATGTTTTTTTTGGGGGGGAGAGATTTTTGCTATAGGGCGCGTGCGCTCGCCAGACAGACAGAGAGAGACATAGAGACAGAAAGCGAGAAATCACCCCCCATGGGGGATGGTCACGCCACAATCCCTTCTCCTCCATTCTCCTCTCGGGATCTTGGGCACGCACGCACACATGCTTGGCGTGAGTTTTAAGCCACCGGGTCCGGGACGCAAACTGCGGTTGACTACGTGGGAGTCCAGCGACATAGCCATTACGCTAACTGCTGGTTCCCTATTACTTATTTTTTTAAAAGAAAGATTTTTCTTATAACGCATGCGTTGCTCGCCAGAGACAGAAAGCAAGAACTCACCCCCCAGAGGGTAATGACCACGCCATAGTCTCTCCTCTATTCTCTTCTTGGGATCTTGGGCACATCTCCCAACGCACACATACCCAGCATGAATTTTAAGCCTCTGGGTCTGAGACTCGAACCACAGTCAACTACATGGAGTCCAGCAACTTAACCATTATGCTATCTGCTGGTCCCCAGCAAGGTTGTTTTTTTTGTTTGTTTGTTTGTTTGTTTTAATCCTTTGTGTTTTATGCCCGTCTCTTTGAATCTTTGAATTTTGAGGCTCTAAAGGCAAAACTTCAAGGTTATGTTAAAACTCCAGTTCTGGGACCAGCAGATGGCATAATAGTTACATCACTGGATTCCCACATAGTCTACTGTGGTTCTAGTCGCGGACCCAGCAGCTTAAAACTCATGCTGGGAGTATGTGCATGTGTGCCCAAAATCCCGAGAGGAGAATAGAGAAGGGATTGTGACATTGCCATTACCCCCAGGGGGAGATTTCTCGCTTTTCGTCTTCCCATGTCTTTATGGTGAGCACACACACCCTATAGCAAAAATTTCTAAAAAAAAAAAAAAAAAAAAAAAAAAAAACCTCCAGCTCTGGAGAGAAGGTTCTGCTACTTCATTTGACAGGCATCCCACGCCTGCTGCCCATGGTTATGCACAAAGTCAAGTGGGAACTCAGCCTGATGACTTCCCTCATAGACTCAAATGATAGTGGTAGGGGCGAGGCATACTGATAGTGTTCCAGGTGATGACTAAAGTGTTGACTTGGGCCTTCATTTGTGATTTTTTTTGTTGGCAAAGTTCTATAAGTTGTTAGTTTTTATTATACCCTGGAATTTGTTAATACTTATTTTTTAATATCATGTTCTTAGGAAAGGGACTGAGTCCAGTGGATATTGTTGGTAGGTCTCCTTCCTTGTCGCTTGGTAAGAACCCCAGACCATGCAGTCTTGACAGGCTGTAGTCCTAATCCCAGCTCTGCCACTCTGTGGCAGTGTAGCTCTAGGCAACTTCCCTTGCTTTTTAATCCTGAGGTACCTTCTCTGTAGGATGATGGTAATATTGTCTGTCTTGCCAAGTGGTCTAGAGGAGTCAGTGAAGTTCACTAAAGAGCACCTGTTCCACACAAGTACAGCTCCAGCTTCAAGTGCACAGCCAATTCCTGGCTTCTAGGAGTATCCCTTTTAGCTGGAGCAGACAGATGACAACCTGCACGACAAGAGCATCTGCACAGGTTGATGTTTTACAGTGGGACAGTCCTGTGTTAATCTTTTATTAAACTCTTTTATTTTTCCTAACTACTCCAGGAGGCAAATGCTTTTGTTATTCCCATTTCGAGGAAACTAAGTCATAGAGAGGTTAACTCTTGGAGGAACTGGCCATCTGGCTGTGGAGGCAACATTTTTAACCAAAACATTCTGCTCCTTCTCTTCACAGTCTAAATAAGACAGTGACATCCCTACCCAGAAAGAATCTGCTAGTCAGTCATGGGAGTTTTTACTGTATCAAATACAAAAGGCCTTTGAGAAAGAAGCCTATTTCAGGCCAGAGATTAAAGTGTGCAAGGTATCATTCCTCAGCAACAAACAACTATTAATGCACTCAGAATTGCTCTAGATATGTATTTTATTACAAATCAGCATATATGAAGAACATAAGTAGTGTTTATAAAATTTTTGTATTTTATACAAATACAAAAACAGTGATAAACCGTTCGCATAGAAATAATGGCATCGCAAGTAGGTATGAAAATATCTAATTTAATTTAATGGGGTGTGGACATTACAACTGAAATATTATGCTGTAGAGTAACTCCTAAAAAGGCAATTATGGCGCCAGCAGATGCAATAGCGATTATGTTGCTGGACTCCCACATGGTTGACTACGGTTCGAGTCACAGATCTGGGGACTTGAAAATCATGCTGGGCGTGTGTGCATGCATGCCTAAGATCCTTGGAAGGAGAATGGAAGAGAAGTAATTGCAGCATGGCCATCCCTGCTAGGGGGTGGGGGTGATTTCTTACTTTCCCTCTCACTGTCTCCCTGGTGAGTGCATGCGCCCTAAGGCAGAAACCTCTGGGGGGGATGGGCAATGGGGCCAGCTAGTGGCATGGTGATTAAGGTGACTGGATCCCACATGGCCAACTCTGTGATTCCAATCTCTGACTCAGTGGTTAGAAAAGCATGCTGGGTTGGGACCAGCAGATGCGTAATGGCTGTATCACTGGACCCTCATGTAATCAACCGCAGTTCAAGTCCCAGACCCAATGGCTTAAACTCACGCCGGGTGTGTGTGTGTGTGTGTGTGTGCCCAAGATTCCAAGAGGAGAATGGAGGAGAAGGGATTGCAGCGTGGCCATCCCCTTCAAGGGGTCATTTTTCTCTTTCTGTCTCTCTTTCTGGCAAGTGCATGTGCCCTATAGCAAAAACCTCTCCCAAAAAAGAAAGAAAAGAACAAAGAAAAACATGCTGGGCGTGTGTGTGTGTGTGTGTGGGTGTGTGTCCAAAATCTCGAGAGGAGAATGGAAGAGAAGAGATTGTAGTATGCCCCACCCCCACCCTCAGCATGCTTTCTCATTCTATGTCTCTTTTTCTTTATCTGGTGAGTGCAGGTGTCCTATAACAAATTAAATAAAAAAATAGTTATGTACTACATATCCAAATTGGGGAAATACAGGTGGGAAGCACATTTTGCATGCACTCATATACACACACGTTTACTGTCTGACTGATTGCCAAACCAACGTATATAATAACTTGAGAAAAAACTAAGTACAGTTTTTTCTAGTCAGCAGAACTTTATAGATTTTGGTATTATCAACATTGAAATAACTAGGTTCTATTTTTCTGGTTCTGTTGACACTTTTTATTCAACAGAGAAAGGACCTTGGTCATGTTATAGCTATCTATATCTTTTACATTGCACTTGAAAAAATATTTAGTACAAAAAACCCTTCCCTTCGTGGGAACCAGCAGTTAGCGTAATGGCTATGTCGCTGGACTCCCATGTAGTCAACTGCGGTTCGCGTCCCGGACCTGGTGGCTTAAAACTCACGCCGGGCGCATGTGCGTGCGTGCCCAAAATCCTGAGAGGAGAATGGAGGAGAAGGGATTGCAGCGTGACCATCCCCCCGGGGGGTGATTTCTCGCTTTCTGTCTCTATGTCTCTCTCTGTCTGGCAAGCGCACGCGCCCTATAGCGTAAACCTCTCCCAAAAAAAAAAAAAAACCCTTCCCTTCATATCATCAGATTGGACACTGTGGCTCCTGGCCCACATGATGCCACATTTTGTTAAGTGAGGGTATCTCTCTGCCTGCCTGCCTGGCAGTGACAGGGCAGATATGACTACTTCACAAAAGGACTGTGACACTTGGGCCATTTTTGTATGAATAAAGGTTTTTACTGGGTTGCAGTGTTTTTGAATAGGGTTTTAAAGGGCTAGAGAAATGTATAGAAACTGAAGTGAGTTCGGAGAGGAACCAAAGAAAATGAGGGAGGGGCTGGAAGAAAGCTGTGCAGGTGGGGAGTTGGGAGGGGGGACGTGTTGTTATGAGGCATGTGCTTTCAAAGTTGACTGTTCACTGCTCTTCATCTGCACCATACCTGGGGCTGGAATTACACAGGTGGATTTAAACTAGTGTCGAGGGAACTGCTGAAGAATGTGGTTAACAAGGAAAAGCACGAAAGTTCCTCTGGAATTCTTTAATAATAGGAAGGTGGTACAATTTGGAGCCTCTAAAAAAAGTAGAGAAAGCAGCCTGGTGACGCATGTACCACGTCACACACAGTTTGTGGAAGTATCCTCCTCCAGCTTCACACTTTGCTGCTGTACTCTTTCTCTGCCCCAAGGAGTCTTGGCCAGAAGGAAGCTTCTTGCCTCCCTTCTGTCTGTGTGGTCATAGCTTTTGGAAGATAAACAGTTCTTTTTAGGAAGAGGTTAGGGATCCCTGATCTGGAACTGAAGGTTTCTTCCAGCCCTTTCTGACCATGTAACCCAGGGGTTCAGGGTCAGGGAGAATTTGATGGCTCAGCCCATCCATGCAGCCTTTCTATTTGGTCTCTGCTCTTTCTCTCTCACTAACCATCCAAATTAATGCCTACCTGTTCTCTCTGGTTAGGGTTCTGTAGCATTCCAGACCTCGAGCACCGGATCAGGATGGGAAAAAGACGTTGTGTCCCTCCACTCGAGCCCAAGTTGGCAGCAGGGTGTTGTGGGGTCAAGAAGCCCAAGTTATCTGGCAGTGGAGCACACAGTCACGGGAACCAGTCCACAACTGTCCCCGGCTCTAGTTCAGGACCTCTTCAAAACCACCAGCATGTGGACGGCAGTAGTGGACGGGAGAATGTGTCGGACTTAACTCTGGGACCTGGAAACTCTCCCATCACACGAATGAATCCTGCCTCGGGAGCGCTGAGCCCTCTCCCCCGGCCCAATGGAACTGCCAACACCACGAAGAACCTGGTGGTAACCGCAGAGATGTGCTGCTACTGCTTCGATGTGCTCTACTGTCACCTCTATGGCTTCCCACAACCACGACTTCCTAGGTTCACCAATGACCCCTAGTGAGTAAATCAGGAGCTGGGGACAGTGAGAAGGGCAAGATGGCATCTCTGGGGTCTGTTGCTTGTAAATCTTGAACATCTTTTGAGCAAAGGTAAAGGGAAGATAATGATGAGAAGTGTCCATACCATATTTAGAATACAGTGGATTCAGCAGGGAAGGGAGTGAGATCGTGTTTGGAGACATTATAGGCTTGTTGTTGAAGTCATATTCTAGAAATCAGAGGGATCTTGTTCTTAGCTCTTCTCTTGGTTCACATGGCAGAAGGTAGGCCATTTAACCTCTCTAGGGGAGAAGTCACTCCACCACCCCATTGGGCATCCCATAATTGGAAGTCTATGTGAGCTGGCAGCTCTGTCCGAGGGCCAGCTAACCTTGGGAGCTATGATCTGTTTTTTTGTTTGGTTTGGTTTGGTTTTTTTCCTAAAGGATTTTTTTAGGGTGCATGTGCTCACCAGAGGGACAGAAAGTGACAAGTCACCTCCCCCCCCAGGGGAGTAGCCATGCCACAGTCCCTTCTCCATTCTCCTCTAGGGATTTTGGGCATGCACACACACACACACAGTGTGAGTTTTAAACCACCAGGTCTGAGACTTGAACCATAGTCAACCATGTGGGAGTCCAGTGACGTAATCATTACGCCATCTGCTGATCCCAGGAGTTGTAATCTGTAACAGGTCCTCTCTCGGTGCATCAGCAGTCCCATGGTAATCCTTCCTAGGGCCACTGATGCCTCATCCAGAAGGTCAGAATTTGCTTTACTGTTTTAAGTTCAGAACTCTGTTGTTTGTCCCAAGCCCTCTAAAAGTGTCAATGACTTAAATAAGCAATATGTATAAAGCAGAAAGTGAAGAAACTCATGCCAGTGTTTTTTCTCCAGAACAGTTGGCAGCTCTGAGCTGCCTTTGAAGAACCCAGTTGCTTTTTCCTTTTTGTTTTTAGGGGATGCTTTTGGGTCCTTCATTGGCCTATGATCATTCATTTCTCAACTGTTGATGCCATGCTAAAGTTCTACAGTGTTCTGGACAGGAACAGAGGGGCAGTGAAGAATAGGCGTTTCCCTTATAGACTTGTCTTAGTGTTAGCAGATTGCACGCATCCACACACACATAGCTAAATAGCAGTAGGTTGGGGCCACCCCCATGTGCGTGTGTCTGAGGAGAAAGAACATGGAACAGAACATTCTGGCTTTAGGGAAATGTTGGTGTGAGATGCCATGGTGAAAAACACCCAATGGAATAGGCAGAATTCGGAGTCTGGGTAAGAATCATCATGTCCTGGCAGGAGAGGTATGTGTGTTTGGAAGAACAGGTGGTAGCCTCGAAGTGTAGGGTCTAGACTGTTTTGTGAGAGCTTCATATCTCCATCGTGTAAGCAGTGGAAGTCCTCAGGGATTCGGGGCCAATGACCCTAGCTGGTGCTGTACAGGTGCTTTATTGTAAAGACATTAGTAAGAGGGAGATGTTGAAGGTCTTTGTAACAGTGAAACAGTGGAGTAGAGAACGTGGAAGACTTAAGTTCCCTTTGAGAGGTCATTAACTCAAGAATCCAATCGTTGAGAGTGGTAGGGATGTGGAGACATCTCAGGAAGAGGGGACAGCCCTATAATCTCTTTCTAAAAAAAAAAAATTGTCACTGTTAATCTCATGTGGTCTAAATGAAGTGTGACTTTGGCCTAGAAATAGAAAATGGCAACTTAGGCTATTAAAAGCCTTATTGAGGAGACACTGGTTTTGTTTTATTTAAAAATTATTTTATTTAGCTTTATTTTTATTTGACCAGAAAGGGACAGAGCAAGAGAGAAGAAGGTAAGAAAGCAAGCTACCAGGTCCTGGACTCAAATCGTAGTCAGACATGTGGGAGTCCAGCACCCTTAACCACCATGCCACCTGCTGGCTCCTGGTTTTGTTTTTGTTGTTTTTTTTTTTTTTGTTTTTTTCTGCAAACATGAGCTGGAAGTATCTTTAGTTGCCAGGGGCAGACATAATTATGGCAACAATGTGGGCTTGCAGAGAATGCTTACAGATAAAGGGGTATGTGTGTTGAGGTGTGTCATCATCATGAAAGACAGGGCCTGGGAACAGGCTACCTATAAAAACAGAGTAAAGAGGAGGAGAGTAGGAAAAGTTGAGTCCTGGGTGCAGGAAAAGCAAAATAGCACATAAATGTAGTGTCAACGTGAATTAAAGCTGTCAGCATAGAACACAGGGAAGGCTTAGCCTTTCTCTGTGTCGCGTCCTAGCAGTTTCCTCTCCGGTTCCAGCTAGGAGCTCTGCAGCTTCCAGAAAGGCAGGGAGTCCTTCAAGTAGCCTGCAGTTCAGCAAACAGTCCTTTTGGACAACAACAGGAAAGGACAGGGACAAAGCCAAAAGGCTTTGTTCTTATCCATGATTAATTTGGGGCTGGAGAATGTTTTGTGTTTTGCTTTTTTTAGTCCTCTCTTTGTGACATGGAAGACAGGGCGGGACAAGCGGCTTCGTGGCTGTATCGGGACCTTCTCAGCCATGAATCTTCATTCAGGACTCAGGGAATACACGTTAACCAGGTAATTCCACTAAACATTAAGAAGTGTAGATAAATTAGCTAGAATTAGAAGCAATTGCCTGACCTTTTAACTAAGTGATACTTTTTGGGCATTCTCAAGCAAGAGCTTTAATGTTAGAGATTTAATATGGTGAGTGACTTTATCAGTTCAAGTGTAGACAGTTAACAATATGGAGCTGTTTTTAACATTACCATTGATAGGTAATAGGCATTCTCTGCATATTCCAGGGTTGTAAATATGCTGAATGCTGGCTCCTGGCTCCAGAGCAGCCTCACTATGTTTTCTGTCCCTCTCCAGTGCACTTAAGGACAGCCGATTTCCCCCCCTGACCCGAGAGGAGCTGCCTAAACTTTTCTGCTCTGTCTCCCTCCTTACTAACTTTGAGGATGCCAGTGATTACCTGGACTGGGAGGTGAGAACAGCCGCATTTGGAACTCTGCATCTCTCGTTGCATTTGGGTTCGGGTTAGTACATGGTAATGTATCTCCTTCATTGAGAGAGGGTATAAGAGTATGAAAGCTGAGTTTTGAACCAATCATGGGCAACACTGATGATAGAAAAGGTACAGCTCTGTTAGAAGTAGGAGGAAATGTAAAGGCTTTGTCCTGTTTCTTCCCAGTCCATGCTGTTCTATGGTCCTCCCTTGTGTCTAATAAGAAATAGTAATGTCTAGCAGTGGTGGTGCATGCTGCTAAGACACTGCACTCTGCAGACTAGAACCATGTGGGAAGGCATGGGTTTGATTCTTGGTCCAACCTAACAGGCTGAGTGTGGTGGCTGCACCTCTAAGTCCAGTGACAGGAAGCTTAGGCTGAAGGAGCATGACAATGAGGCCTTGTCTTTCTCACTTTTTTTCTTTTTTCTTTTTTTTTTTTTTTTGCCAGAGGACATATATTACTCACCAGAGAGAGAGAAAGTGAGAAAGCAGTCACCATGGGAGGTGGTCACACCACATTCCCTTCTCTTCCATCTCTGCTTTGTTTAGAGATTTTGGGCATGCACACACACTTGCTGAGTGTGTTTCTCAGGCTGCCAGCTCTGAAACTTAAACTAAACTGTACAATCAGTCATGTGGGATCCAGCCACCTTATGCACCATACCACCAGCAGGCCTGAGACCCTATTTTCTTTTCTTTTCTTTGCTTTCTTTTTTTTTTTTTTTTTTTTTTTTTTTTTTTTGTG
>NW_006159888.1:2552703-2556471 GCF_000334495.1 Tupaia belangeri chinensis
ATGCACACACTCTGGAGAGACAGGCAGAAAGCAAGAAATCACCCCCCAGTGGGGATGACCATGCCACAATTCCTTCTTCTCCTCCATTTTCCTCTTTGGATTTTGGGCATGCATGCACACACACTCAGCATGAGTTTTAATCCACCAGGTCCGGGACTCAACCACTGTTGACTACATGAGAGTTCAGCTACATAACCATTATGCCATTTGCTGGTCCCTGAGACCCTATCTTAAAAAAAAGATAGACTGCCCTGAAGCCTGGTAGTTGGAAGAGCTGGATCCTGTATGGCTCATGCAGTTCAAATCCCAACTCCAGTGGCTTGAAAAACATACTGGCTGCTTGTGTGTGCGTGCCCAAAATCCGAAAAGGGTAGAGAAATGGAGAAGGGGATTGCAGCATGACCACACCCCATTGAGAAGTACTTTCTTATTCTGTCTCTCTCTGGTGAGCACACACAATTGTTGGTGGCAAGTGAAAATTAAAAGAAGAAAAAGTAATAACTGGATAAACAATCTAGAATCCCTAATGGCAAGCCCTCAGGTTCTTGCTTATCAGGAGTCAGATATGAAGGGTTATGAACTCAGATTAAAACTTGTGGCATGTTCACCTAATGAATGGGTAAGAGGTGAAGCATTCCAAGCTTCTGGATGAACTATTTAAAGAATTTGTTTCTGGACCAGCAGGTGGTGTAGTGGTTAATGTGCTGGATTCCCACATGGCTGACTGCAGTTCAAGTCCTGAACCCGGCAGCTTGAAAATCAACAGATAGATAGATAAATTTGAAAATCAATGGGTAGATAGATAAATAATGTTCAGATAGATAGATAAATGTTTAAAACAATTTTGGGGGGAAAAATTCATTTCTGTAGCCATCCTATTCCCAGCAAGGGGGCTACATAATACCCAACCCTTCACAAAAGCTGAAATTTCTTTGGTCTCTGTACCTGATAGTCAGTCAGTCATGAAAAGCAGAAGGCAGTTTCTCAGGCTGGGCAGGCTTGGCAGGCTTGGCAGGGGACAATGTTGATTTATATGTGGGTGATTGAAGTCCGATTAGAATGAGTAAATGCCATTTACTTGGTCTGTTTTTCTGTAGGTAGGGGTCCATGGGATTCGAATTGAATTCATCAATGAGAAAGGTGTCAAACGTACAGCCACATATTTACCTGAGGTTGCTAAGGAACAAGGTGAGTTGGATGATGGAATTTTAAGGAACAGCACCTTCACAGTGGTACCCTACTGTAACTAAGAATAAGTGCCATTCTTCCTCTCAGTACCTATCAAATTCCTATAGAATAAGGATTAAGCTCCCCAAAAGAACCAAGATCTGTGAAAATAAAAAGGTAAATACTTCCCTCACTTGCTTGTTTTAAACACTTTTTTTTTTAAAGAGGTTTTTTGCCTTTAGAGCATGTACATTCACCAGAGAGACAGACAGGCAGGCACAGTGACAGAGAAAGTGAAAAATCACTCTCTTCGGGGATGACCACACCATAATTCCTTCTCCATTCTCCTCCTGGAATCTTGGGCATGCACACACACACACCTGGCATGATTTCCAAGCCACCGGATTTGAGACTTGAACTATGTGGGAGTTCAGTGATGTAACTGCTACTCCATCTACTGGTCCCTCCAAACTTTTTTTTTTTTTTTTTTTTTTTAAGAGTTTTGTTTTGTTTTGCTATAGTGTGCATGCACTCGTCAGACAGAAAAAGGGAGTAATTACCCCTCTGGGGGTGGGGGTGGCCATGCTCCAATCCATTCTTCTCTCAGGTTTCGGGGCATGCACACACATGTGTCCGGCATGAATTTTAAGCCACTGGATCTGGGACTTGAACCACTGTCAACTACCTAGGAGTCTAGTGATGTATCCGTTATGCCATATGCTGGTCCTCCAAACACTTTTGTAATGAATGGTTTTTGTTTTAGATTTTGGTCTAGGGCACATACACTTGGCGGAGAGAGAGAAAAGTGAGAACTTCCCACCCTACCCCCCAGGGGGATGGATATGCACACACATATTTCCAGCTTGTTTTTCAAGCCTCCTAGTCCAGGATTCTTAACCATAGAGTCGGTTCTATGGGATCCAGCACCTTAACCACCACGCCCAGAAGTTTTATTTCTTGGCTCCTTAAACTGCTGTGGTAATTGTAGCAAAAATCTAGCAGTCCTTCTGACTCTATTGTAGAGTTCAATGTAAAGGGAAGTTTCCTATAGCAATAAGTGTTGAGGTTTAGATTATGAATAATTTATTTGGCCAGACAGGTGGCATGGTGATCACGGCTGGTGAATCTCATGTAGCCAACTACATGATTCGCATCCCAGTTCCCAGCAGCTTGAAAACAATACCGGGTACACATGTGTACATGCCCAAAATCCTGAGAAGAGAATGGAGAAGAAGAGATTGTGTTGTGACCATCCCCCTGGGGGATGCTTTCTCACTTTTTCTCCCTCCCTCTGTCTCTGGTGACCACATGCTCCCTATAGCCGATTTTCAAAAAAATTTAAAATAGTGTTATTACTTGGTGAAGGACAAAGCATAAACCCTACTGATTTTAAAGAACTCAGTGACTGGGACCAGCAGTTGGATAATGGCTGTGTTGCTGGACTCCTTTTAGTCGACCACAGTTCAAGTCCTGGACCTGGTGGCTTAAACTCAGGCTGGGTGTGTGTGCGTGCATGCCCAAGATCCCAAAAGGAGAGTGGAGGAGAAGGGATTGCAGCGTGGCCATCCCCCCGGGGGGTGATTTCTTGCTTTCTGTCTCTCTGTCTCTGTCTTTCTGGCGAGCTCATGTGGCCTGTAGCAAAAACCTCTCAAAAAAAGAAATCTAAAAAAAGAGAACTCAGTGATAAATAAACACTTATGGTGGTGATGTTAAAGATAGGAAGTAGGGGGCTAGTAGGTTGCATGATGGTTAAGGTGCTGGACTTCCATGTGATGGACTGCAGTTTGAATCCTGAACCCAGTGGCTATAAACTCCTGCTGGGCATGTGTGCATGCGTGCCCAAAATCCCAAGAGGAGAAGGGATTGTGATATGGCCATCTCCTCAGGGGGTGGTTTCTTACTTTCTCTCTGTCTCTGTGTCTCCAGCAAGTACAAATGCCCTACAACAGAAGTCTCTAAAAAAAGAAAATGGAGGGGACCAGCAGTTGGCATAATGGCTATGTTGCTGGACTCCCACGTAGCTGACCACGGTTGAGCCCTGGACCCGGTGGCTTAAAACTCACGCTGGGCGCATGTGCATGCATGCCCAAGATCCCAAGGGGAGAATGGAGGAGAAGGGATTGCAGCGTGGCCATCCCCCTGGGGGGGTGATTTCTCACTTTCTCTCTCTCTCTCTCTCTCTCTCTCTCTGTCTGGCAAGCGCACGTGCCCTATGGCAAAAACATCTCCAAAAAAAAAAAATAGGAAGTGGGTTCTGCAGGTTTTCTCTTCAAAAGTCTAGAAGAATACATTTAGAGACCAGCAGATGGCGTAATGGTTATGTCATTGTACTCTGAGGTAGTCGACCACAGTTCGAGTCCCAGACCTGGCGGCTTAAAACTCAGGCTGGGCACGTGTACGTGCCTGAGATCCCGAGAGGAGAATGAGAAGAGATTGCAGTATGGCCATCCCACCACAGGGTGATTTCTCACTTTCTCTCTGTCTGTCTCTGGTGAGCACATGTGCCCTATAGCAAAAATTACTCAAAAAAAAAAAAACAACATTGGGAACCAGCAGTTAGCGTAATGGCTATGTCGCTGGGCTCCCACCTAGTCCACCGCG
>NW_006159888.1:2556515-2562091 GCF_000334495.1 Tupaia belangeri chinensis
CTTAAAACTCACGCCGGGCGCGTGTGCGTGCGTGCCCAAGATCCCGAGAGGAGAATGGAGGAGAAGGGATTGTGGCATGACCATCCCCCCTGGGGGGTGATTTCTCGCTTTCTGTCTCTATGTCTCTGTCTGTCTGGCGAGCGCACGCGCCCTACAGTGAAAATCTCTCCCAAAAAAAAAAAAAAAACCATTTAAATGTTTCTTGTACATTCTGTGATGTTAACCCAATTCTTTTTTTTTTTTTTGAGAGAAAGGTTTTTGCTATAGGGAGCGTGGATTTGCTGAAGAGACAGAGATAGACAGAAAGCGAAAAATTACCCTCTTCTCAGGGGGATGGCCACACTGCAATAGCTTCTCCTCTCAGGATTTTGTGTGCACATGCACCCAGCATGAGTTTAAACCACCAGGTCCAAGACTTGAACTACGGTTGGCTACGTGGGAATCCAGCAATATAACCATTACGCTATCTGCTCTTCCCACCCAATTCTCTTTTTTTTCTCAGAATTAGTCTGTTTTTGGAAATAATATGTGAAACACAGTGTGTTTGGTGTGAGCCATAAATAGAGCAAAATACCCAGTTAAGTATTATCAATGAACTAATTTTGTAGAGAACAGTTACCTTATTGGTTGATCATGTTGTGTTTAAACTTTTTCAAAGGCAGTGTGGATGTGGCATAAAGAGGAAACCTTTAGCCACCTCTTTGAGATCGTAAACCAAACACACACTTCTGTGCAAGGAGGCAAACCATTGTTTTTTTAATGGTGAGATGGTAACTTAGGTAAATAAAGTATAATGCTAGTTGAACATTGGGAAGATTTAAAATTGCCACTTAGTAATTTAGGAGGATTTTGTTGGATTTTCAGCTTGTTGTGTTTGGTTTTATTTACTAAAATATGCAGTCACGGGCAGATTCCATGGCCTGGTGGTTAAGGCATCTGGATCCCATATAGCTCACCACTAGTTCAAATCCTGGACCCAGCAGTTGAAGAAACAGGCTGGGCATGTGTGTCCAGAATCTCAGAAGTGATTATGATGTGGCCATGCCCATGGGGCATGCTTTCTCTCTCTCTCCCTTTCTTTATTTATCTATGGCAAGAAGAGCACATGCCTTCTAGCAAAAAACAAAACAAAACAAAAAAGCTTAACAACATAGCAGTGTATGTGTGAACTTTCCTGCCTTTCCTAAGCTTCCTTCCTGCTATCAGTTATTTTTCGTGGAGTCATAACAAAGGAACAGGAGGGGCAGAATTTAAATTCCTGTTGGGACTAGCAGTTGGCATAATGGCTGTGTTGCTGGACTCCCATGTAGTTGACCTCGGTTTGAGTCCCGGACCCGGTGGCTTAAACTCACACTGATTATGTGCATGCGTGCCCAAGACCCTGAGAGGAGAATGGAGAAGGGATTGCAGCGTGGTCATCCCCCCTGGGGGGTGATTTCTTGCTTTCTGTCTCTCTGTCTCTGTCTTTCTGGTGAGCGCATGTACCCTATAGTGAAAACCTCTCAAAAAAAAAAAAAACACCAGAATTTAAATTCCTGTCTTCCCACAGAGCACCCCTGAGGGCCAGAATTAGACCAACAAGCCAGTCTAAGCTGAGACAATGTTTGTTCCTAGATAATTATACTGGGGTGACATCTGACAAGGATGTAGGAGTAAGGAGCCTGAGGGAAGCCTTAGGGCATATATCAGGCTATCTGTTCATCTCTTAGGGTGTCCCTCAGGACTCCAGTGAGACAGGTGGGGCCTAGGTATATGGGGGCCACTGGCACCTAGGACTTCCTCTATCCACTAGCAGACATGGCTGCTTTCTGAATACACTTCTCTTCCTGCCCTGGCCTCGTGAGAGCATGTCCCACTCTCAGTAATTGTGTGCTGACCTCAGTGTGGCCTCTCTCCTCCTCAGACTGGGATCAGATCCAGACAATAGACTCCTTACTCAGGAAAGGTGGCTTTAAGGCTCCAATTACCAGTGAATTCAGAAAAACGATCAAACTTACCAGGTAAGATGCTGTCTCATTTTCCTTGGCATTTTAATTTAGCTGGGGTTGGACAGAGGATACTTTCAATGAGAAGGGGTAAAAAAAGAATTTCTCTGCTAAAACAAACAAAGTGTGGTCGAGGTGTGGCTCTGAGGAAGCAGCAGCACAGGCAGAGACTCCCCCAGAGGAGGTGCCACACAGCAAGGCTGGTGGTGGGATGGAGACCTGCTGATCAAGTCGGGCACATCTCTGCCAGATCCACCTGGCAAGAGGCCGCAGGAAGACCAAAGGTAGGAGAGAGGTTCTCAGTGTGGATGTCCAGGGTCAGTCGAGGTGATCCTTCCTAAGCACATAGGTAGTCAGGTGTCAGGGCTTGTGGGAGAGTCAGAAAGTGTTCCTCCTTACAGGCAATCACAAGAAAATGACCCCTCTGGTGGGAATACTTCTCTCAGGAGACTGCCAAGTGTTTAGAATGCACTTGGACTTGAGGTTTGATTCCATGCCCAACCAACTACCTGCTAGCTGTGGGACCTGGCCCAGTTACTCTACCTCTCTGAGTCTATTTCCTGTTTGTAAGATGTGAACAGTAATACGTTAGTGTTTTAGGATGTGATAAGGTAAGGTATGGACAACTTCTAGCCCAGGGGCAGATGCTATTGTAGATGATCACTAGATATCAGTTCTCTTCCCAGCCTGGGTGAAATCAGAGACACTGAGAGGTTTAGCTTCTGTGGGCCTCTGTTGCTCCCCTCATCTGTGAAATGCTGAATAATCATATACTAACCTCACAGGTTGTTTGGAAGATAACCCAGTGTTTTTGAAATGCTTTGGATTCCAAATATTTTTAAAAGAACAACAAAAAACACTCTTCAAATACAAAGCATTATTATTATCATTATTATTATAATTTATTTGAACAGCCATTTCCCTGTCAAAATTCAGGAATAATCACCTTGCAGTGGAGGAGTGATTACATGGGAAAGAGATGGCTCTGGGTAAGGATTGTCACCCAGCTCCTGTGGTCTGTAGTAGGCTCCATAGGTTTGTAACACCCCATGCTTCGCATCCTGAGTCACGGCTCTTTCCAGAGCAAAGCCACAGTGCTATGGATTCTGTCCTGATGCCCTGTGATATGGCATACTCACCTGGGGACTGAGACCTGCCCTGTATACTACAAGGACCCTTTAATCTGCTTTATCAGAATTTGACCCAGAATTAGGCATCTGTGCCCCTTTTGGTTATAATAACTTGTTTGTTGCTCTTCTGCAAATTGAGGTTGCATTTCTGTCCAACTTAATCATATCTTAACCTGAAAGTAGATATGCAGGTTACACTGGGTTTTGATGCAGCCATCTTCCAATCTGCCACCCGTGTAATTTGAACTTGAAATTCTCCATCCAGACCCCAGTAGCAAATTGCTTATGAGCAGCCTGATGATCAGCATATGTAGTGTTTAAAGGTGGGATGTGCTGAGATACATTCTCAGGGGTGAATTGTGAGTGTGCTTTTCATCTTGTTCATTTGTAATAACAACATTGTTTTCTTGTGCTGTCTTTCATTTTCTGTAAGTAAGATTGCTCTTGGTCTTCCATCTTATTCTTTCAAAATGTGGAATAAGCTTTTGGTTTTCTCTGCTGAGTGACTTCACAAAATGAAGTGTTTGAGGTTACTAATACTCTTTCCTATTTCCCTGCACAGGTACCGAAGTGAGAAGGTGACAATCAGTTACGCAGAGTATATTGCTTCTCGACAGCACTGTTTCCAGAATGGCACTCTTCATGCCCCGCCCCTCTACAATCATTACTCCTGACACACGGCTGCATGACCAGTCCCACCCCCCTGTGGCCGCCAATGGCTATGACATCATTGGAGCAGATGCCTCCTCTTCCTGGTCCAGTTACTTCTATTACTGCACCATTTTATGATGCTAGCTTCCGTTGCCAAGTCTGCCTCCCGCTGACTGAGGGTGGGGGGGTGGGGTTACACTGAGTGAAACAACTCAAGGGGCCCAAGCCTTATCTCAGCCTTTCCTCAATATGGGGTTCTGTTGGATTGGGGCTCCTCCAGGACTAGTGAGAATTACCGTGTGGGTTCAGAAGACCTGTGTCTGTTGATTTGCTGCACGTGTGTTAGCCACACGCCAGAAGCTGGAATTGGTGATCCATGAAAGCTTACCCCACACACACCCCTACAGCCTCCCCAGATCGAGTAGGTGTATCCCCTGGCAGTCTGGGCAACGGAGACCAACAAGAAACATTTTTAGGTTGTTTTAAATTCCTTTTTTTAAACTTCCAGTTTATTGCGTACCAAGAGTTGATCACAACCTCCATGCTTCATAAGTGGACGCCATGTTAGGGTTGAATGTGGGCACCATGAGTCCTTCTCGGCTCCTGGACAGAGACCCACATCAAGATCGGAAGCCCTTTGGAATGGCGTTGCAGATCTCATTGCTTAATAAGCCGTGAAGGTTTTAATTCTCATCCCGCTCTCAGTTGGATTTTCTGGCACTCTTCCTGCGTTGAGTCTCCTGGTGTTGAACAGAGCCTTGTGGTGTAGCCTGCTGAGGAATGGAATGGAGAGGCCCATGGGAGGTCCTGATGCCATCACTGCATGCAGTTGTGAAAGGAGAGACCTCTTCCTCACCACCCGGCTACCTCACTCTTCTACTGGTAGCAGTGCCTATAGCTGGATCTAGGTTGTCAGAAGCACAGGTGTGCAAACAAGCGGTTGGGTTGGGCTTTAGCAGGACACACTGTCATAGGAGAAAATCTGAGGTCTCCAAGCTGGTTTTTCATTTCAGGCAAACATCCTGAGGGACCTGTAAGCAGGGAAGTTCCTTTTTCCTAGTTTGCCTGTAGAAGTGGAAAGACTGTTGATGTTTCATTCAATCCTTTGTAGGACTCTAGAACAAAGCTGTGTAATTAACAAGGTGAATCTTTATCTTGCCTAACATGCTGGGACTCTTCACCCCACCAGGGCAAATTTCCAAATAGCTTGTTTTATTCTAGGTCATTGAAACTTCATATGACATAGTTCCCTTTTCCATTGTTGCTGATTTCCAAATAGCTGTCAGCAAGTTTTTCTCTCCTTCATACACTTCACTTGTCTGGTGGCAAAGTTTATAGAACTAGGGGACTTGGAAGACATTGAAAACATTGTCACAAAAGCACTGCTAAATGATTCCCAGGAAGAGGGGCCAGTTGGAAGAAAGGATCCTGAAGATGAAACACTGATTTTCAACACACTTAGGAAACTGCAAGTGGATTGGGTATCACCCACTGGACATAATGTCTGATTTAATTTATTGTTTAAAGTTTATGTGGTGATAGTGTGGCTTTCCAAAATGGGCAAATACTAAAGTGAAAAGATCCTTTGAGTTTTCTTCTGCCAGGAACAGGGGAGGAGGACCAGGGGCACAGTCTCAGAAGGGACCTGTCTGTTAGTCTAGGTGTTGCCACCAAGTTTCTGGGAAGGAATGGGTGAGGGGGGAGTAGTTTGCTCAGTGCCATCCTATGTTGCTTGGAGGACCCAAGTGGAGCAGGGACAATGTAGGTGACATCAGTGTGTCCAGGCTGCACTCCCTCACTGTTGTGTTGC
>NW_006159888.1:2562283-2573823 GCF_000334495.1 Tupaia belangeri chinensis
CCTTGCAATGGAAAAGAAGGTGAAGGGGTCATTTCATGGTTTCCTGCTGCTGAGAATGTCTTGTTATAAACAGATGTGACAACAGTTACTCTTAGGTGCCATGGATCAGTGTCAGGGTGGCTAGCTCTGGACTAAGCCACCCACCTCCATTTGTACAACAGTATTGATACATAGGGCTACACTCATTACTGTTCAAGTGTTCTGTGTTAAAAGTTGTGTTTAATTTCTAAAGATTAAAAAAAAAAGTTTAAAAATTGGTGCTAAACTTTCACCCCTGAGCACGCTCAGTGAGACTGGTCATGCAAGCATTTACAGTGCCATGCTCCTCAAGCCTATTTTTCCTGTAGACATGTTGCCCTATTTGTCTTCCCCAGTGTATAGGATGTTTTTTTATTTTATTGAGGGTAGGTGGGATACCTGCCATTTAAGAAAATGGGCAGAAAAAAATTCAAACCCAAGAAATGGGGAAAGAAAAAAAATCAGTGCACAAGAATTGGGCTGGTTTGGCCCAGCACCACACTGAAGTGGCTCAGTGGTTTTGGAGTGAAGAAGCCTTACTCCCTGCACATTCCCTCATGCTCCCACACAAGGCCAGCAGTGGAGATGCTTGGGCTCCTCTTGCTTTATCAGGGGGACTCAAAAAAGAGTCGACTAAGGAAAACTGGCCCTCAAAGAATGGCCATTGTCCGTGTCCATTCTGAGTGGGGCCTAGTCAGGAAGGGTCTGAAGAGATACGGTAGTGGTTGCCCCACAAAAATGTGTGGCAGGTGGCTCTCAGGATAAATAGAGTCTGGATCTCCCCTGTGGCAGCTTTGCATAGGGAGAGGACAGCTCCTAACTGGAACTGAGCTGCCTTCTGCATGCTTGACCAAAGCTGTGATGGCTGGTATCTGCCTTTTGAGTTGTAGGAGTCAAGAAGAAAGGGTTTCTGCTGAGTGTTCCTCTGTCCTTGGGCTGCTCAAGCTGAACAGTAGTAACCACTGTTTTTAAGGAGCCATCCTGACTTGGCTGGCTTGGTTCGGAGACGTTTCATCCCTAGCTGTGAGTGCCTTTTGGTCTGGAAAGTCGGCTTGTCTCATAATACCCACAGCTAGGACATTCTCTCTGTAATTACAAATTGTCCTTGTTTTACGCAAACTTAAAAGAGAGTGTCTTTGATCACTAGAGTTTGTTGGTGTTGGATTATTTCCACTGTGAGGTTCTTAAAACTTCTTTGCTTCATAATATTAAAACAACTCATGTTAGAGACCTTTCACGTGAAAGGTTTGTAGTTGAGACATTACATGTATTTTATTGTTTATAATAAAATCATCTAGATAAAAGAAGTCCTGGGTGTTAATTTTAATATTTTGCACAAGATCTGTTTTCCATGATATGTTAACACCTACAACTTCACTAACTTGTTTTTTCTATTGATTCTGGAGCCTAGGGAGCTGTGTGTTCTTTATGTTTATTTTTTGTTCTTATTTCCCTGAAGCAAGAGACTGTATGGCCTTCAGTACAAAGACTTCAGACCAATTCTTTGTATTACACTTGGTTGCCTCTTGGCTATATAACTTCTGAGTGCAAATCATTGAACTCTTTAACGAAGTATTGTAGAGAATAAATCATAATGGGTAAAAAAAATAAAAAACCTGTTCTTTGTCTTGCCTTTTTTTTTTTAAAACAATGTAACTGGAGTTATATAGAATAGTGGTATCAGTGATATTTTTTAAAAGACAGTTAACCAGTATTTAGCCAGTCTAGTATTTGGTCATCGGGAAAGTCATGACACGTTTTTGCATGGAAAAATACATCATGATTTCCCCAACAACCTATTGTTTTGTTTGGGGCTCCTCACACCTCAGAACTTGGCATGTTTTTTTGTGGTTGGTGGCAATGCCACTGGTTTTTTAGAGCCAGGTTTCTGAGTTTCATTCATGAATCTTAAAATTTGGGTGTTTTCCTAAGAAAAGTTTCATTTTTCCCCACTATATTTTCAAATGAAAAGGCCAGAAACTCTTGAAGAGAAAAAGTGCTCAAGATACTTTGTTAATTTAAGCAAAAATCCTGGGCATACTGGTGTGGTCTGACAGAAGCAAAGTTTATTATATTTAGATGACCCAGAGAGGATGAGATGTCTGGAAAAAGTCATTTTTAAAGCATACAAACTCTTATTTGCTGGACTTCAGGAGGAGCAAAAGTAAAACATGAAAACTAAGGCTAGCTGTAAGGGGAAGTTTTGGGAAGCTGAGATGCAGCCTATTTGGGGTGCTGTCTGTCTCTTACTTATGGAAGAAATGGATATTGGGCCAGGTGGAATAGAGGTTAAAGCAGCTGGATCCCCATAGCTGACTACACAGTTTGAGTCCCTGACCAGATGGCTTGAAAAACATGTCGGGTACATGTGCATGCATGTCCGAAAATCTCTAGAGGAGAATGGAGGAGGGATTATGATACTGCCATCCTCTCTAGGGGGCGGGGGGGTGATTTCATACTTTCCCTTTCTCTCATTTGGGTGAGCAAATGAACCCTATAGCAAACTAAAATTTAAAAGATGAAACTGGGTAAAAGATCTTATTTGCAAGAAGGTAAAAAAAAAATTTTTTTTTGATACCCATTCTGAGATTGAAGCCTCTATACTTGGTGAAACTCCTAAATACAGGGACCAGCAGGTGGCATGGTGGTTAAGGATGCTGGACTCCCACATGGCCTACTGTGGTTCAAGTCCAAGTACCTGGCAGCTTGCTTTCTTACCTTCCTCTTCGTTCTCTTGCTCTGCCCTCTCTGGTCAAAAGTATGTATGTATGTATAAATAAATAGTTAAATAATTTTTTTTTGAGAGATTTTCACTGTAGGGTGCGTGCACTCGCCAGACAGAGAGAGACATAGAGACAGAAAGCGAGAAATCACCCCCCAGGGGGGATGGTCACGCCGCAATCCCTTCTCCATTCTCCTCTCGGGATCTTGGGCACGCATGCACACGCGCCTGGCGTGAGTTTTAAGCCACCGGGTCCGGGACACGAACCACGGTAGACTATGTGGGAGTCCAGCGACATAGCCATTACGCTAACTGCTGGTTCCCAATAGTTAAATAATGCTTTTTTTAAAAAAAAAAAATCAAATACATGGCCACAGGTAAACATCAGGGTTAGATGATAATTTTTGGAAACAGCCTATAAGCAGCTGGTTAAGACTTAGGTATTAACTAGTGTATGCAAAGAGCACTTCTGTTTTTTCACGAGAAATGAATGTTCTAGAGATTATATTTCATATTACCCGTAAGAACACTTGTAGTTGAACAGCATAGAATTCCCTATCACTGTTTTTTTGTTTTTGTTTTTGTTTTTGTTTTTTGGGGGGGTTAGGGGCTGGTAAAATATAAATAGAAAATTTGAGATTTAAACCATTAGGGAATGTGCACATGTACATCAGAGTGAGTGAGAGAGAGCAGTCTGGTCATCACATAATCTTTTTCCTCCAGTCCTCCATCACTTTGGGTCTTGGGCACTGACACACACTGGTGTCAGTGCCCAAGCGTGTGTCAGGCTAACCACACCAGAGATCAAAACCAGTCGCCATCTGAAATCTGGCTTCTTTTGAGCACACCCCACAATGGAGCATCATCACGCTGCAATCCAGTCTCCATTTTCCCATCCCATCAGGGCACATTCACACATATCCAGCAGTGTTTTGCAAGCCACCAGGCTGGGATTCAAGCTGGTCGAACTTGTGGGATCTGACTTCTCTACACATGGCACTTAGGTCTGCTCCCCTTTCTCCCGTTGTTATTTGAAGTGTGAAATTAGCCACGTGGTCAGAGATCAGTGGTGCTAATTCTTTTTTTTTAAAGAGTTATTTAATTTTGTCATTATTGTTATTTTTTAAATTGGACCAGAGAGAGAAAGAGAGTGAGAAAGCAAGTCACCAGGTCTGAGACTCAAACCATGGTCAGCCATGTGGGAGTCCAGCACCTTAACCACTTCACCACTTGCCGGCCCCAGTGGTGCTAATTCTTGTGAGGATGGGAGAAATACTCTAAAGCTGCTTCTAGATCAATCTAGGGTTTATAATCTTGGCTTATATAATACTATCTAAGGCCCATATAGTTATTGGATTTGAAATACTTTTCAGTGGACTGGTTGAAGGACTTGACTGTACCAGTGTACAAAGAACCACAGCAGAGTCCTAAGGACCATAATGCAGTCCTGTCCCTTCTGAGTCTGTTTTCCCCACTGTGAAACAAAGTTCAGAAAAGGATTCTACAGTCTCTTACTGCTGCTTGCTGGCTCATTTCTATGCACATGGTTTCTATATGCCATGGAAAATTGAAAAACAAATAACCCCTCTTGTCAAAATGACAAATTTAAAAACTGACTACTGGGGAAAGGAAGCAGGAGACAGTTCACCTGTCAGTCACTCAGTTCCCTGCTGTCAGACCTCTCCCCAGTATGATCATTCTTTAATCCCCAGCCCCTGGCTCCTAAGCACAGAAATAACCCAGGGCTGTGACAACTGCAGTCTCCACAGTCTGGGCTTGGATCTTGGCCCTGCCATGTATGAAGCAGAGCACTACTATTGCTCTGAGCCTCATTTTCTATTCTGTGATAGGGCTGTGAGTCTGCAGTAACTGGTCAAAAACCGTGAGTGATTCAAACCACATGGGTTCTCTTTAAAATGTTATAAAAAGGCAAATTTTAATTGCCAGAGTGTGTGTACTCGCCAGAGAGAGAGAGAGAGAGAGAGGAGAGAGAGAAAGCAACCCCCCCCCAGTAGGGCATGGTCATGCCATAATCCCTTCTCTTCCATTTCTTAATTCCGTTGAAATTTGGGCACACACACAGTGTGTTTTTCGAGCTGCTAGGGCCGAGATTTGAACTATAGCCAGTCATGTGGGATCTGGAGCCATTAACCACTAGGCTCCAGGATTGGCCTGAAGTTTTCTTTTGATTGAAAAAAATGATATAGCGGGACCAGCAGTTGGCATAATGGCTATGTCGCTGGATTCCCATATAGCCGACCGCAGTTCGAGTCCCGGACAAGGTGGCTTAAACTCATGCCAGGCGCGTGTGTGTGCATGCCCAAGATCCCGAGAGGAGAATGGAGGAGAAGGGATTGCGGCATGGCCATCCCCCCCTGGGGGGGGATTTCTCGCTTTCTGTCTCTCTGTCTCTCTCTCTCTCTCTGTCTTTCTGGCAAGCACATGCATCCTATAGCAAAAACCTCTAAAAAAAATGATATAGTAACAATAATGAAAAGTGTATTATAGCAAACTGATGTTTATATAAAGTCCAAAGAATTATTGTACTTTCCTTTATTTCTCAAGAATGATACAATGAAAATGACAATTAAAGGACAATGAAACATGAATTTAAATAGTGAGTATTCCTCATTATGCGCTTGTTCTTTCCATTCTGTTTCACTAAATTTTTTTTTTTTTTTAGAGGTTTAGAGGCTGTGGAATGAACAAACAAAAAAAAACCCCACACTCAGTTGCAGGCCCACTTCTATCACCCAGCCAATGCAGGACTATGGACTCCTCGGGACATCCATCTTGTGGCTCTGATGAACCCTGCAAAACAGCACTTTGAAATAGTAACAATCTCTGCCAGTGCTATCTAATTGCATCACTCAGGGTTCTCAAAGGAGACAGAACCAATAGGTTTGTATAGATACATACAAGGAAATTTGGGGGGAAATCAGCTTATGGAGTTATGGCAGCAGCAAAGTCCAACAGATCCTGAGCAAGCTGGAGATCCTGGGATTCTGGTAGCATGTATCAGTCCAAGTCCAAAGGCCTCAGAGCAGGCTGTCTTGCATTGTCTCGAAAGGAATCCATTCCTCTTCTATATTTGTTCTCTCTGGTCCCTTGACTGGATCGTGACTGCCCACATTGAGGGTGGATCTTTCATATTCACCAGATCCACCATATCCAGACTTCCATGTTAATTCCTTCTGGAAACTCCCAGGCTCAAACCTACAATAATCCTTTTTCTAGGTATTCCTTAAGCCAATCAACTAGACTCCCAAAACTAACCATCACAATAACCTACTATTATTATTTTTATTATTGTTTAGGTGTTTGCCATAGGTATGTGCACTGGCCAAAGAGAAACAGAGAGAGGGAAAATGAGAAATCATGCCCCTCTCCCCAAGGGGAATAGCCACAGTGCAATCCTTTCTCCATTCTCCTCTCACGATTTTCCCCATGTGGCCCAAAGTGATTTTCAAGCCACAGGTTCAGGGACTCGAACTGCAGTTGGCCCTGTGAGAATCCAGAACCTTAACCACCATGCCACCTGCTGGCCCCAAATACTATTTTCAATCAATACATTTCTTCTGGAGGTATAGAGCAATTACTTCTGTAAAAATTATATGGATAGGGGGACCAGCAATTAGCGTAATGGCTATGTCACTGGACTCCCACGTAGTCGACTGCGGTTTGCATCCCAGACCCGGTGACTTAAAACTCACGCCGGGCGCCTGTGCGTGCGTGCCCAAGATCCCAAGAGGAGAATGGAGAAGAAGAGATTGCGGCCTGGTCATCCCCCCTGAGGGGTGATTTCTCACTTTTTGTCTGTCTCTCTGGTGAGCGCATGCGCCCTACAGCAAAAAAAACTCTCAAAAAAAAAAAAGGGCAAAACAAAACACTGTTAATGAGTCAAGCAGTGCACCATTTTTATTTCTTTTATTGGAATTGAAAATGTCATCAGTTTTCATTTGCCTGATGTTCTAAGTATCATCCAAATGTTCCAACATGTGTTAAAACCTCTCATATTATTGTTCAGGTGCTCAGAAGTATTAGATAACCCACTACAAATTCATAGAAATTTTAAAATGCTTATAACATTTATAGAAATTCTACTGTACGCTGTTGAAGTCACCTACCCACCTTTCCGGATAGAGGCATAGCCGAAGTCGGTCACTGGGCGCGTTCCTGCACCTCACGTCATCCTTTTCTAGGCTCAGAGAGGCCGGATGACCTGTCCCGGGACCCGCAGCAAGGAAGTGTTGGAGAAGAAAGGGGCACGGTCTGCCGACACCGACCGGTACAAGCCGTCCCACCGCAGGCCACGAGCCTCCAGGACCTGGCAGGATAGCCCCTCGGCTCCCGGCGCTCCAGCCCTAGGCGATTCCCTTGGCTTCGCCCCGCCCCCCGGTCCAGGCCACACCCCCTCCGTGACCGAGCTTGTGCTTCCGCTTCCGGCGGAGTTGGTGGCGACGGGCTGTAGCAATGGCAGCAGGTGGCAGTGACCCGCGGGCTGGAGATGTAGAGGAGGACGCCTCACAGCTCATTTTTCCCAAAGGTGAGGCCAGGGCTGCCCAAAGGCCCCCCACATCTGCGTGGTCGCGGTAGGCCTGGCGTTATTCGCGCCTGGCCTTCAGCGGGCGGCATGGGGCCGAGAAGAAGGGAGCGTGGACCCGGGCGTCACTGTCTCTGTGCCTCAGAGAGGGGACCAACTTGATTCGACCTCCCGGCCCTTGAGGTCCCCAGCGCCCAGCTCCACTCTGCGCTGGATAGAGTTCTTAGTAGCTTTCGTTATCTGGTAACAAAACGCGAAGTACTGGAGCGATGTGTCAGACAAAGCCCTGCGCTCACGCGGGCAGGACTGATGCTGCGGTAGGAAAGAGGGTCCAGTTGAACTGAACGCCCAACTTCGGATTATACCGAACCTCGGAGCGGTTTTTTTTTATGTTTTTCTTTTCTTGCCGTGGGACGTGCGCGGCAGAGACAAAGAGAGAACGCACCCACCCCACCCCCCATGGGGTATGGCCTGCAGCAGTCCCTTCTCCATTCTCCCTCTTTTTGAGATTTAGGGCACCAACTCACGGGCGCCTGGCGTGTCTGTCAAGCATCCAGATAGGTGACTCGAACTGTGCAGTCAGCCCGGTGAGATCCAACCACCCCAAGGTGGAGGGCTGGCCCCCTCGGGAGAAAGAGGGGATGGGGCCAGCAGGTGGCATGGTGGTTGAGGGTGCTGGACTCCCACGTGGCCCAGCATGGTTCTATTCCAGGACCTGGTGGTTTGTTTTCTCGCTCTCACTCTGTCTCTCTCTTGTCAAATGAAAAATAATACATACATACATAGATAAAGTTAAAATTAAAACTAATAATAAAGGGAAAAGAGCAGGCAGGGAAAGACCCAGCTGGGTTCAAGAGAGTCAGGGAAATGAAAAATTACACAAATCTGGAGGGGCAGAGTTGGTCCATGTGAAAACCACCCATATGTATTGACTCACGCCTAGCGAGGGCCTTCCCTCCCACAGAGGCTGAGGGGCATCCTATCTTCAGATGGTGCCTGGAACAAATTGTTTCAGCAGCCCTGAGTTTTCTCAGGCACACACTGTAATAAGGGGGAGTGGGAGGGCTTTCCTAAGGATGTGGTCTTGACCTGTTAAGAAACTGTGTTGGTATTTGGTTCATCCTTATGGGTCAGAATTGATAAGGCTTAGTCAGGAAGAGGATGCAGAGGAGCCTGGCAAGGGTTTGGTTAAGGAGAAAATTTGTCAGGTAGGATTTGCAGCATTTGTAATTTAGAGACTCTGAATAATCAGGGAGCTTTAAAAAATTGTAATACTGTACCACAGGTATTGAAAAACAGAAAGTGGGGCCAGCCAGTGGTGTAGCTCACTGAACAGTTTACTTCTGAGAGCCATTGCTTCAGAAACATCCTGGGTACACGTAATGTGTGCCAGAAATCCTGAATGGAGGAAAAAATGAAGGAGAGGGAATTTCAGCATCACCCTAAGGGGTGCTGTCTCTCTCTCTCTTTCTCTCTGCCCCTTTCCCTCTCCAGTGAGCACATATGTCCTTTAGCAAATTACAAAATACAAACTTTTTTTAAGATTTCCCATAGAGTACAGAGGCTTGCCAGAGAGACAGAGAAAAAGGGAAAGTGAGAAATCACCCCCCAGAGGAGATGGCCAACGTTGCAGTCTCTTCCCATTCTCCTCTCAGGATTTTGTCATGATTTTCAAGCCAGTGGGTCCAAGACTCAAAGGAGAGTCTGCCATATGGGATTCAGTGCCTTAAACACTATGCCACCTGCTGGCCCTCTTCAGAAAGAACTTTTTTTATGCCATAGGGTGCATGCTGTGTGTGCATATGTACACACATGCAAGACAGAAGAGAAAGGCAAAGAGAGGGTAAAGAACTGGGGCTAGCAGGTTGCACGGTCTTCTTTTTTTCTTTTCTTTTTTTTTAAAGAGAGATTGTTGCTATAGGGTGTGTGCACTCACTGTAGAGACAGAGAGAAAGCAAAAGATCACCACCTAGAGGGGATGACCAAGCCATTGGACTCCTGCATGGTCAATTGCAGTTTAAGACCTGAACCTGGCATCTTTCTCATGCTCTCTCTCTCTCTCGCTTGCTCTCTTTCTCATTCTCTCTGGTCAAATTGAGTAATAATAATAATAAGTTAAATGATTCTTTAAAAAAATAAAGCAGTTGGCAGGTGGCATGGTCGTTAAGGAGCTGAACTCCCACATGGTTGACTGTTTGAAGTCCCGGGCCTGCCAGCTTGCTTTCTCACTTTCCCTTTCTCTCTCTCTCTGGTCAAATTAATAATAATAATAATAATAATAACAACAACAACAACTAAATAATTCTTTTTTTAAAAAAGAAAAGAAAAGAAAAATTATCCCCCAGTGGGGCCCAGTCACTCCACAGTCCTTTTTTCCCCAATGCCCTTCCCCCTCAGGATTCTGGGGCATACACAGCTGGTATGTTTTCTAAGCCACTTGGGCTGAGATTCAGAAGCTGGCCTACCATGTGAAATTCAGCTTCCTCTGTAGCTGTCATCCACTGCTACATGGTGCAGGCCCTTAATTCTCATTTTCCTTTTTGTTTGTTTGTTTGCTATAGGGTGTGTACATTTACTGGAGAGAGAGAGAGAAAGGAGAAACTCAAACTGTGTAGTCAGCCACGTTGGATCCAGCCATCTTAACCACCATGCCATGAGCTGGCCTGTTAACTCCCATTTTCTTTTTTGCTTTTTAAATAATTATTTGTTTATGGGACCAGCAGGTGGCATGGTATTTAAAGGTGCTGGATTCCCACATGGCCAATCAGAGTTCAAGTTCCAGACCTGGTGGTTTGCTTTCTCTCTTTTCCTTTCTCTCTCTGGTCAGATTAAAAAATAATAATAACAAATGAAATTAAATAAATATTTTTTAAAGAATTATTTATTTTAAAATTTTAAAATAATTATTAATTAATTAATTTTAATTTATTTATTTTAATTTGACCAATGAGAGACAGAGCAGGTGGAGGAAGCAAGTTGCCAGATCTGGGACTCGAACCATAATCAGTCATGTCGGAGCCCAGCACCTCACTACCATGCTACCTGCTGGTCCCATATTTTTAATTTGTCCCAGAGAGGGACAGAGAGAGTAAGAAACTGAGCCAGGACTAGAACTGTGGTCGACCTAGTGGGAGTCCAGTGCCTTAATTACCATGCATCCTGCTGGCCCCAAATTACCAATTTCTTTCCCTTTTTTTGAGAGCTTTTTGCTATAGGGTGTGTGCACTCACTGAAGACATAGAAAGACAGAAAGTGAGAAATATCCCAGGGGATGATGGCCACGCCACAGTCCCATTTCCTCCATTCTACTCTCAGGATCTTGGGCATGCATGCACACGCACCTGGCGTGTGTTTTAAATCACCATGTCGGGATCAGCAGTTAGTGTAATGGCTATGTTGTTGGATTCCCATGTAGTTGACCGTGGTTCGAGTCCTCGACCCGGTGGCTTAAACTCACACCGGGCGCGTGTCCGTGCATGCTCAAGATCTTAAGAGGAGATTGGAGGAGAAGGGATTGCAGTGTGGCTACCTCCACCTATATGTATATATGTGTGTGTATATATATATATATATACACATCACTAAGTTTGGGACTCAGTCTGTGGTCAACTGCCTGGGAGTCCAGAAACATAACCATTATACCATCTACGGGTCCCCCATGGATTGTGACCATGCCACAATCCCTTCTCCACCGTTCTCCTCTTGGGATTCTGGGCATTCATGCACAAGTGCCCGGCATGAGTTTTAAGCTGCCAGGTCCAGGACTTGAACCACGTTTGACTATGTGTGGGTCCAACCATATAGCATTATGCCATCTGCTGGTCCTAAGGTTACACAATCTTAATATTAATGCGTTCCTTTCTCATTTCTCATTGCCCTGAGATGGTAGTTTCTTTCTTTTTTTGGAGAGGTGTTTTTGGTATAGGGCCCTTGCCAGAAAGACAGAGAGAGACAGAAAGCGAAAAATCACTCCCTTGGAGATGGTCACGCCACAATCCCTTCTCCTCCATTCTCTCGGGGTCTTGGCATGCACACACATGCGTCCAGCATGAGTCTAAGACACTGGGTCTGGGACTCGAACTGCGGTCTGCCACATGAGAGTCCAGTGACATAGCCAATACGCCAACTGCTGGTCCCCTGAGATGGTAGTTTCTTTACCTCCAGGTGAAGGATGAAGAGAAGATTTTGGTTTACAGTAGGTATGTCCCCAATGATAGGCCAATGGACTGGAAAAGAGTTGACTCTCAGTTCTTGTTC
>NW_006159888.1:2573854-2584322 GCF_000334495.1 Tupaia belangeri chinensis
TCTTTCCCTCAGGTTGAAAATAGCTTTGGGTGCCTATTGTATTTACCAGTAGCAAATACTGGTTCCTCTTGACCTTTGTAGACTGTCCCTGTGTACCAGAGTGTAAAGTTAGAGAGTAAAGCCGGCCTTAGGCATGGGGAGGCATTACTCTCATATAGTCATTAGTGATTTTCTCCCTTGTTAACCTGCCTGGGTCTCAGAGAGAGCCACATTGCAAGTGATTTGTACCTCTCCTCACTGTTGCTTCCTCCTCAGTGTGGGATTATAAATACGAATTCATGTTTATGAGTGATTCCAATTCTGGGGAAATAATTTACTGATCAGGGAAGGACAGATAAAAAAGATAGATGCCAGGAACATATGCTCCTATAGAAACATAAGGGTTAGACTGATTTTCCTAAGGGAAAAAATAGTATTTCAACAGTGTTAATGGGAATATGCAAAAAAGGTTGCCATGTATTATGGAAGGGAACCAAAGCTTTCTGGTTCTCTTTCAAACTAAATTTTTTAAGAAATTTGACAGAAGGCACATATACTCTGTGAATCAAGAGAGAGAGAGGGAGGGAAACTCTATTTCTACATCCTGTCAGGATTTGGGGCATGCATGCACATAACCCAACATAGTTTTTAAGTGACCCGGGCTAGGATTCAAGCTCTGATCAGCCCTGAGGCTGTTAGTTTGTAATACACAGTGCTTAACCACAGCTGTACCACAGGGCTGGCCCCAAACCTAATTTTTTATATTAGATTTGCTTACAATAGATTTGTGCTGATACAAAAATAGAATTTGGGGTAGTTAATATGTGTTTTCAGATGATTGGCCCTCTTTAATGTGTAGGATATAACAGTTTCTAAAATTAAGAGGTTAATATTAGCATTATGGAACTATAAAGATTCTACATCCATGCAGGCTAAAGAAAAAAAAATATATATATATGTATGTATATATGTATATATGAATGAATGAATGAATGAATGAGAGATTTTTTTCTGTAGGATGCATGTGCTCATCAGAGATAGAGAAAGTGAGAAACTACCCTCCAGGAAGGATGTCCACACCGCAGTCCTTTCTCCATTCTCCACTCAGGATTTTAGACTCATGCGCATGCATTCCCGGCATGAGATTCAAGCTGCTGAGTCTGGGCTCAAAACTACATTCAACCATGTGGGATTCCAGCACCTTTACCACTATGCCTCCTGCTGGTCCTGAGAAATAATTTCTTATTGACAGAGGGCACTCGTGCTTGCCAGAAAGAGACAGGGAGACAGAGATGGAGAGAGGAAGAAGGCACCCCTCCACACACACAGTGTAACATAGTTACACCACAATCGTTCTCTATTTCTTCATCTTGTTAAGATTGTTTTTTTTTTTTAGAGGTTTTTGCTATAGGGTGCGTGCGCTCACCAGAAAGACAGAGACAGAAAGCGAGAAATCACCCCCTAGGAGGGATGGCCACGCTGCAATCCCTTCTCCTCCATTCTCCTCTTGGGATCTTGGGCACGCACGCACACGCACCTGGTGTGAATTTAAGCTTCCGGGTCCAGGACTCGAACCACGGTCAACTATGTGGGAGTCCAGTGACATTGCCATTACGCTAAGTGCTGGTCCCATCTTGTTAAGATTTTGAGCATGCAACATGCCCTGAGTGTTTTTAAGCCACCAAGCTTCCATTCAAACACAATTGGCCATATGGGATCCAACTCTCATAACCACTAGGCTGTGGGACCAGCCTGAGAGAAATAATTTTTGATGTGCTTTTGTTTTTTAAGTTAATTCATTTATTTGTTTTTGTTATTTTTATTTTCCTATAGGGTACTTTTACTTGCAGGAGAGAAACAGAAAGGGTCTGGCATACTATAATCCATTCTCCTCCATTCTCTTCTTGGTATTTTGGCCATGCACGTACATGTGCCTGCCATGTTTCTCAGATCTCCAGGTCCAGGACTGGAATCATGCAGTTGGCCATGTGGCATAAAGTCACCCTAAACACCACACCACTAGCTGGACCTTTATTTATTTTATGAGCAAGGAAGAGAGAGATAGCATTCCCAATAGGGTCTTGATGCCATAACTTCCCACTTTCAGCCAGCAGCATGTCATAGGTGTGTGGGTACCTGGCACACTTAAGGTCTCCAGACATGAACCTAGAACCCTCTCCTGTAGTTGAGCTTCATGGTGGTGTTTTTGTTTGTTTGTTTGTTTTTGAAATTTTTTTTTTTTTTTTGAGAGGTTTTTGCTATAGGGCGCATGCGCTCGCCAGAAAGTCAGAGACCGAGAAACAGAAAGCGAGAAATCACCCCCCAGGGTGGGTGGCCACGCCGTAATCCCTTCTCCTCCATTCTCTTGGGATCTTGGGCATGCACGCACAAGTGCCTGGCATGAGTTTAAGCCACTGGGTCCAGTTCTCGAACCGTAGTCAACTCCATGGGAGAGCAGCAACATAGCTATTACACTAGCTGATGATCCCGGTGTTGCTTACTTCTGCACTACTAACTCGCCCCCTGATATGCTCTGTTTTGAAATCAGTAACTAGCCTAAGTAGGATAATGATGTACCATTAATACCACTCTAGGTAACATTCTTTAGTGTCAGAAACTATAAAACCCAAATGAACTAAATTTTAGTGTCTCATGTACCTCACTGTACCTTGTAGTGCATGAGTGTGGTTGAGGGCAAAGATTTGGAATAGAAAGCTCCTGGAGGGGCAGAGAAAAGATCAAATACAAAATAAACATTTAGAAGTAAACTTTTTTGGGGAGGGGTTTTTGCTATGGAGTGTGTGTGCTTGCCAGAAAGACAGAGGGATGGCCATGCTGCATTCCCTTCTCCATTCTCCTCTTGGGATCTTGGGCACGCACGCACACACGCCAGGAGTGAGTTAAAGCCACCAGGTCCGGGACTCAAACTGTGGTCAACTACATGGGAGTCCAGCGACATAGCCATTATACCAACTGCTGGTCCCAGAAGCAAACTTTCGAAAGATTGTTTCCAACTGACATTTGTGCTTCTCACAAACAGAGTTTGAAACAGCTGAGACACTTCTAAATTCAGAAGTTCATATGCTTCTGGAGCATCGAAAGCAACAGAATGAGAGTGCAGAGGACGAGCAGGAACTCTCAGAGGTCTTCATGAAAACCTTAAACTACACAGCACGTTTTAGTCGTTTCAAAAACAGAGAGACCATCGCCAGCGTCCGTAGGTGAGTGCTAAAAGAAAGTTATTGTTATTAATCTAAATTATTGGTCATCTGTAGGTAGGACACTGTTTCTTCCTCTCTTCTAGGCCTCAGCTATAAGTTTAACATAAGTAAAATAATGTCTTTATCAAAAATTTTTAGGGCCAGCCCTGTGGCCTAGTGGTTAAGAGAGCTGGATTCCACATCCCAACCACAGAGTCCCAACCCCAGCACACAGGCCTTGTGTGCATACATGCTCCATATTCCAAGAGGATGGAGAAATGGAGGAAAAGGTATTGTGCTATGACCAGGTCCCACTTGGGGGGTGCTTTTCTTTGTCCCTCTGTCTCTCTGCAAGTGCACATGCCTGCTGGCAACTGAAAAAAGAATGGAAAAGAAAATAAATAAATGGCGTATATGACAATATTCCCTTCATCCAACTTTTTTTATAACCCCCAAATCCCATTATCTTCCTGCAAGGTAACTTATATGAGAAGCCTTCCAAAAGTTTATAGAAAATGTGTGTTATGATAAAAACTATATGTGGATTTCAATTTAACTTTTTTAGAATTATTTTTACTTAACTTTATCCATTTATTTATTTATCTTAATTTGACAAGAGAGGGATAGAGTTAGAGAGAGAGAGAGAGAGAAGGAGAAAGTGAGAAAGCAAGTTGCCAGGTCCGGGATTCAAACCACAGTCAGCCATGTGAGAGTCCAGCACCCTGCTGACCCCAAACTTGTATAGTTTGTATGTTTCACAATCTTTCAGTTTCATTTGGGTTATATTGTTTCTGACACCAAACTATACAGTTTCACAATTTTTTTGGACCAAAGCAAACTCATACTTTAATTCCATTTATCTGTGAACCTGTTGAAATCCTATCATATGTATAAGTGCATATTTATTTATTTATAGGTTTTTACCCTAGAACATGTGCACTTACCAGAGAGCAACAGAGAGAGGGAAAGTGAAAAATTATACCCTAGGAAAGATGGCCATGCTACAGTCCCTTCTCCTCTATTCTCCTCTCAGGATTTTGGGCATACATGTGCATGCACGTGACACAATCTGAAGCTACCACATTGGGGACTTGAGCCACATTTGGCCATGTGAGAATCCAACATTTTAACCACCATGCTACCTGCTGGCTCCAGTGTTTACATTTATATACATGCACATATACACCCTCACATCTGTATTAAAAAATATATAGCATTGTTTTGAGGAGTTTTTAAAATTTGTAATTAAAGTGGGCTTATTTATTTTTTACTGAAAATCTCTTAGAGTTCTTTATATCTTAATAAATATAGAACCAGCCAGTAGTGTGGTAGTTAAGGCTTTTAGATCCCCCATGGCCAACTGCATGGTCCAAGTCCTAGACCCAGTGGCTTGAAAGACACACTAGGTGTGTGTTAGTGCATGCCCAAAATCCTGAATGGAGGAGAGATGGAAGAGAAGGGATTGCAGCATGATCCTGTCCTGTGGGGAGTGCTTTTTCACTCTCCCTTTCTGTCTCTGGTGAGCGCGTGTACCCTATGCCAAAATTTAAACACACACACACACACACACAGATACACACATGTATCTTTCTGGGTCTTTGCTTTACCTTTCCTAAGGTGACTGACTTTTAGCACTCTGTACAGCATTGCTTCTCAAATTGGGTTGGCCATCCCCAGAGAAACCCAGTGGTGGCCCAGGTCCTATAGGAAGCCACAGGGGAAGCAGGGTATTTTCTTTTTTTTAATCCTGTGGTTTTTTTTTTTTTTCACATTATTTATTATTTGTTTTTTGTATATACTTTCAGTCATATTGTTTGACTTACAATGAGACCATTTTGATATGTGCACATTTCTCCCCAGACCTGTTGATCAAAATATCTTTAACAGATAACAACACACCTCCCCGTATCAGTTTCACTTAATGATAGGCAATTTAGAACCTTTTTTTTTTTTTAAGAATTATTTACTTAATTTATTTATCACTATTACTATTTTTTATCTTGCTACAGGGTACATGCACTCACCAGAGGGAGACAGAGGGGAGAGGGGGGGTGGGGAGTGAGAAAGCAAGCTGCCAGGTCTGGACTCGAACTGTGGCCAGCCATGTGGGAGTTCACTGCCTTAATCACCATGCCACCTGCTGGCCCAACTTAAAACATTAAAGCAAATAGACCCCAGCATATTGTAGCGTAAAACAAAATTGTATGTGAATTTTTAAAGTTATTGAACCTAAGCCTTCAGGTCCTGGAGATATTTGTTTGTTCTACTTCAGTGAATATGCTTGAGAAGCATTGTCCTAAGAAAGTCAGATGGATAAAGCATGTCATACGCAGTTAGTCTTCAGAATGCTATTTAATTTTTCTTTTCTTTATTGATGATATAGCATGGTTGAGGGTTGGAAAATTTGAACATCCTCCACAGGATTCTCTTCCTCATGATATGACCAGATTGTGTAGAGGGTATTTGTCTCTTTTCTCTTTCTCTCTCCATGTTTCTTGTGTGTGTGCTTATATGCACTCTATCAAAAACAAAACAAAACACATTATTAATCAAGTGTAGAAAAGAAGTATGCATTTGCAATATTTTTGAGAAAAAGCAAACTTTTTCCATTCTCTTCCTTTTATTTGCCAGAGCACAGGTTTCAGGAGACAGAGAAGAAAAAAGCACTCCCGGGAACCAGCAGTTAGCGTAATGGCTTTGTCGCTGGACTCCCACGTAGTCGACCGCGGTTCACGTCCTGGACCCGGTGGCTTAAAACTCATGCCGGGCGCCTGTGCATGCATGCCCAAGATCCCGAGAGGAGAATGGAGGAGAAGGGATTGCAGCGTGACCATCCCTCCTGGGGGGTGATTTCTCGCTTTCTGTCTCTATGTCTCTCTCTGTCTGTCTGGCGAGGGAAAAAAAAAAAAAAGAAAGAAAGAAAGAAAGAAAGAAAGAAAGAAAGAAAGAAAGAAAGAAAGAAAGAAAAAAGCACTCCCAATGGGATATGGTCACACCACAGTCCCTGCTTCTCCATTTCTCGATCCTTCTGGGATTTTGGGCACACATGCCCAGTGTGTTTTTCTTTTTTCTTTTTGAGTTTTTTTGCCATAGGGCATGTGCACTCCCCAAAGAAACAGAGAAAATGGAGAGAAAGTGAAGAATCACACCCTAGGGGGAATGGCCATGCCAAAGTCCCTTCTTCTCCATTTTCCTCTTGGGATTTTGGGCATACACATCCAAACACCCAGCATGATTTTCAAGCTGCAGGCTCCAGAGCTTGAATTTCAGTCAATCATGTGGAAATCCAGTGCCTTAACCACTACTCTGCCTGCTAGGCAGACCCAGTTTGTTTTTCCAGTTCCCAGGCCGAACCACATAGTTGGCCATATGAAATCCAACTCCCTTAGCCACCAGGCCATGAAGCTGGCCCTTTTCCTTTCTCTTATACAGTTACCAATACAATGGGGTTTATTTATTTTCTTCACATGAGAAATAGAGACAGGCGGGTTTTGTTTGTTTGTTTGTTTGTTTGTTTGTTTGTTTGGTGAGCTCATCAGAGAGACAGAAAGTAAGAAATCACCCCCCGTGGGGGATGGCCATGCCGCAGTCCCTTCTTTTTTCTTTTTTTGTTGGTGGTGGGGAGGTTTTCGCTATAGGGCGTGTGCGCTCGCCAGACAGACAGAGAGAAACATAGAGACAGAAAGCGAGAAATCACCCCCCAGGGGGGATGGTCACTCCGCAATCCCTTCTCCTCCATTCTCCTCTCGGGATCTTGGGCACGCACACACACGCACCCGGCGTGAGTTTTAAGCCACTGGGTCCGAGACGCGAACCACGGTCGACTACGTGGGAGTCCAGCGACATAGCCATTACGCTAACTGCTGGTTCCCTGCGCAGTCCCTTCTTCATTCTCCTCTTGGGATCCTAGGCATGCACGCACACATGCCCAGCATGATTTGAAGCCACTGAGTCTGGGACTCGAACTGCGGTTGACTACATGGGAGTCCAGTGACATAGCCATTATGCCAACTGCTGGTCCTGAGACAGGCATTTTTTTGTTGCAGTCTTTTCCTCAGTTCTGTAGCCAGGATCACAGGTGCACCCAGTGTGTTCTGGTACACCAGGAATGTGAACCTGGAGCCATATGGCCTCCAGCATTGCCCAGTAAGTAATACCCCTACTGCCCATGCTGCTAGGGCTGCGCCTCACCATGACACTCTGACATCGGAGATGTGCGGGTTTTCTCCGCATACCAACCAATTCTGCAGCCACATCAACCACACCAGTTCAGTTTAATTTTGACACTGTCTGCTTGGATATAGGGTCAGATCCCACAAGTTGAGGGCTCAGTCCCTCAAGTCTGATCTCCATCTCACATGGCATTTGCAAATCTCAGATATGACCTGACCAGCTGACTATATATAAACGGGGGTTTCCATGGCCCCCTCCTTGGTTTGATTAATTTGAACTTATCAAATTTGTTTTTTTGGGGGGTTTTTTTGGAGCGGTTTTTGCTATAGGGCGCATACACTTGCCAGACAGACAGAGAGAGAGAGACAGAAAGCGAGAAATCACCCCCCAGGGGGAATGGCCGCAGTGCAATCCCTTCTCCTCCGTTTTCCTCTCGGGATCTTGGGCACACATGCACACACGCCCGGCATGTTTTAAGCCACCAGGTCCGCGAACGACGGTCAACTATATGGGAGTCCAGTGACATAGCCATTACGCTAACTGCTGGTCCCACACCCAGCATGAATTTTAAGCCACCAGTTCTGGGACATGAACTGGAGTCAACTACGTGGGAGTCCAGTGTCAACCATTACATCATCTGCTGGCCCCTATTGTGTGTATATTTCTAGTACAGAGTACTTGAAATAAGATGCATTTTAGGGGGACCAGCAGGTGGCATGGTGGTTAAGGGCACTGGACTCCCACATGGCCGACCATGGTTCAAGTTTCTGACCTGGCGGCTTGCTTTCTTTCTCTCTCTCTCTCTCTCTCTCTCTCTCTCCTACTCTGTCCTTCTCTGGTCAAATTAAAATAAATAAGTAAATAAATAAATAAAGTCAAATAAAATAATTCTAAAAAAAGATACATTTAAGGTGTAGATTAGCATAGAGTAGGGTATGTTATACTTTTTTTTGGTCTGGTATTTGTATTTGTCAGAGAAAGACAAAAAGAGAGGAGAAAGCATCCTTTATGGGTAATGGTCATCACACAGGGCCTTCTCCATCTCTTTCTCCTATTGAGATTTTGGGCACATGCACATATGTGCCTACCCTGTTTCTCAACCTCCTGGGTCTGGGACTCAAAATGTATGTTTGGCAATGTGGAATCCAGTTGCTTTAACCATAAGGCCATGGACTCAGCCCATTATTTTATCTGTTTTTTTGTTGTTGTTGTTGTTGTTTACTTAATCCTCCATAAACGAAAGAGCAAGCACAAACACTTTAGCAGGATCACCCCCAGACTTTAACAAGCCCTGGATTATTGGCATGCTCAAGCCCAGTGTACCTGGGGAGTTCTCCAGACTTGAACCAGGAACCTTCTCATGTGCATTTGCCTCCCAGAGCATCACATTTTACCACTGCTCCACTGTTAGTGGTTTCCACAGGTGGTAGTGGCAGGAGTTTCACCCTGTCTTCTCTTCACTCTCATTCTCTCTTTCACCAGAGCTTCCTATTCTGTTGGAGTATCAGCAGAAACTGACTTGAAACTGGGATTTTGCAGCCAGTATAACTGATCAAATGAGAGAAAATAGGGACTGGCAGGTAGTGTAGTGGTTAAAGGTGCTGGATTCCCACATGGCTGACTGTGGTTTGAGTCCCGGACCTGGTGGCTTGCTTTCTTGCTTTCCCTTTCTCGCTCTTTCTCTAGCTGGTCAAATTTAAGTAGTAGTAATAATAACAAGTGGAATTAAATAAATAATTCCTTTTAAAAAAGAGAGGGAATGCTATTTTTCTCTTGCTTATTAGTTACAGTTGATCCTCTTTTTCATATAGATCATTCCTTGAATGTTTTGTGTGGTTTTGTTTTCCCTCTCTGTGATCAGCTTGCTCCTCCAGAAAAAACTTCATAAGTTTGAGTTGGCCTGTTTGGCCAACCTTTGCCCAGAGACTGCTGAGGAATCCAAGGCCCTGATCCCAAGGTTAGTACCAGTTTTGATAAGTTCTATGTGTATTGGATAAATTCCTACAAATAAGATTGCTGTGTCTAAGGGGTATATTCATTTAAAATTTGGATAGATAACTCCAGTATTGAATAAGAATACCTTTTAAACAACGTATGAGAAAGATAGTTTTATACCATATTATGTGGAGCACCTGGAACTCTGTTATATTTATGGTATGAATACAGTTCCCTTTGGCAGGCAATTTGACTATGTCTAGTAAAGTTAATGATGAATATACCCCATGACCCAAAATTCTGTTTCTGGGTACATAGACTAAAGCCAGCTATTGACACATTTGTCCACTATCATATTGCTGACAGAAGTATCTGAAACTTGGTGATTCCTAAGAATTGAGGTTTATTTAGCTCACAGGTTGGAGGTCTGAGATCCAGGGGCCACATCTGGTGAGGCTACAACATGGTAGAAGGCAGGATCTTGAGCAGAGCAGAGTGACTGTCAATAAGTTTCTGCTTGTCCTGGTCTCCTCTCCCTTACAAACCCACCAGCACACAATCCTAGGGTCACACTTTAATGACTTTATCATACCCAAAGACCCCACCCTTAGCCATGAAAAGATTAAATTTTCATGTAACACTTAAACAGTACAACCAAGTATCAGCTCATGAAGTTTAGGGAGGACATTCCAAACCATAGTAGCAAAGTATTCAGGTTTACAAAGAGATGTGTATTCCAGTATTTACTTCTACATTGTTATTGATAGCAGGAATTTTTTAAAACAGTTTGTCAGTCAACAAGAGAATGATTAAATGAATCAATGTATGATCAAACAGTGAAAAAAATTAATGAACTAGTATGACATGGAATGACATTAATACATGCCAAAATAAATTTTGAGAAAAAGGGAACCAGCAGTTGGGGTAATGGCTATGTCACTGGACTCCCACGTAGTCGACTGCGGTTCGTGTCCTGGACCTGGTGGCTTAAAACTCACACCAGGCGCGTGTGCGTGCATGCCCAAGATCCCGAGAGGAGAAGGGATTGCGGTGTGACCATCCCCTCTGGGGGGTGATTTCTCACTTTCGGTCTCTATGTTTCTCTCTGTCTGTCTGGCGAGCGCACACGCCCTATAGCAAAAACCTCTCCAAAAAAAAAAAAGAGGGGGAGGGAAAAAAAT
>NW_006159888.1:2584632-2589496 GCF_000334495.1 Tupaia belangeri chinensis
GGGGGATGGTCACGCCGCAATCCCTTCTCCTCCATTCTCCTCTCGGGATCTTGGGCACGCACGCACACGCGCCCGGCGTGAGTTTTAGGCCACCGGGTCCAGGATGCAAACCGCAGTCGACTACATGGGAGTCCAGCGACATAGCCATTACGCTAACTGCTGGTTCCCAGGCCTTTGTTTTTTAAATATTATTTTATTTTATTTTTTTCCCAGAGGGCACAGGCCTTTGCCAGAGATGATGGAGTAGTGGGGAGAAAGCAGCCCCCAATGGGGCAGGGTCATGCTGCAATCCTTTCCATCCTGTCTGGACTTGGGGGCGTACACACATGCAAACATGTATGTACACCTAGCATGCTTCTCAAGCCTCAGGGGTGTGGACTCGAACCATTGTTGACCAGGTGGGATCCAGCTCCCTTACACTAAGCCTTGGGGCCAGCCCTGATGCAATTTCTTATGTAATTTAAAAATAGGGCTGGGTTTATGGCCTACTGGTTAAGGTGGCTAGATCGTATATGGCCAACAGTGCAGTTCAAGTTCCGGACTTGACAGCTTGAGAAAAATGCCAGACCTGTGTGCATGCATGCCCCAAATCCTTACATAAGGGGGAGTTAGAGAAGAAAGGAAAGTGGCATGACTATGCCTCATGGTGTACCGTCTCCTTTTCTCTCTGTCTCCATCTGGCAAGGACATGCACCCTCCAACAGAAAAGAAAAACACACAATGCTGCATGTTGCTGGTGAATACATATGTGTGTAGTAAATATAAAAGTATATATGGATATAAGTACCAAATTTGGGATACTGATTACTTCTGGGACAGGAAGGGAAGGTTTCAGAATGGGGGTACATACATGGAGGCATCAGTTGTCCTATTATGCTTCTTAAGAAATCTAAACCCAGGGCCAGCCACTAACATGGAGGTTAATGCACCTGGATCCCACTTGGCCAACTGCGTAGTTCACCTCCCAGGCCCAGCAGCTTCAAAAACACTCCAGGCACGTGTTATGTCTGCCCAAGATCCCGGCATGAATAAGACGTGCAGGAGAAGGGATTCAACTTTGCTGTCTCCCCATGGGGGTTGTGTTTTCTTATTTTTCTTCTTGCTATTATTGTAGAGTCCAGCTAATGAAGACTCCCTTTAACCTTAATTTGGCTTTGGTGGTCGTTCATTCAGTTGTATTCTACAACAATAAAATGGCAATCCAAACCAAGTAGGGCTAGCTGTGGAGATTGTGTTTTATGCTTTCTGTGTGTTTTAAGTATTTTGTAATTTTTTATAAGGAACAGTGTCAAAGGAACACAGTTGAAAGGTAAAACAGGCCAGCATCATCAGAGATGAGAATATCTAAGAGAGCAGGGAAATTGCCAGTTGCTAAATCATGCCTTTCTTCTGGTTTTCTTTTAGCCTGGAAGGCCGGTTTGAAGATGAGGAGCTGCAGCAGATTCTTGATGATATCCAGACAAAACGCAGCTTTCAATATTAATATCCCAGCATCACTCTGTTCTTGGGGGAACCGCATCCACAGCATGGCACCCCTCCAGGGCTGGGGCTGACTGGCACAGAAGTTCTGCTGAAGAAGACAGTCAAGCTTCCTTTGGAGAGAGCAGCCCAGCTGGTGTTGGCTTAGGTTGCTGTTCCTAGTGTGACTGCAAGACTGCAGTGACCACATCCTCTTGGAGAGGCCCTGCGGTGGCTGCCTGTGGCATCCTGAGCATGCCTGCAAGAAGGGGTGGGAGGTGATGTGGGAGCCAATGTGGGCTGCCTCATACTGTGGGTTTTGGTGCTCACCTCATTTTTTAATCTTAATATATGTTTTAATTTCAATGTGTTCATAGTTTTGAAACTAGAATATTACATAGAAAATTTGTATAGGGGAAGAACAGCCTAACCTAGATGCAGAAGGAAGAATTAAATAGACTGGCGTCACTTCGAAATTCTTAAAGGCAGGGTTAGCGTTGATGGGCGTGAGCATGCCTTGGCATCACTGTGCCTAACAGGACTGGACAAATACACCACAGAAGCTGCCACCTTGCTCAGTATTGACCCAGCCTTGAGGTACACAGGGACTTGGCCTTTTTTTCCTGGGTTGTCTTACAGTATGTGGACTTGGCGTGAGTGTCCTGAAGCATTTCTTTTGTTGTCCTCAAATTTAAAAAAAAAATTTTTTTAAGTTTATTTTTTATGAGGGTATGAGAAAGACACAAGGACTCCCAACAGGGTTCCAAGCTAGCCAGGATCACGGGAGTGCATGCCTGGTGTGTACAGATCGGCCAGGGAACTAAACCTGTCATCCTCTGTATGGCTCCTCCAGCTTTACTTGAGCAGTGTGTTGCCATTGTGCTACCAAGCCAGCCCTCACATTAAAACTTTTCCTTCATAGGCCAGACTGGAAGGTCTGAACATTTGAAGTCTCCCCTTAGAGGTTCCAGGCCAAACTTTTGGCTCCTGCTAAGTGGCAGGAGTCCTGGGTGGGAGTGATTGGGAAGGATGGAATCTGCCCCTTCCTGAGCAGCTTCTGTGAAGTCACTCAATCTGGAATTAGGTGAGGGAAATACCTCAGTAAATCAGCATTCTAGCTGTGATGGGAAATAGTCGTGTTTCTTTTTTTTTTTTTTTGGAGAGGTTTTTTGTTTTTGTTTTTGTTTTGCTATAGGGCATGTGCGCTCACTGGACAGACAGAGACAGAGAGACAGCGAGAAATCACCCCCCAGGGGGAATGGCCACGCCGCAATCCCCTCTCCTCCATTCTCCTCTTGGGATCTTGGGCACGCACACACATGCGCCCAGCGTGAGTTTTAAGCCACCGGGTCTGGGACGCAAACCACGGTCGACGACATGGGAGTCCAGCGACATAGCCATTACACTAACTACTGGTCCCTTGTTTCTTGATAATGGGGAGGGGGTGTTTATTTGGGCACTTCTTGGCTATATGTGAATTTATGACTCAAAGAAAAGTTGTGGAAAGAACAAAGTTGGCTTGGGCCACCAGGTCGGTAGAAGTTAAGATGGCTAGATCCCACATGGCCAATTGCACAGTTCGAGTTCTGGACCCGGAGGCTTAAAAAACACACCTGGGGGACCAGCAGGTGATATAGTGATAAAGGTGCTGGACTCCCACATAATCAACTACACTTTGAGTCTTGGACCTGCGGCTTGAAAATCACATCAGGCACGTGTGTGCGTTCCCAACATTCAGAGAAGAGAATGGTGGAGAGGAGATTGATGTGGCCATACCCTGGAGTGCGATTTCTTACTTTACCTTTCTCTGTCTCTGTCTCTCTCAGGTGAATGCATGCACCCTACAGAAAAATGAACACAAAAACACAGTGTGTATGCATACATGTGTCCAAAAACCCAAGAAGATAATGGAGGAGAAGGTATTACAGCATGGGCATCCCTCCTTGAGGAATGTTTGAAAAAGAGTTTTAAAGTCAAGATAGTTTTGGGGGCTAACAGGTAGCAGGGTGGTTAAGGCACTAGATTTTCATATTATTGACCATGGTTCAAGTCCCAGGTCCAGCAGCTTGAAAAATCATGCTGTGCACATGTGTGTGTGTCCAAAATCCCAAAAAAAGGGAGGAGAAGTCGTTGTGCTGTAGCCATCCTCCCTGGGGAGTGGTTTCTCACTTTCCCTCTGATAATTGCATGCGTGCTATAGCAAAAATGAATGTTTATTTTTTTATTTTTATTTTTTAAAGAATTATTTATTTAACTATTTATTTATTTATTTTAATTTGACCAGAGAGGGACACAGAGAGAGAGAGGGAAAGCCACCAGGTCCTGGACTCAAACCATGGTCAGCCATGTGGGAGTCCAGTGCCCCTAACCACCATGCCACCTGCTGGCCCCAAAAATGAATTTTTAAAAAAAGTGGTGTTGAGACCAGCAGTTTGCGTAATGGCTTCGTCACTGGACTCCTATGTAGTCAACCATGGTTTAAGTCCCAGACCCGGTGACCTAAACTCATGTCAGGCATGTGTGCGTGCGTGCCCAAGTTCCCAAGAGGAGAATGGAGGAGAAGGGATTGTGGTCTGACCCTCCCCGCCCAGGGGTGATTTCTCGCTTTCTGTCTCTGTCTCTCTCTGTCTTTCTGGCAAGCGCACATGCCCTTTAGCAAAAATCTCTCCAAAAAAATAAATAAAGTGGTGGTGTCAGAACCTCAGACCACCAGGAAGCTAAATTAATCAGAAGAGCCAGTTTTTGAAAAATTCTAGGGTTTTAGGGTCCAGCAGTTAGTGTAATGGCTAGGTCGCTGGACTCCCACGTAGTTGACTGCAGTTCGCATCCTAGACCCGGTGTCTTAAAACTCACACTGGGCACGTGTGCATGCGTGCCCAAGATCCCAAAAGGAGAAGGGATTGCGGCATGGCCATCCCCCCTGGGGGGTGATTTCTCGCTTTCTGTCTCTCTGTCTCTGTCTGTCTGACAAGTGCACGCTCCCTATAGCAAAAACCTCTCCAAAAAAAAAAACTTCTAGGGTTTTAGTCCATTTTTGTTGCTAGAACAAAATACTTTAGACTACATGATTTATAAATAACATAAATTTATTTCACCTAGTTCTAGAGGCTGGGCAGTACATGGTCAAGCGGGCGGATCTGGTGTCTAGTAAAGGCCTGCTGTTTGGTTACTGTGAGTGCTCTGACCACATGATGAAAGGGGCATACGGGCAGTTCTCTGAAGCCTCTTGAAGAGGGAATATTAATCCATTTATGAGTGCTTCACCTTTGTGACTTAATCACCTCCCTTTTTTGTTATGTGGTGCATGTGCTTGCCGGGGACCAGCCTCGGCGGGGGTGGGTTGGTTTGACAGAGGCGACGCTGGAAGAAAAGAAAGACAAAGGCCTCGCGCTTTTTCATGCACGTC
>NW_006159888.1:2590057-2601467 GCF_000334495.1 Tupaia belangeri chinensis
TTTGTCAGAACATTAGCTACAGTGAGGCAGGAGTGTCCTGGGTCAGTTTCTGCTTAAGAGGTAATTTTTAAGTTTATATAAATGTGTTTTGAAAGGCCTTCCAACAATCAAGAAGAACTTTAGCACACCCTTTATTGTGCCCAGTGAAACGTTGTAGTTAACAGTAAATGGTCAGGGTAAAGAGGAGCGGTCAGGGGATTTTGGGGAAATCTTGCTACAAATATGTATGGGAAAACTATGTAATAGTAATATATTGGGGAGTCAGAGGGGGTTCACTTCCCAGCAAGGCTATCACAGTCCCGGAGCGAATAGCAGGCGGCCTTGCCAACATGCTAAGTGACCCAAGCTTGTTCCATGGTCGGGGGGCGTACAGTCGCGGCCTTGCCAGCTCACTGAACCGACCGGAAGCGATGCTCAAAGGTCAAAGGGCTCAGACGGGTCCTGGAGCCCCGCCGGGTCGGACTCCTCCATGTGCTCACCAGAGAGGAGAGAGGAGAAAGCACCCCTTATGGGGAATGATCAAGCTGCAGCCCCTTCTCCATCTTGCCCTCCTTTGGGAATTTTGGAAATGCTTACTTGCCCAGTGTGTTTCAGGTCTCCAAGCCACCAAGTACTCAGACCCTGTGGTCGACCATGTGGGATCCAGCTGCCTTAACCATCAAGCTACAGAGCCAGCCCAGACCCACCTCTTAATATAATCATATTGGTGATTCAGTTTCGATATAGGAATTTGGTGGGGGACACATTTAGACCATACCATCTAGTTACTATGGTTTTACTAGAATTTATTCTGGGCCAGCTGTTGATGTTGTAAAGCAAAGCTGTCCAAGTGAGAATATCATAAAATGGGACTAGTTCACGTCATACTGCCCAATGTGGCCGCCTCTAGCGACAGGCAGCAGTTGAGCACTGAAGGCTAGTGTGACTGAGAAACAGGATTTAACTTTTTTACGTTTTATGATAGGGCAGGTGCACAAAATGAGAAGGAGGAAGTGAAGCTCCCTCAATCACACCACAATCTCTCCAGCCTTCCAGCTCGTCAAGACCCTGGCACACATATTTAGACCCAACATGTTTTCTGGCTGACCCAGAACTGAACTGGCTGTCAACCACAAGACCTCCTGCAGTTCAGGAGTGACTGTGCCATCAGGCTAGGTTTGGATTTTAAGTTTTAATTACTTTAAATTTGGAGTTTTAATAATCACATGTGTCTAGTGGCTACTGCACTGGGCAGCACAGGGCTCAACTCCCAACACAAATGTCCCACAGGCCACTGAGACCAAACAGGATTTCTGTAAGACAAACAATGCTCAATAATGGGACTATCAATAAAATTTTTTAAAGAGTTATTTTGTTTTTTATTTATTCATTCATTTATTTCATTTTTAAATTTTGGCCAGAGAGGGACAGCAAGAGAGAAGGAGAGAGTGGGAACATGAGAGAGCAAGCTTCCAGGTCCAGGACTTGAACCATGGTTGGCCATGTGGGAGTCCGGCATCCTTAACCACCACACCACCTGCCGGCCCCAATAAAAATTTGATCCCCTAAATTCTGAATACAAGAGATGTATGCTACTTTCTGTACATCATTGAATTCTTTTTTTTTCTTTTCTTTTTTTTTTTTTTTTTGGGGGGGTTTTTGCTTTTGGGCATGTGTACTCTCCAGAAAGACAGAGAGAGATAGAAAGTGAGAAATCACCCCCCGGGGGATGGCCACACTGCAATCCCTTCTCCTCCATTCTCCTTTCAGAATCTTGGGCACACATGCACACGCACCTGGCATGAGTTTAAGCCACCGGGTCCAGGACTCGAACCGCGGTCTACTACATGGGAGTTCCATGACATAACCATTACGTTAACTGCTGGTCCTACTGAATTCTCTTTTTATGTTTAATGTATAATCCCTTCCAAGTGGCTGGGTCCACAGGATGAGCCATTATATGAGCTATATCACCAATGCTCTCAGACAAAATTTGGAAAGATATTTCCTCTAAGAGGGAGAGGAAAAGGGAGTGTAACAGAGATAGGTATTTCTGATAGTCTTGTGTCATGACCCTCCTTCCCTAGCCTCCTGATTAGTATCACAGGTACACAGCTGCACTTGGTGTGTTGAGGTCAGCCTGAAACAGCCCAGGCTTCCCATGCAGTATCCAGCCTTCTAAGTGGTGCCACTACAGCTGTGCCGAAAGTTATTTTAAAGAAACATTTGGGAATAGTGAAAATAATGTTTTGGTGAGAACCACTTTTCTAATTAATTTTGCCTTTTCAATATTTTTTGAATACTTATATGTTGTTTAAAAAAAAAAATTGGGGCAACCAGGTAACGTGGTGGTTAAGGCACTGGGCTTCCATGTGGTTCGAGTCTGAATCTGGCAGCTTTAAAGTCATGTTGGGCACACATCCCAACAGGAGAACGAAGAAGAAGGGATTGCAATGTGCCCATCCCCCCTCGGTGGTGATTTCTCACTTTCCCTCTATCTCAGGCAAGCGCTTGTGCCCTATGGCAAAAACTTAAAGTAGGTCAGCCCCATAGAGCAGCAGTTAAATGTGAAGAAAGCCAGATCCCAGGCCAGTCTCTAGCCTGGTGGTTAAGGGAACTAAATCCAACATGGTTGACCACACAGTTCAAGTTTTAGACTCACCAACTTGGAAACACACCATGCACATGTGGGTAAATGCCCAAAAATAATGCCAGGATTGAGGAATGGAGGATTGTGGTACGACCATACCTCTTTTATAAAAAGGTTAAATCCCATTCCTTAGTCACACTAGCCTTTAGTGCTCAATTGCTACCTGTGACTTTCTCTCTGATGAGCACATGTACCCTCAAAAATAAAAAAGATATTTCACCTTGGGCCAGTAGGTGATGTGTTGGCTGAGTCACTGGATTCCCACATGGCTGACTACAGTTCAAGTCCTGGACCTGGTGGCTTGAAAATCATGCCAGGTGCATGTGCATGCCCGAATCCTGAGACGAGAGTAGAGAAGCGATTGTGGTGTGGCCATTCCTTATGGGAGCTGATTTATCACTTTCCTTCTCTGTCTCTTTGTCTTTCTCTGGCCAGCACATGTGCCCCATAGCAAAAACGTGGGAAAAAAAAGGATATTTCACCTTTTTAAGTCTGTCAATATTCATGTTTTGTAATCCCGCTAATAAAAGTTGGCCAAGCACTGAATACTTTTACATTCACAGACTGAAGTTCGTGTAAACTCAGAACAGCCTCTCTACTAAGTGATGTAAACACCAGCCATTGAAGTATATGTCCCATATTTATTCTCATTCATACAGAACTTAAGACTTCTTCATAGTCAAAGGCCTTTGGAATTTTTTTTTTTTTGAGAGGTTTTTGCCATAGGGCGCGTGTGCTCGCCAGACAGACAGAGAGACAGAAAATGAGAAATCACCCCCAAGAGCCCAAGAGGAGAATGGAGGAGAAGGGATTGCAGGGGGGATGGCCACGCTGCAATCCCTTCTCCTCCATTCTCCTCTTGGGCTCTTGGGCACGCATGCACACGCACCTGGCATGAGTTTTAAGTCACCGGGTCCAGGACGTGAACCACGGTCGACTACGTGGGAGTCCAGTGACATAGCCATTACACTAACTGCTGGTCCCCAAGGTCATTGGAAGTTTTGAGATGCTTAAAAAAAAAAAAAGTTTTTAAAAAAATCAGATATGTTTTTATCTTTTGTTGTTTCTCAATGAGTCCCTTTCTTTTTTTCTAATTTGCCAGAGTGTACTTGCATTCACCGAAGAGAAATGTGGGGAAAGGCATGTGCTTTGAAAATGCACCCCTTGTCCATTTCTCCCTCAGGATTTTGGGCATGCATACCCATGTGCCTGGTGTGTTTCTCAAGCCTCCAAGTCCAGGAAAGAACTGTAGTTGACCACGGAGGAATCAGCTACCCTAACCATTAGGCCACAAAGCTAGCCCAGATGTTTGTTTTTTGTTTTTTGTTTGTTTGTTTGTTTTGTTTTTTTTTTGGAGAGATTTTCACTGTAGGGCGCGTGCGCTCGCCAGACAGACAGAGAGAGACATAGAGACAGAAAGCGAGAAATCACCCCCCAGGAGGGATGGTCATGCCGCAATCCCTTCTCCTCCATTCTCCTCTCGGGATCCTGGGCACGCACGCACACGCGCCCGGCATGAGTTTTAAGCCACCAGGTCCGGGACACGAACCACGGTTGACTACGTGGGAATCCAGCGACATAGCCATTACGCTAACTGCTGGTTCCCGCCCAGATGTTTATTTTAGAGTTTTGGAGCCAGCCCATAGCCTAGTGGCTAAGACAGGTAGATCCCATAGGACCAACCACATGATTTGAGTGCCAGATCCTGCAGCTTGAAAAACACATTGGATGGGACCAGCAGATGGCATAATGGTTATGTTGCTGGGCTCCAACATGGCCAAGTGCGATTCCAGTCCTGGACCTAGTGGCTTGACATTGACATGCCAGGTTCACGTGCATGCGTGCCCAAGATCCCAAGAGGAGAATGGAGAAGGGATTGCAGTGTGACCATCCTCCCTGGGGGGCGATTTCTCACTTTCTGTTTCTCTTTATCTGGCAAATACACACACCCTATAGCAAAAATCTCTCTTAAAAAGAAAAATATTAAGGGCTGGCCCTAAAGCCTGGAGTGGTTAAGGAAGCCAGTCTCACATGGCTGACCATGAATTCTGGCTACCATGGCTCTAAATCCACACCAGGCATGTGTGCATGCATACTCAAACTCCCTGCTGGATGGAGAAATGGAAGAGATTACAGCGTGACCATGACCAGTGGGGGCACTTCCTAACTCTCGTTGTCTGTGTCTGTCTTTCTGGAAAACACACATGTGCCCTCTGACAGTTAAAAATTAAATTTTAACATATCAAGGCCCCAATGTTTAAAAGGACGGAAGACATGGACGTGAACTCAGTTATCAAATTCGTAGGGAAATGTTTACTGTAATTCGTTTTCAAGGTCATTAAAGATGAGGTGATGACTGAGGTTCTGGTGGTCTCTGAAGGAGCAGGGCAGCACTACAGAGGTGGCCGTGGCTGACATGGGGGCTTGGCCATGGACTTCACTCAGCTAGGGCAGCCCCTGCAGTTCAGGTGTCAAACTCCAGGGACACTGCAGCCCTTCCCCCTTGGTCATGAGCCCAGCGGTTTGCCTTGCCTGCCTTGGCTCTGTCCATGGCACTTTACCCTCTCTAGTTTTCCTGTTACTGGAGGAGGGAGTTCTTTCAGTGTTACTGCAGAAAGCAAAACTAAGCTACTAAAAAAGAAACAAAAACAACATAAAATGAGGTGATTTGTGGCCAGCTGGTCACATGGTAGATAGGCAACTGGATCCCACATGACTGACAGCACAGTTTGAGTCCCAGAACCCCTAGTGGCTTGAAAAACAACCTGGGTATCTGTGTGTGCATGCCCAAAATTCCAAGAGGAGAAGCAATTGTTATGTGGCCATCCCCCCTTTTTTTCTCATTTTCCTTTTCTTTGTCTATCTCCACTGAGTGCATGCGCCCTATAGCAAACTTAAAAAAAAAAAAAAAAAAAAAAGGTGACTTTTTGCATTTAAAAAAATTGTGATAGGGCCAGATGGAACAGTGGTGGGACAGTGGTAACTGGACCCATATGGGAAGTTCCTGAAGTTCCCGGGTTTGTGTCTGGGCTCTCTCTGTGCCCGCGAGTGCCCAGGAGTGCCCTGGCTGACTGAAGCTAGGGGTGGGTCTGCAATCACCAGCCCCTGCTAGGGATATGTGTGTCTGTCTCTCTCTTTTTTGGTGTTTGCACACATGTGCACTTTTTGTCTCATAGAAGAAATAAGCTTAAAAATGTAAAAATGTTGTACATTTTCATTTAATGAACAACTTATTTGTATCAGGTACTGATATACATGGGGATACAGAAACATAATAGGATGCCAACTTTGCATAGTCTACAGCTTTAGTGGGGCAAGATTAAACAAAAAAGGGCCAGCTCTGTAGTAATGCACCATCCAGGAGATGCTGGATTCCACATGGCTACAACAGTACCAGTCTATGACCTGGCCAGCCTGAAACACGCTGTGAGAGTGACCAAGATCTGACAGGCTAGAGGCCTGGAGGAAAGAGCTTGTAACACAGCCAGCCTGTGCAGGGTGCTCTTCTATTTCTCTCTCTCTTTAAAAAAAAAATTGCTGGGACCAGCAGTTAGCATAATGGCTATGTCGCTGGACTCCCATGTAGTTGACCGCAGTTCAAGTCCCGGACCCAGTAGCTTAAACTCACGCTGGGCACGTGTGCATGCATGCCCAAGATTCCGAGAGGAGAATGGAGGAGAAGGGATTGCAGCGTGGCCATCCCCCCGGGGGGGTGATTTCTCGCTTTCTGTCTCTCTGTCTCTCTCTGTCTTTCTGGCGAGTGCACGTGCCCTATAGCAAAAACCTCTCAAAAAAAAAAAAATTACTATAGGGCATGTGAGCTCTCTGTAGAGAGAGAAAGCACATCCCCAGGAGGGATGTCTATACCACAATCACTTCTCCTTCTTCTCTCAGGATTTTGGATATGCACACACATGTGGCCAGAGTGTTTCTTTTTATTTCTTTCTCTTTTTTTATAATTATTTAACTGTTTATTATTTTTAGTAATAATTTTTAAATACATTTTTTTGGAGAGGTTTTTGCTATAAGGCATGAGCGCTCACCAGAAAGAGAGAGAGAGACAGAGAGATAGAAAGTGAGAAATCACCACCCCCCGGGGAGATGGCCACACTGCAAACCCTTCTCCTCCATTCTCCTCTTGGGATCTTGGGCACACACGCACATGCACCCGGCATAAGTTTTAACCATCAGGTCCGGGACTCGAACTGTGGTCGACTACATGGGAGTCCAGCCACATAGCCATTATGCTAACTGCTGGTTCCAAATAATATTTTTAATAATTTTTTAATAATATTTTTGACCAGGGCGGGGGAAGTGAAGCCACCAGGCCCAAGACTTGAACTGTGATCGACCATATGCGAGTCCAGCATTCCTAATAACCACACCACCTGTTGCCCCTTCCCCCCCAGAGTGTATCTTAAAGCCATTGGGTCCAGGACTCAAACTACAGTATCAGCCGTGTAGGATCTGACCACCTTTTAATTTGACCAGAGAGGGCCAGAGTGAGAGAAAGAGAGAGAGAAAGTGAGAAAGCAAGCTACCAGGTCCAGGGCTTGAACCACAGACAACCACGTGTGAGTCCAGCACCCTTCATCACCACCATGCCACCTGCTAGCCCCCTTTGTTTGTTAAGTGTCTTATTCTTTTTTTTTTTTTTTTTCCTTTTTATTTGCCAAAGGGCACATACACATGAGAGAAAGAAACAAGGACACATCTCCCACAGGGTGTGGTCACACCACAATCTCTTCTCCTCCATTACTCCTTCCTTTTGGGATTTTGGACAGACAAATACACACATGTACATGCGTACAGTTGGTGTGTTTTTCAAGCACCAAGTCTGAGACCCAAGCCATGTGGTTAGCCATGTGGGATCCAGCCACCCTAACCACCAGGCGGTGGACTGGCCCTTAGGTATATTTATTTCATATTCTCTTTCAAACTGGTTTTCTCAAGTTCTTGGTATGTGCTCATTTGTTTTGTATTTGTTGTTATTGTTTTCCTAGAGGGTGTGTGCACTTACCAGAGAGACAAAAGTGGGGAAGAAAGCACTCCCCAAGGGAGCATGATCATGCCACAATCCCATTTCCATTTCTCTATCCTCAGGATTGGGGCATGCACATACATGCACATGTTGTGTTTTACAAGCCACTGGGGATTGTAAAACTGTGTGTTGGCCATGTAGGATCCAGCTCCCTTAACCACCAGCCTATAGGGCCAGCCCTATAATTATTTTTTATCTTTAGTGACGATTGCTTTTATTTTGAAAATCGTACAGCCTAAGTTGTTGAAGTATTTCTGCAGAGGTGTTAGCATTTTTACCAGGTCCATAGTGTCCGTTGCCTGGGAATATTTCTCATAACAGTTTCTTATCTTAGGGATTTGCACATTACATGAACACCATAGATTTTAATTGAAACCCACATGTGGCACAAGTTTCAAATTTTGTTTTATCTAGGCAGATTTTTTTTTTCCCACTCCAAACCTTGGATAGTGACAAGTATTCTTGTCTTCTGGACCTGTGAACAGGCCCACCTTTTACTAATGGGACAGCCCTGCCTGCGAGTTCCTGGCTTCCTCCAGTGGGGCTCTGTGCTACTTTCTTGAGTGTCCAGCCTCACGACCAACTAGAAGATAAACAGAAGCCTCTGCCTAATCAGACCTGACACCATTTTGCTGACCCCATCGGAGGGAGCTGCAGCATCCATTGTGATTCTAGCTTTCAAGTCCTAGTCTGTTTTCCTCTGCCTGCTATTAGCACAATTATACGCTGGCTTTTTAAATTTTTATTTTTTTATTTATGTTTTATTAAACTGCCAGAGAGTGTGTGCGCATGCCAGGGAGAAACAGAAAGAAGAAGCACTCCTAATGGGGTTTGGTTGCACTGCAGTCCCTCTCCTCCATCCTATTAGGATTTGGGGCATGCACACACATGCACCCAGTATGTTTTTTATTTTCATTTCTTTTTGGGGGGAGATGGGGTAGGGGGTGGTTTGCCATAGGGAGTGTGCACTTGCCAGAGTGACAGTGAGAGGGAAAGTGAGAAATCATCCATCCCTCCAGAGAAGATGGCCACATGGCAATCCCTTCTCCTTTCTCCTAGGATTTTGGGTACACATGCTGGCATGAATTTCAAACCACCAGGTCCAGGACTCAAACTATGGTTGGCCATGTGGGAGTTCAGAACCTTAACCACCACACTACCTGCCCGCCCCTTCTTTTCTTTCTCTCTTTAATTTTATTTTTTTGGGGGTAGAGTGCCCATATACTCATCAGAGAGAGAGACAGAGACAGAGAAAAAGGGAGAAGAGAAAGCACTCCTGATGGGAATGGTCACACCACGATCCTTCTTTCCCATCTCTCCCTCCTTTCAGGACTTAGGGCATGCACACACATGCATCTGGTGTATTTCTCAAGCTGCTGGGTCTAAGACTTGAACCACATAGCCATGTGGAATCTGGCTACTTTAACTACTGGGCCATAGAGCCAGCTTTCCCAGCATGTTTTTCAAGCCTCTGGGCCAGGATTTGAACTGTGCTCAGCCATGTGGCATCTGGCTTCCTTTACCACTAGGCTTTTGGGCCAGCTTACATTCACTATTTTTTTTTTCAAATTTGCAAGAGAACACATGTGCCCATCAGAGAGAGACAGACAGACAGGCAGAGAGGGAGAAAGCACCCACAATAAAGTATGGTCACATTGCAACCTCATGCACTTCTCCATCCTGTCAGGATTTGGGGCATGCACACACATGTGTCTGGCATATTTTTCAAACTGCTGAAGCTAGAATTTGAACTATGGTCAGCCATGTAGGATCCGACTCTCCTAACCTCTAGTCACGGGGCTGCCCTGTGTTCCCTTTTTATCAATGACAGGTGGGAGGATGGATTGGGTTGGTGATAGGCATGTTCTAGCAACATAGTATTTCTAGGTTTTCATGCCATAAGGGGTTCAGTCAGCACAAACATGAACACATAAAGTGAGAATGTCACATCCCATTGTCCTTCCACAAATCACCCACAGGAAAGGGACCTGAAACAACCAACCAGCATCACCTATATTTCATTTGTTTGTTTGTTTTTAGGTTTTGTCATAGAGTGCACACGCTTGCCAAAGAGGCAGAGAGAGGGAAAGTGAGAAATCACCTCCCGGGGGATGGCCACACCCCAATCCCTTCTCCATTCTCTTCCTGGGATCATGGACGTACAGGCACACATGCCTGATGTGATTTTGAAGCCACCAAGTCTGGGGCTTAATCTGTGGTCTATCATGCAAGAATCCAGCACCTTAACCACCACACCAGCCACTCACCCAGCATCACCTCTCTTGAGCAGAGCATGCTGCACCTTCTGTCTAGAGTGTCCTTCCTCTCTTCTCAACTGGAAAGATGATTTCTGGTGGTTAAAGGCAGCCAGATCCCACATGGCCAACCATGTGGTTCAACCTGGACCTGGTTATTTGAGAAACATGCTGAGCATGTGAGCCTGTGTGTCCAAAATCCTAAAAGGGAAAGGGAGAGGAAAAGGGATTGTAGTGTGTATTCCCTGTGGGGGATACTTTTAATTCTCCCTCTGTCCCTGTCTCTGTCTGGTGAGCACATGCCTTCTGGGGGGCAAGAGTAAGGAATGATTTCTGGTTCTTCGAGACTGCTCAGGTTGAGCTGCTCTGGTGCCAGTGATAGAGTACAGATCTGCACTCCAGAAGCCACATGGCCAACTACAGGTTCAGCTCCGGAGTTGACTGATATGCCTAGGGTGGATGCCCATGAAGCTGATTAGTTGGAAGGCTGGAGGAAGGGGCTTGCAACGTGACAAGAAGCCCACTGAGGCTGCTTCTGTCTCTTTCATTCAAGAAATAAACTAAACTTAAACAAACAAACAAACAAACAAACAAAAACTCAATAGAAAGAAAAAACTTTACTCAGCCATATTCTGCTCTGTTGAAACTCTCAAGTCCCTGCAGAATTGGTTGGTATGCTCTCCACCCATGTCTCAGTCACATTTCACACGGCTTTCATTAGTGGGATAAATGTGTTAAACATCTTTACCTCTCTCTGACACAGCTACAAGATGCTTTCTCTAAGGATGTTCATGTACTAGTAAGGGGAGATAATGAAGTGAACAAACAAGAAGGGGCCAGCAGTTGGCATAATGGTTATGTTGCTGGATTCCTATGTAATCAACTGTGATTCGAGTCCCAGACCTGGTGCCTTAAACTCACTCCGGGCACGTGTGCGTGTATCCAAGATCCCGAGAGGAGAATTGAGAAGGGATTGCAGCGTGGCCGTCCCCCCAGGGGTGATTTCTCACTTTCTGTCTGTCTCTCTCTTTCTGGTGAGCACACACGCCCTATAGCAAAAACCTCTCCACAAAAAAAGAAAAGAAAAAATAAACAAATAAAACAACAACAACAACAAAAGGAATTTCCAGAAGTAATACATTTAAGCAGAGAATAAAACAAGCAATTAAGCCAGTGGACTCACAGGGGAAGGTTAGTGGGCTCAAATCTGAGGCTGCCTTGTACAAGCCAGGTGCATGTATGTGCCTGTGATAAGAGGGCTGGCTGAGACGGAGTGGATTGCAGTGTGGTAACCCTGTTGGGATCACCTCTCTTTCTCTCTCTCAATAAATAAATAAAAGTAAAATTACCAAAAAAAAAAAAAAATGTTGGGCTGGCTCCATGGCTTGGCAGTTAAGGGAACTGGGTCCAGTATGACAGTGTGGTTCAAATCCCAGACTGGTTGCTTAAGAAATACACTGGGGGGGGGGGGGGGACGGGGGGGGG
>NW_006159888.1:2601609-2605532 GCF_000334495.1 Tupaia belangeri chinensis
CATGTAGTCGACCGCGGTTCGCGTCCCGGACCCGGTGGCTTAAAACTCACGCCGGGCGCGTGTGCATGCATGCCCAAGATCCCGAGAGGAGAATGGAGGAGAAGGGACTGTGGCGTGACCATCCCCCTTGGGGGGTGATTTCTTGCTTTCTGTCTCTATGTCTCTCTCTGTCTGTCTGGTGAGCGCACGCGCCCTGTAGCAAAAACCTCTCAAAAAACAAAAACAAAAACAAAAACAAAAATACTCATGCCGGGCGCGTGTGCGTGCATGCCCAAGATCCCGAGAGGAGAATGGAGAAGGGATTGCGGCGTGACCATCTCCCCTTGGGGGTGATTTCTCGCTTTCTGTCTCTATGTCTCTCTCTGTCTGGCGAGCGCACACGCCCTATAGTGAAAATCTCTCTAAAAAAAAAAAAAAGAAAGAAAAAGAAATACACTGGGGGGACCAGCAGGTGGTGTGTTGGGTAAGGAGCTGGACATTCCCATATGGCTGACCACGAGTTCAAATCCTGGACCTGGTCGCTTGTTTTCTCACTTTCCCTCTCTGTCTATCTCTGTGTCTCTCCCTGGTCAAATTAAAAATAAATGAATGGAATAAATAAAATAAGAGATAATTATTCAAAAAAAAAGAAAAAAGAAAAAGAAACACAGTGGGCACATGTGTGTGCTCAAAATCCCCAAAGGAGGGAGAGATGGAGGAGGAGAGATTTAGATGGGACCATTACCCATGGGAGGTGCTTTCTCTTCTCTCTCTCTGTCTCTCTGGCAAGCACATATGCCCTCTAGCAAAAAAAAAGTAGATACTAATCAAGTAACTGGAAGGACCACTTCAGGCTGGCTGGTCAGTTCTCTGAGGATGCCTGTGTGATAGATGAGACTGCTCGGTGAAATTGGGGCAGAGCCTGCTGGGCAGAGGGAGAACGAAGCAGAAAGGCCCTAGCCCTAGAGTAGCTTGGGAGGAACAGGAGAGGGGAGATGGGGGACCACCAGATGGCGTAATGGTTATGTCGCTACGCCATCTGCTGGTCCCAGTCAGTGTTTACTTTTTGCAGAGCAAAGAACAGGTTTCTGACTGCTCCTGAGTTCCATTCTCTTCATACTCCTGCCAGCTGAGAGGAACTGAATCAGGCTCTCTGAGCCCAGATTGAGAAATGTCCAGGAAGGACTTTGAATAGTTTGACTTGTGTCTGATGCCCACCCTGGAGGTGGTCATAAAGACCACAGTCGCGGGAACCAGCAGTTAGCGTAATGGCTATGTCGCTGGACTCCCACGTAGTCAACCGCAGTTCACATCCCGGACCCGGTGGCTTAAAACTCACGCCGGGCGCGTGTGCGTGCATGCCCAAGATCCCGAGAGGAGAATGGAGGAAAAGGGATTGTGGCGTGACCATCCCCTCTGGGGGGTGATTTCTCGCTTTCTGTCTCTCTGTCTCTCTCTGTCTGTCTGGGGAGCGCACGCGCCCTACAGTGAAAATCTCTCCAAAAAAAAAAAAGACCACAGTTGCTACGACTCACCACAGTTCAAATCCTATCCTGGTGTGCTTTAAAAATGTGATGGGCTTGGGACCAGCAGTTAGCATAATGGCTATGTTGCTGGGCTCCCATGTAGTCGACTGCGGTTCACGTCCTGGACCTGGTGGCTTAAAACTCACGCTGGGCATGTGTGCGTGCATGCCCAAGATCCCGAGAGGAGAATGGAGGAGAAGGGATTGCGGTGTGGCCATCCCCCAGGGGGGTGATTTCTCTTCATTCTTGCCTACGCTGTATGCAGACCGCATCATTGGTGCAGCAGTGGCCAGTGCCATTTTATTTGCAGAAGTCATCCTCTCAAAGCTCTTCTCATGAGGGGCTTTTGGCTATGTGTAGCCCATCATTTCATTCATCCTTGTCTGGATCCACACCTGGTTCCTGGATTTCGAAGTGTTACCTCAAAAGGCAGAAGAAGAAAACAGACTCCTGATAGTTCAGGATGCTTCGGTATTCATTTCTGATGGTCAGTTTTATTTCCCTCCTGAATCTGAAGCAGGATATGAAGAAAAACAGGACTGTGAAAGACCACTTTTAGAGCTACGAGTACTTCTGTTAAATGTGAAGAATCCTCACTGACAGTCACTGACAGTCACCCAAGGAAGAAAAGACTAGAGATGGAGTCTCTGTATGGAAAGTGGCAATGGTCACTCTTCTGCTGACATGATCGGGCAGCTAATAGAAGTTTATTTATTATGATACCTCACGGACATGTACAGTATCCACATGTGTGATCACCCGCCTGTGACCGGGAAGGAAACGTGATCTGGAGACTGGTTCTGACATGCTGATGGATAATTGAAGAAAAGTCTTGTGCTGTATTCCTAATCAAAGACTCCTTCATATATGTATTTTTTTTTGAGAGGGTTTTTTTTTTTTTCCACTATAGGGCGCGTGCACTCGCCAGACAGACAGAGAGAGACATAGAGACAGAAAGCGAGAAATCACCCCCCAGGGGGGATGGTCACGCCGCAATCCCTTCTCCTCCAATCTCCTCCCGGGATCTTGGGCATGCACGCACACGCGCCCGGCGTGAGTTTTAAGCCACCGGGTCTGGGACACGAACCGCGGTCGACTACGTGGGAGTCCAGCGACATAGCCATTACGCTAACTGCTGGTTCCCTGACTCCTTCATATATTGACATAACACTTTTTTTGGGTAAGCGAAGTACTTTTGGTTTTTTTTGGAGAGGTTTTCACTACAGGGTGCGTGCGCACGCCAGACAGACAGAGAGAGACAGAGAGATAGAAAGTGAGAAATCATCCCCCAGGGGGGATGGTCACGCCGCAATCCCTTCTCCTCAATTCTCCTCTTGGGATCTTGGGCACGCACACACACACGCCCGGTGTGAGTTTTAAGCCACCGGGTCCGGGACGCGAACTGTGGTCGACTACGTGGGAGTCCAGCGACATAGCCATTACGCTAACTGCTGGTCCCGTGAAGTACTTTTTTATTTCAATTCACAGAACGGAATTTTTTTTCATGTCTGATATTTCTTTTGCATTTCTTTTTAACATCCTACATTCCCCCCTTTTTTAAAAAAACTCATGCACATGTGTTCTTTGTACAATTTTAGAAAGTAATAAAATTCAACATATCAAAATTAAAAAGAAAAAGATAAAAAAAAAATGGTAGAGTTGACTATGATTGAAGGTGAGAGACTTGGGCAGCAGTTTCTGCAAAGCCAATAAAAAAAGCATTATAGATAAAAGGGCCTGTGGCAGCAGGTGACATAGTGGTAAAGGTGCTAGATTCCCACATAGCGGACCACAGTTTGAGTCCCAGACCTAGCGGCTTGCATTCTCACTTTCCCTTTCTTTCTGTCTCTATCTGGTGAAATTAAAAAAATAATAATAATAAATGGAATTAAATAAATAAATTTTTGAAAATAATTATTTAATTATTTTATTTATTTTAATTTGACCAGACAGGGACAGAGTGTGAGAGAGAGAGAGAGACAAAGTGAGAAAGGAAGCCGCCAAGTCTGGGATTCAGACCATGGTCAGCCAAATGGGAGTCCAACACCATTAACCACCACGCCACCTGCTGACCCCAGAAAATATTTTTTTTAAAAAAAGGACCAGCATACGATGTGATAGTTAAGGCGCTTGGAACCCTTATGGCTGACTGTGTGGTTTGAGTCCTGGACCCAGCAACTTGAGGAAACATTCTGTACATGTATGCATGTGTGCCCAAAATCTCAAAAGGAGAGGAAAATGGAGGAGAAGGAATTACACTGTGACCATTCTCAAAGAGGAATGCTTTCTTTTTTTCTGTCTCCAATGAGTGCATATGCCCTCTGGCAAATTAAAACTAAGAACAACAGCAACAACAAAGCATGAATTTTCTTTCTTTTTTTAAAAGAATTATTTTATTTAACTTTACTTATTTATTTT
>NW_006159888.1:2606005-2607343 GCF_000334495.1 Tupaia belangeri chinensis
CATTATGCTAACTGCTGGTCCCTCTACTGCTATTTTTCACTAGAATCATACAAAGCAAATATCAGGGGCCAGCAGAGGGTGCAGAGGTTAAAGTGCTAGATCCCACATAGCCTACTCTGTGGTTTGAGTCACAGACCTAGCAGTTTGAAAATCATGCCAGGTGCTTATATGTGTGTGCTCCAAATCCTGAGAAGAGAATGGAGAAGAAGGGATTACAGCATGATCATTCCCCCTCTCCCCCAGGAGGTAATTTCTCACGTTCCCTCTCTCTGTCTCTTTCTCTCTCTCTCTGGTGACCACACATTCCCTGTAGCAAAACAAACAAACAAAAAACCACCAACAAAAAAACCCCTAAATATCAGACATATTATTTAACTCATAAATACTTCAGAGTGTAAACATGGTTTTGAAAATCTAATCTTAGTATCACTTACATATAATAAATTTAACAATTTTTTTAATTGCCAAAGGGTACATTCAAGAGATAGAACTCACTCCCTCAGTGGAGCATGGCCACACTGCAATCCTTTTTCCTCCATTCTTCTCCCTGTCAGGATTTTGCACATGTGCCTCTACTTGAGATCTGGTTTATTGAAGCTGCCAAGGCTGGGACTCAAACCTACAGTAAGCTATGTACAATCTGGCTGCCTTAACCACTGAGCTAAGGAGCTGGCTCAAATTTAACAATTCTTGACATTTCATTTAATACCCACCTAGCTCATTTTCAAATGTCCAGTTTCTCAAAAATGTCTTGTCTTTTCTTCTTTTTTTTACTTATTTTTATTTCATTTTATTTATTTATTTTTGCACATGCACTCGCCAGAAAGACAGAGAGAGACAGAGAGATAGAAAGCGAGAAATCACCCCCCGGGGGGATGGCCATGCCGTAATCGTTTCTCCTACATTCTCCTCTTGGGACCTTGGGCACACAGGCAAACGAACCAGTGTGAGTTTAAGCCACTGGGTCTGGGACTCGTACCATGGTCAACTACATGGGAGCCCAGCGACAGCCATTACGCCAACTGCTGGTCCCTAAAATAATTCTTTTTTAAAAAAACTCATGCTGGGTGCTTGTGTGTGCATGCCACCTGATGACCCAGATACATTCTTATTTTTAAAAAAAATTTAAAAATGATTTAATTTAATTATTATTATTATTATTATTATTATTATTATTATTATTATTATTATTATTATTATTATTATTATTATTATTATTATTATTATTATTATTATTATTATGTGTAATTTGACCAGAGAGAGAGACACAAAGAAAGAGAGGGAAAGGGAGAAAGCAAGCCACCAGGTCCAGGACTTGAACCATGGTTGACCATGTGG
>NW_006159888.1:2607614-2610844 GCF_000334495.1 Tupaia belangeri chinensis
CCAAGATCCTGAGAGGAGAATGGAGGAGAAGGGATTGTGGCATGGCCATCCCCTCTGGGGGGGTGATTTCTCACTTTCTGTCTCTGTCTTTCTCTGTCTGGCGAGCGCACGCGCCCTATAGCAAAAACCTCTTCCAAAAAAAAAATTCCATAAATGAAAATGTGCATTTTATTGAATTGCATTGTAGTCAGACATTTGAGTACAGGGGGACAGGCCAGGGGACAGGCAAGCAGTGGATGGTGGACACGGCCACAGGCCATGGCCATCAACTATTATCCTTGAAAAGACTTTCATCAGTTGAATAATTTCTGCAATTAGTACTGGAGCAGTGGTGAAAAGGATGATAAGCATGATGCATGATGGTTAGAATAATGCTGACAACCAGGGCGAAGATGTTCAGGCACTTGGCAGTAAAGGCATAGGTCTGGGCCCCAGTTGTGTCACCCACCATCTTCCTGTCCCTAGACTTTAAAAGTAGGTGAATGTGATGAAGCCCAGGCAGCAGTAGTTTATGAAGATTGTGTTGGACAGGGACCAGACCACATGGTCGGGCACCGAGGTCTTGCTGCAGATGTTGATCACGGTGGACGTCACTGGAGTGGCAGTTGGGGGCACTCCAGCACAGATACCTTATGCTGTTCCTTGAGCGTCTCATAGTTTAAGGGAGGGTTGGCATCAGCGTGAGTGAACGTTTGAGAATTGTGGTTCATGATACACACAGCACTGGTGGCAAGGAGCGCTGCTGTTCTACAAGTTGTTTAGATTTCTCATTCAAAAATTTTTATTTCATCCATGAGTAAGGGAGACAGACAGCACCAAAAGGGTCTTTTCTCTGCTAACCACCATCAGCTTCAGCAGGCCCCAGTGATGGGTAGGCTCTTGGACTCAACAAGTTCAGAGCGGTCTCCATAGGCAAAACAAATCCTCTGTGGGTGTTGGCCTCCCAGAGCAACACAATTTACCATCATGCCACTGCCTAGCCCCTAAAATAGTTTTTTTAAGAAGAGGACTATAGAATCAAAAGTAACATTTTTTTTTTATTCTTGATTCATATTGCCATATTATTTTTCAGATGTTGGGGGACTACTTGCTTGTATTCTATTGTAACTTGAGGTTGTATATTGAACTTCATAGAAATGGAATCATAATGTCCTGTTTGTGCCTGAGTCAACAACAGCTTATATTATCCAGGTTCTTACGTTTATCAGTGGTTATGACAGAGGATACTGGGACGATCAGACCCAACACCAGGGCGTGATTCAGAACCACCAGATGTCAAGGGTCTTGTTCCACACTCTTGAAGGATTACAGATGCGGACACACAGAGGAGATAGCAAAGCCATTTATTGAGAGAAGATAGGAACAACAGAGGTCCCAGGCTGCCAAAGAGGAGCTACAGTGAGGAGCAACGGGCTAGCGGGGGCCAGGCCAGGGGACAGGCAAGCAGTGGATGGTGGACACGGCCACAGGCCATGGCCATCAACTATTATCCTTGAAAAGACTTTCATCAGTTGAATAATTTCTGCAATTAGTACTGGAGCAGTGGTGAAAAGGATGATAAGCATGATGCATGATGGTTAGAATAATGCTGACAACCAGGGCGAAGATGTTCAGGCACTTGGCAGTAAAGGCATAGGTCTGGGCCCCAGTTGTGTCACCCACCATCTTCCTGTCCCTAGACTTTAAAAGTAGGTGAATGTGATGAAGCCCAGGCAGCAGTAGTTTATGAAGATTGTGTTGGACAGGGACCAGACCACATGGTCGGGCACCGAGGTCTTGCTGCAGATGTTGATCACGGTGGACGTCACTGGAGTGGCAGTTGGGGGCACTCCAGCACAGATACCTTATGCTGTTCCTTGAGTGTCTCATAGTTTAAGGGAGGGTTGGCATCAGCGTGAGTGAACGTTTGAGAATTGTGGTTCATGATACACACAGCACTGGTGGCAAGGAGCCCTGCTGTTCTACAAGTTGTTTAGATTTCTCATTCAAAAATTTTTATTTCATCCATGAGTAAGGGAGACAGACAGCACCAAAAGGGTCTTTTCTCTGCTAACCACCATCAGCTTCAGCAGGCCCCAGTGATGGGTAGGCTCTTGGACTCAACAAGTTCAGAGCGGTCTCCATAGGCAAAACAAATCCTCTGTGGGTGTTGGCCTCCCAGAGCAACACAATTTACCATCATGCCACTGCCTAGCCCCTAAAATAGTTTTTTTAAGAAGAGGACTATAGAATCAAAAGTAACATTTTTTTTTTATTCTTGATTCATATTGCCATATTATTTTTCAGATGTTGGGGGACTACTTGCTTGTATTCTATTGTAACTTGAGGTTGTATATTGAACTTCATAGAAATGGAATCATAATGTCCTGTTTGTGCCTGAGTCAACAACAGCTTATATTATCCAGGTTCTTACGTTTATCAGTGGTTATGACAGAGGATACTGGGACGATCAGACCCAACACCAGGGCGTGATTCAGAACCACCAGATGTCAAGGGTCTTGTTCCACACTCTTGAAGGATTACAGATGCGGACACACAGAGGAGATAGCAAAGCCATTTATTGAGAGAAGATAGGAACAACAGAGGTCCCAGGCTGCCAAAGAGGAGCTACAGTGAGGAGCAATGGGCTAGCTGGCTAATAAGAAAATGGGCTTTAGAAAATAGTTACATGGTAAATGGTTACGTTGCTGGATTCCCACTTATCTGACCCGGTTTGAGTCCCAGACCTCATGACTTAAAACAACTCCCTGCGCATGTGCGTTTCCTGGAGAGGAAAATGTCAGAGAAGGGGTTGGGATATAGGCATTCTCTTCCCCTCTTAAGTGACTTCTAACTTTCTGTATCTCTGTCTCTGTGTGTCTCTAGTGAGTGCACCTATCCTATAACAAAAATCTCTCTTAAAAAAAAAAGTTACATGGTAGTCTGGGTGATTTATTACCCCACTCTTTGTGAGGTCAGCAGAGCAGATCATCTGCACTTTTTGTTAGAATGTAGTTAGCAAATAGAAACAATTGCCCTGAACTATGTTATAGTTACTTTGAGTCCTAATGTAGTCAGCTCTTTGTTAAAACCTAGCCATTTGTGGGGCCAGCAGGTGTGGTGGTGGGTAAGGCATTGGACTCCCATCTGGACCAGAGTCCCTGGCTGCTTAAAAATCAAGCCTGGGGGACCAGCAGTTAGCATAATGGCTATGTCGCTGGACTCCCACGTTGTCGATTGTGGTGCGAGTC
>NW_006159888.1:2610983-2617892 GCF_000334495.1 Tupaia belangeri chinensis
CCCCTCCCCACAAAAAAAAACTTTAAAAAAAAAAAAAAAAAAAAAAAAAAAAAAAAAAAGAAAGAAAGAAAGAAAAGAAGAAAAATCAAGCCTGGGAAGGCTGGCAGGTGGGGTGGTAGTTAAGTGTTGGACTCCCACTATGGCTGACCGTCATTGGAGACCCAGAACTGGTGACTTGTTTTCTTGCTTTTCCTGTTTCTCTCTCACGTTGTCCCTCTCTGGTCAAATTAAAATAAATAAAGTTACACTAACTGCTGGTCCCAAATTAAAATAATTCTTAAACAAAAATCATGCTGGGTGTGTGCCAGGGTCCCTAAACCCCCAAGAGAATGTAGAAGGGACTGAGGCTTGGTCTTCCTCCAAAACCAACTCGAGATTTCTCTTTCCTTCTCTGTCTCTCTCTGGCCAAGCCTGACACCTATGGCAAAAATCTATAAACGAACAACTTAGCCATTGTGACTCCATCTTGGGTTACTGTCTCTATTTTGGGGCTCATACCCTAATTCTATATCCCAAGCCTGTCTCCTACTTCAGATATTTTCTATCACTGTGCAGAATTTCACTGTGTGGCTGTAACACAATTTACCCACTGATTCAGTGGAGATTTGGGTTGCTAGTTTTTGGTGATTATGAATGAAGGTGCCAGGAATATTTGTACTCATTGCTCTTAGCATGGATTTTCTTGCCGCAGGGTCAGTGTACACTCAGCTTTAGCAGAAACTGGGGCATGGTTTTCCACAGTGGCTGAACTTGTCTCTATTCTAAGTGAGGAAAGGAGACGATGGAGGCACAGCTAGCATCAGGCAATGGGCGAGCCCTGGTTGCCAGGCTGCCCTGCTAGGTGCTCTCATTACACTCAAGGTGGACAAAAGGACAGGAAGGCCAAGGGCTTTGCCCCTAACTCCACTCTGGGATTGGCCAAGCTGCCTACTGTAACCGCCACAAACAGTATCATATTAAAATTTTGGTAAACAGGGTTTTTGAGATCATCTAGGGTGGCTCACGACGTGAAGGGGGTCCGTTCTGAGAAACCTGTCGCTTCATTCTTCCTTCAGGGAGCAACGCTCAACTCCTCGCAGCGGAACAAAGGAAGAACCCACACAGTCCTCGTGGTTATCTCGCCAGCCTGGGCCCCTCACCCTGCGCATGCGCAGAGCCAGCCTACGAAGGCTGCGGCCCAGGCGCGCTGACGCAGCATCGTACGCCAGTGCGTGATGACGCAAGGGCGCGCGCTTGGTGGCTCATAGGGGAAGATGGCGGCTTCTCCTTTGGAGGAGAGGGATTGAGAGGGGCGGAGGGAGGAGGCCAGACTGGAGAGACATTCCAGACAGTAAAGAGCAACGCTTCGCTCGCCTTTGGGAGCTGTGCTCAACGCCACACGGTGAGTGCCGGAGCGGACCGGGCCGCTCGCCCGCAGCAGTAGGTGGCACTCCGCCATTTTCAGGCTCGGCCGTTGCGTGCTTTGGGGGCCTGGAGGGGCGCTTGGGCACGGGTTGGAGGAGATGGGAGGATGGACATCGGGAGGACTCTTTGAGGCAGGTTCGAGCCGTGGGGGAGGGGGCTGGAAGCTTGAGGCCGGCCAGGAAAGGACTTGGGAAGGCTAAGGCCTAGACTGGGGACCGCTGGTAATGAGAAGACGTAGGCAAGGCAGGCCACGGATAAGACATGCAGTTTGGAGGGCAGCGCGTTTAAACAGATTTGGGGCGGGAGTGGGCTGAGAGTTGAATGGAGTGTGGCTTTGAGTGGTTGGTGGAATGGGTCATAGGACGTTAAAGTGAAACCTCTGCAACAGCTGAAGGTTTAGCCTCGGTTTTATTCTGGCTTGTAGTAGCTGTTTATAACAGCGATAAAGCCACAGCTTGATTGGCAAAACCCTGCTCCTTTGGAATAGTTGTGTTCCTATTTGGTTTGTTTTAGATCGTGCTCTCTTTTAAGTGTTGTTTTAAAGTGTTCCTTTAATAACTCCACATCTCCAATTTTAAGTTGTCTTTTGGCAACTAGATATTTAGAATCTTTGAAAGCGTTGCTTCTTGTAAAGAAAAGAACGTAAATGTTTATACTTGGTTGTAACCCTTGCGCTTAGTGGCTCTTCCGGCGTCGATAAATCAAATCAGAAAAGTACGGGTTGCTTGTAGAAAGCCTGTCAGTAATGCTTTAAAGTAGTTTCTACACAGATGACGTTAACTGTTCAGGAACTTTGGAAGTCGTTGTAATATGAACACAAAAGTCTGTGTTGAAAGGAACACCTCTTGGGAGTGCAGAGTTGACTTTTAAAAAAGTACACACTGAGAGCTAATGCTTGCACTAGGGGGTTGTTATTTTATTTAGTTTTTTGTGACCCGAGAATGTGGTGTAGTGGTGGATCTATTTAATTAAAACAAAATTTCTACTGACCAAGAAAAAAAAGGTTATTTGTTCCCTGGTGGCATTTTTCTTTTCCTAATCTTAATTACATTTGACATCCATCTTTTATTACAATGAGATACTTTTGGTCTTTTTAATTGGTCTCCTTACCCAGGAGAAGGTAAAATACTGTTCAGATTTGAGTTTGTGCTGAAACTTGGAGTTCTGTATTTAGCCAATTTTCTTGAGGCTTACGGAAGAAATTTTATATTTTCAATACTGGCGGGAAGAATTTTGTTAGAAAGTTGGCTTACATCACAGTGCTTTAAGGAAAAAAATAAGTCATTACCTATGAAGCTGGTAGCTTAGTAATCAGAAGCTCATATACTTTTTTCATTACTTTGGGAGGGATATGTTCTTTATCGTCAAAGTTCAAACTTTATTTTAGAATAAGGTTAGGGTTGGCTCCGTGCTGCAGTGATGATAATGTACTGCTCAAGAGAAGCCTGCAGTTTGAATCCCTGGCGGAGTCAACCTGAAGTATGCTGGGCATTTGTGCAAGTGCCTGAGATGCAGTGGGCTAGAGGAAGGGGATCTTGATATGCTCAGAGCCTATGGAGGGTGTCTTTCTTTCTCGTACACATGCATGTGCTTTGTCATGAATAAACAGAAAAAAATAGAAAGTTACAGTAAAGCGTTATAATAATAACATATTAGTGAAAAATTTTGACTTAATGAATGTATTTTTGTAATCCTTTCAAGGTTAATTTGGGATTTTACAAGTGTATTTAGGTAATGTATGTTTAATTAAATGCATAAACTGGTAAATTGTTGTTTAAGCCTGAATTCCAGATTATCCTAGTTTTCTTAAAACATTCCAAAACTTTCATTTGTGTTGAAACTTGCTGATGAGAAATGATACTCATAATTTTTGGAATTATGAAAGTTTCTTTCTTTCTATATTGTGTGACAAGTAAGTTGTCTGATAGTTTGTCTTTCCCCCTAAATTGTAATTTCTGATTTATATATGATCATTTTACAACTTTGTGAGATAGAGTATGGATTTTTAAAATATATATATATAGAGAGAGAGCGAGAGAGCGCGCTTGCAGTAATGGAGACTGGTAAGTCCAAGATTAAGTTACCGGCAGTAAAGCAATAAAACTTTTATAAGAAACATAGAAAAACACCTTTGTGACCTTAGATTACGCAAAATTTCCTAAATAGACCCAAAGAAAAGCACTTGCAGGGCTAGTAGGTGGTGTGGTAGTTAAGGCACTGGACTCCCACATAGCCAACCACAGTTCAAGTCCCAGACCTGGTGGCTTGGTTTCTCACTTTCCTTTTCTCTCTCTCTGGTCAAATTTAAAACTAATAATAAATCAAATAAAATAAATAATTCTTTTTTTTTTTCAATTTTTTTCTTTACAGCCTAGACAGTTTCTTTTTTAAGAATTATTTTATTTAACTTTATTTATTTATTTATTTTTATTTTACCAGAGAGAAAGAGAGAAAGGAAAAGTATGAAAGCAAGCTGCCAGGTCTGGTACTCAAACCGTGGTCAGCCATGTGGGAGTCCAGCACCTTAACCACCATGCCACCTGCCGGCCCCAACACACCTGTGTTTGTTAAACAGGGAGATACAGTGTTTGTTTTTCATAGTCTGACTCATCTCACTTAACACTTATCTTCTAGGTTCATCATTTGGTCTAAAATGCCAAGAATTCATTGTTCCTTGTTGCTGAGTAGTATTCCATAAATACCACATTTTCTTTTTTTTTTTTTTTTTTTGAGAGAGAGAGAGGTTTTTGCTATACAGTGTGTGTGTTTGCCAGAAAGACATAGAGACAGAAAGCGAGAAATCACCCCCCAGGGGGGGGGGATGGCCACACTGCAGTCCCTTCTCCTCCATTCTCCTCTTGGGATCTTGGGCACGCACGCACACGTGCCTGGAGTGAGTTCAAGCCACCAGGTCTGGGACTCGAACCGTGGTCAACTATGTGGGAGTACAGTGACATAGCCATTATGCCAATTGTTGGTCCTGATACCACATTTTCTTTTTCCATTCATAAGTTATTAGACACTTTGGTTGATTCCATCTAACTGTAGTTTTTGTTTTGTTTTAGTTTGCTATAGAGTACTTGCAGGAGACAGAGAAAGAGAGAAAACAACTCCCCCCACCCTCCCAGGGTGGGATGACCACAACATAATCCCTTCTTCATTCTTTTGAGATTTTAGGCATGCATGCACATATGCCCTATGTGTTTTTCAAGCAGTCAGTCTGGGACTCAAACAGCACAGTTGGCTATATGGGATCCAGTCTACCTTGACCACTATACCACTGAGTTGCCCATCTGACTATAGTTTTAATATTTTTCAAGCTGTGGGGTTTGGGAGTAAGTGGCAGATCTCAAATAGTGTATTTAATTGTCATGTCTCTTAACTCTTTAATCAAGACTACTTCTTTGACCTTTTGTTTCTTTTGGTCTTTGTGGGGTTTATGATTTTTCATTCTCCTCTTGGGACTTTGGGCACACACACCTGGCATTTTTTTGAGAAATTATTGCCATAGGGTATGGGCGCTTGCTGGAGAGACAGAGAGAGACAGAAAGTGGGAGATCACCTCCCTGGGGGGTGGCCGTTCCGCAGTCCCTTCTCCTTCAGTCATGTCTTGGTATTTTGGGCACACAAGCACACATGTCTGGCATGAATTTCAAGCCACTAGGTCTGGAACTTGAACTGTGGTTGACTCCACGGAAGTCCAGTGATGGTCCCACACATGGCATGTTTTTCAAGCCCCCATGTCCAAGACTTGAACCACGCATTTGGCCATGTGGGATCCAACTGCCTTAAGAACCATGCCACTGGCTAGCCCTGGCTTTCTTTTGGCATTTTTTTGTCTTATATGTCTGAAATTTCTAGGAGTATAGACTACTACTATTGTTCCATCTAATTTAAGAATAAAATTACTGTGTACTCAAGGGGTTTTTGTTTAAATCAGTGAATTATAGTCTTTTGTTTATTTTTAATTGCCAAAGAGTATGTCTTTTCACCAGAGAGAGAGAGAGAGAAATGGGGGGAGAAAGAAAAAACACCCCTGATGAAGTGTCGTCATGGCCTTATGCCTTCTTCATTACTTCATCTTTTTAGGATTTTGGGCTCACATGTACATGAGCCTGATGAGTTTTCATGCTAGGGATTTGAACATGGTTGGCCATATGTGACCTAACTCAGCCACTGTGCTACAGGGCTGTGCCCCCTACCCCCGTTTCTTGAGAGGGAGAGAAGAAGGAGCACCTTCAACAGGGTCTCATGCTGTGAATTCCCCCTGTGACCTTCCCAATCATGGGCATGCACATGGTTGACCAGGAACTGAAGCCCAGCCTTCCATATCACTTGCACTGTCACAGAGCATTGTGCTACTTACTATTGGGCCAACCACGGCTAGGTCACATTATTGTTTGTGTTGCTCAGATTGACCCTATTTGGCCAGTGTGAGCCTCTCTTCAAGCTGGCTCTCATCTTTTTGATTAAGCCCTAATTGATCTTTGAGATCTTCCTTGCTTTTCAATAAAGCAGAATAGTACAGGTGCCTCTTGTATTTTTCTTAAATTCTTTCTTTTTCTCTCTCTTTTTTTTCTTTTTATCTGTGTGTTTTCTCAATTCTCCAAGGATCTTTGCTTCTTTTGATAGAAAATGATGGTTATAAACCAGGACTTGGGTACTGCTTGATGTATGTATTGCTGCATTGCTTCTAGGCCCTTATTCAATGGTCAGAGTTAGAAAACATGTTTTTAAAAAGTCATCAGTTTAGGAACCACCAGGTAGTGTGGTGGTTAAAGCACTGGATTCCAACATGGCTGACCATGGTTTTAGTCCCAGACCTGGCGGCTTGAAAATAAAACTGGGCATGTGTGTGCCTACCGAAAAAAATTTTTTTGGGAGAGATTTTTGCTTTAGGGCGCATGTGCTAGCCAGAAAGACAGAGAGAGACAGAGAGAGAGAGAGAGAGAGAGAGAAAGCTAGACATCACCCCCTGGGGGGATGGGCACACCGCAGTCCCTTCTCAGTTCTCCTCTTGGGATCTTGGGCACGCACACACACACACCCGGTGTGAGTTCAAGCCACTGGGTCCGGGATGTGAACCTCAGTCGACTATGTGAGTGTCCAGCAACATAGCCATTACGCCAACTGTTGGTTCCCATACTGAAAATCTTAAGAGGAGAATGAAGGAAAAGGGACGATTGCAGCATGGCCATCCCACCTGTTAGGTGATTTCTCACGTTCCCTCTGTCTCTCTCCTGTGCATGCATATACCCTATGGCAAAACAGAATCATCAGTTTATATTGATAGTTTAAATTTTTTTGAATTGTTCTAATTTATTTTATAGGTATTTAAAATTCTAAATCAAAGTCAACATTATTATGATTCTTTTTAAAAAAGAATTATTTATTTAAGTTTATTTATTTATTTATTTTAATTTGACCAGAGAGGGACAGAATAGGGGGGGGTGGCACATGAGGTAAAGTGAGAAAGCAAGCCTCTAGGCCCAGGACTCCAACCAT
>NW_006159888.1:2617926-2622301 GCF_000334495.1 Tupaia belangeri chinensis
TCTGGCCCCAACATTATTAGGATTTCTTTCTTTCTTTCTTTCTTTCTTTTTGAGAGATTTATTTTGCTATAGGGTGCGTGTGCTCGCCAGAAAGATAGAAACAGAAACAGAAAGCGAAATCACCCCCGGGGGGGATGGCCAATCCCTTCTCCTCCATTCTCCTCTCAGGATCTTGGGCACGCATGCACATGCACCCAGTATGAGTTTAAGCCATGAGGTCCGGGACTCAAACTGTGGTCTACTGCGTAGGAGTTCAGTGACATAGCCATTATGCCAATTGCTGGTCCCCCCATTAGGATTTCATACACAGAAAATAGATTCATGTTTACATGCCAGCATGTTACTAACAGTAACCATACTGAGTGCAGGTTTTATTTATTTATTTTTTTTGAGAATTTTTTACTTAATTTTATTTATATTATTATTATTCTACTCCACGAGAGAGAGAGAGAAAGCCACCAGGTCCAGGACTCGAACCACTATTGGCCATATTGGAATCCAGCATTCCAAACACCATGCCACCTGCCAGCCTCCCTTTTTTTGTTTTTAGAGAAAACTTTGCTATGGGACATGTGTGCTCACCAGAGAGACAGAGACAGAGAGACTAAAAGCGAGAAATCAACCCCCACCTAGGAGGGATGGCTATGCTGCAATCCCTTCTCCATTCTCTTCTTGGGATTTTGGGCACGTTGCACATGCACTCAGCATGAGTTTAAGCTGCTGGGTCCAGAACTCCATCTGTGGTCTGCTAAGTATGTGAGAGTCCAGTAATGTAACCATTATGTCATCCTTCTGGTCCCCAATTGATTTTTTTTTTTTTATACTTTATCACACTAAAGATGATCAGATAATTGGGGACCAGCAGTTGGCGTAATGGCTATGTTGCTGGATTCCCATGTAGTCAACTGCGGTTCAAGTCCCAGACTCGGTGGCTGGAGCTCGCACCAGGCATGTGTGCATGAGTGCCCAAGATCCTCAGAGGAAAATGGAGGAGAAGGGATTGTGGTGTGGCCATCCTGCCCAGGGGGTGATGTCTTGCTTTCTCTCTCTGTCTTTCTGGCAAGCCCAGGCGCCCTATAACAACCCCCCCAAAAAAAAACACCCCCAAAAAACCCCCAAGAAACAAGATGATCAGAGAACTGTGTTCAAAAGTTACTTAAGGGGTCCTGCAGGTGGCATGGTGGTTAAGGTGCTGGACTCCTACATGGCCAACTGCAGTTTGAGTCCTGGACCTGATGGCTTACTTTCTCACTTCTTTCTCTTTCTCTCTCTCCCTCTGATGAGCAATGTGCACTAAAGCAAGTTAAAATATTAATAATGATGATGATGCTAAATAGAATTAATATACTTTTAAAATATTTTAAAAAATTTACTGAAAACAGTATTTTTGTTGGGCCAGCAGGTGGCATGGTGGTTAAGGTGTTGGCTTTCCACATGGCCAACCATTTGAGCTCTGAACCTAATGGCTTGAAAAATCACAACAAATAGGTAGGTAGATAGATGAATAAATGTTTTTTTTAAATAACATTTTTGTTTATTTGATCAGTTTGACTCTTTCAATGATTAAGTTTGTCTTTTTGTGGTCATTATTAGGGATTTTTCTTCTTTTAAATTGCTAGATGTCATGTGCTTGAGAGAGAATGAGAGAAAGAGAAAATAAACCCTAATGAGGAATGGTCACACCACAGTCCCGTCTCCTACATTTCACCATCCTTTTGATTTTTAACATGCGTGCAAATATGCCTGGCATGTTTTTCAAGGCACAGGAGCTGGGACTTGAACCATGATTGGCCATATGGAATCTGGCTTCATTAACTGCTAGGATATGGATCCAGCCCTATGCCTTTTTCTTTTTGGTTGGTTTTTAAAATATTAAATATTTTCATGGTTTACAGCTTAATACTCTGTTGAAAGAGTACTTAATGTTTATCTCTAAACTTTCTCCACCCCCATTCTACTTATCCAGTGTGTGTATATTCTTACTTTCTCTTTCTTTGAAAAAAGTTGGTGGGACCAGAAGTTGGCGTAATGGCTGTGTCACTGGACTCCCATGTAGTTGACTGTGGTTCAAGTCCCGGACCTGGTGGCTTAAAATCGTGCTGAGCGCGTGTGCGTGTGTGCCCAAGATCCCGCGAGGAGAATGGAGGAGAAGGGATTGTGGCATAGCCATCCCCCCGGGGGGTGATTTCTCACTTTCTGTCTCTCTTTTTCTGGCAAGCGCACATGCCCTATAGCAAAAACCTCTCCAAAAAAAGAAAAGAAAAAATCTTGGCACACTGTGTATACTTGACCTTTGCTTGATTTTGTTTTCATTTCTTCTTTTATTAAACTTTCAAGCTTTTATTTAAGTGCAACAATCCAGGATGGACTTTAGAGCTTGATGAAAGCAGCTACATAGTTTCAAAAGCAGGACTGTGGGACCAGCAGATGGTGTAATTGTTTTGTCATTGGACTCTCACATAGTCTACCACAGTTTTTTTTTTTGGAGAGATTTTCACTGTAGGGCGCGTGCGCTCGCCAGACAGACAGAGACATAGAGACAGAAAGCGAGAAATCACCCCCCAGGGGGATGGTCACGCCGCAATCCCTTCTCCTCCATTCTCCTCTCGGGATCTTGGGCACGCACGCACACGCGCCCGGCGTGAGTTTTAAGCCACCGGGTCCGGGACACGAACCGCGGTCGACTACGTGGGAGTCCAGCGACATAGCCATTACACTAACTGCTGGTTCCCTACCACAGTTTGAATCCTGGATACAGTGCCTTAAAACTCATGCTAAGCGTGTGTGTGTGCGTCCCAAAATTCTGAGAGTAGAACGGAGAAGGGATTGTGGTGTGGCCATACCCCCGGGGGTTGATTTCTTGCTTTCTGTCTCTCCAGTGCGTACATGTGTCCTATAACAAAGATCTCTCCAAAAAAAAGAAAACAACAGTGATCTGCACCTTTAGCATATCTGTTCTGACTTTAGCATCTTTAATTACATACTGTATCTGAAGTTTTGAAATTCCATATCCCACTGGAACTAGTTTGGAGGTGCCCCAGACCAAGCCGTCTGCTTGAATGCTTCTGATACACTTCTCTAATTTAGCCATGTCTGTCTTGTTGTCCCATTGTTTCACATCTATTGAGAGAGACAGTAAAATGGAAGATCTGGCAACTAGTGCAGATTTTTTTGGCTTTCTTTGACTGATACTATGCAAAATGCTCTTCCCTTAGCCTCTGTGCTTCTTCACTTTCCTCATCATCAAATCCAAAGAGATCAATGTCATCATCTTCATTTTTACTATCTATAGCTTTGCTTCTTGTTGTGTTTTCCACATTTTGCTGTCTTCATTCCTGATCAAGCTGGCCTTTTCCTTTTCATAAGATTTGATATGGTTATACCAGTGTAGGGCATGACACAAGACTGGTGGTGGGCCAGAGACTGTGTCAAATACTGCCATATCTGCTTGTGATATGACATACCTCTCCGTGTAGCTCTTGTCTGCCAGTAATTGTTGAGCTCCTGGAGGCTGGCCGGGGCTTTTTGGATCTCCAAAACCCATGATGTGGGCCATATCTGGTAGCTCAGCAGCAGCTGTAGGAGAGCGCAGGTGATTGGAACCAAGTGCTAAGGGAAAACAAGACAGGTTTCTTTTGTAAACTGTGCTTAAAAAACATAATAAAACTTAGGGCTGGTGGGTGGCATGGTGATTAAGGCGCTGGACTCCCACATAGCTAGCTACAGTTTGAGTCCCATACCTGATGGCTTGCTTTCTCATGTTCCCTTTTTTGCTCTGTCTCTCTCTGGTCCAAAAAAAAAAAAAAAAAAAGATCATAATAATAAACAAAATGAAATACACAGTTCTTTAAAAAAGAAAACAATAAAACTTACCATTGTAACCATTTTGAAGTATACAGTTAAGTAGTATTATAGTTAACTGTATTCGCATTGTTGTGCAGCAAATCTCTAGAACTTTTTCATCTTACAAATTGATATTCTATAACGATTACACATTAACTCCTAGATTGCCACTTCCCTCCAATGATAACTACTAGTGGCAACTGCTATTCTACAGACTGTCTTTGTGTTTGACTATTTTATGTACCTCATATAATTGGAATTATACAGTATTTGTATTTTTGTTACTGGATTATTTTATTTAACTTATGTCTTCAAGGTTCATCCATATTGTAGCATAAGTCAGGATTTTCTTTTTTTTTTTTTTTTTTGGAGAGGTGTTTTTTTGCTACAGGGTGCATCCGCTTACCAGAGAGACAGACAGAAAACAAGAAATCACCCCCCTGGGGGATGGCCACGCTGCAGTCCCTTCTCTTGGGATCTTTTTTTTTTTTTTTTTTTTTTGGGGGGTTTTTTCTATGGGGCACATCCCTCC
>NW_006159888.1:2622711-2639749 GCF_000334495.1 Tupaia belangeri chinensis
TGCTATAGGGCGTGTGCGCTCGCCAGACAGACAGAGACATAGAGACAGAAAACGAGAAATCACCCCCCAGGGGGGATGGTCACGTTGCAATCCCTTCTCGTCCATTCTCCTCTCGGGATCTTGGGCATGCACGCACACACGCCTGGCGTGAGTTTTCAGCCTCCTGGTTCCAGGACACGAACCGCGGTCTACTACATGGGAGTTCAGCGACATAGCCATTACGCTAACTGCTGGTCCTGCTTCTCTTAGGATGTTGAGCACGCATGCACACGCACCTGGTGTGAGTTTAAGCTACCGGGTCCAAGACTCGAACTGTGGTCGATTACATGGGAGTTCAGGGACATACCCATTATGCTTACCGCTGGTCCCAGGATTATTTTTTTAAGAATTATTTAATTCATTTATTCATTTATCTTAATTTGACCAGACACACACACACACACACACACACACACACAGAGAAAGAGAGAGAGAGAGAGAGAGAGGGAGGGAGAGGAAATGAGAAAGCAAGCCACCAGGTCTGGGACTCGAACCATGGTCAGTCATGTGGGAGTGTCTAGCACCTTAACCACCACACCACCTGCTGGTCCCTGGGATTTTTTTTTTAAGAGACATTTTTGTTTTAGGGCACATGCACTCAATGGAGAGACAGAGAGACAGAAAGTGAGAAATCACCCCCAGGGGTGCAATCCCTTCTCTGTTCTCCTCGTGGGATTTCGGGCGCACACACACACATATGCCCAGCATGAATTTTAAGCTGCTGGGTCCGGCACTTGAGCAGTGGCCAACTACGTGGGAGTTCAGTGACATAACTGTTATGTCATCTGCTGGTCCCAGGATGTTTTTATTAATGGCTGAATACCATTCCATTTTTTGTATATACACTGTATTTTGTTTATCCATTTACCATTGATGAACATTTGAGCTGCTTTCACCTCTTGACTATTGGACAAATGCTGCTGTGAGCACAGATGTGCTGCTATTTGTTTGAGACTCTGTTATAATTCTTTTGGATATATACGGAAATGGGATTGCTGGATTATATAGTAATCCTGTTTTTAATATTTTGAGAAATCTCCTTTCTGTTCTATGTAGTAATCATGCTATTTTGTATTCCCACCACAGTGCAAAAGGGTTCCAATTTTCTCACATCCGTGCAAGCATTTATTTCCTTTTTCTTTTTGTTTTGCCAGAGTGAATGTGCACTTGTCAGAGAGAGAGATTGAAAGCAACACACCCACCCCCAATGGGGCATGGTCATGATTTTGGGCATGCTTGTGCACATGCCTATTGGGTTTTTCAAGTCTCTGAAGCTGGGATTCGAATTGCACAGTCAGCCGTGTAGGAACTGGTTTGTTTAACTACTGGGTGCATGGAGCTGGCCCTCTATTTGATTTCTAAAGTTTATTAGTTCTTTTGAGAGAGAGAGAGAGAGAGAGAGAGACAAGCACCTCCAACAGGGTCTTCGTACACTGTACTACCCCAGCCTCAGCCGGCTTGGATCATGGACACATATGTGCACATTTTGTACAAGGAGACCTTGGGACCAAGTGCAAACTTGGGACCCTCCCATATGGCTTCAGCATCATGGAGCATTGTGTTACTGCTACACTACTGCGGGCATATTTTCTTCCTTATTATTATTATTTTTTTTAGCCATTCTAGTGGGTATGAGGTAATACTTTATCGTGTTTTTATTTTTAATTTTTGCCAAAGAGCACATGCATTTGCCGGAGAGAGAGAAAGAGAATGAATGAGAGAACCCTCAATGGGGTGTGGTCACTCTGCAATAATTTTTTTTTTCCACTTCTCTATCTGTTCAGTGTTTTGAACACACACACGCAAGTATCTGATGTATTGTTCAAGCCCCTGGGGCCAAGTCAAACTGGTCAGCCATACTGGATCTGGCCTTCTATGCACAGCACTTAACAGTTGTACTACAGGGCTGGCTCTTCTTTTTTTCTAGAATTCAAGAGAGTGAGCAAGCGAGAGAGAGAGAGAGAGACATGCACAGAGACAGGTATATATCCTTAACAGGGTCTTGCCATGCCATCATCCTTTCTCTAGTCACTCAGAATCACTCGTGTGCCAGTGCTGGACATGTTCAGGTTGGCCTGGAATCTGACTTGGTGTTGTGTGCTATCACCACCACTGTGGTTGGGCCCTGTTGTCATTTTTTCTTTTCTTTTTTTCCCCCTATGTTTGCTATAGACCATGTATGATTGCCAGAGAGAGAAAGAGAGAGAGAGAGAAAGTGAAAAATCACCCCCCCCCCCGGGAGGGATGACCACACTGTAGTACCTTCTCTTCCATTCTCTTGGGAATTTAGGCACGCATGCACATGCTCTTGGAGTGATTTTCAGGCCAAGTGTGGAACTTGAACCGGAGCATGTGGGATCCAGCTGCCATAGCCTCATCATCACCTGCTGACCTTCATTGTGGCTTTGTTTTGCATTTCTCTGATAATTGGCGTTGCGTGCCTTACTACCTGTGCCATTGCAGCTGGGCCCTTGGGCCATTAAAAAAATTTAATTAAAAATAAATTGCTATATGGTACATGAGAGAACAAGAGACAGAGATATAGAGAAGAAAGCAAGTAAGAAATAGACAAGCTCCTCCTAAGGAGCATGACCATGTCACAATTCCCTTTTTTCCATCCACCTCTTGGGACTTGGGATTTTGGGCATGCATGCACGCCATGATCCTTTTCTTCTCTTAAAAAAATAAAAATAAAAAACAAAAACATAAACCTGTTATATCAGTTCAGAGCTTCCTTTTTTTCTTTGTTAAAAAGCAGCTTTAGTTTCAGTACTCCATTGTATAGATGTGCCATAGTCTCTTCAATTTCAGTTGTCATTTGAATGGGACATATTTGAGAGTGAAAAGGAGAACTATTCATTGTGCCAAAACAACAGGTTCTCCTGGGCAGACTCAGACATATAGCTATTCTGTTATTAAAAGAAAAAAATTTCTCCATTCTTTGGTGCAACAACTTCTGGTAAATTTATAATTGTGATAAAACATATGCAACAACTTCTTAGCATTTTTCTTTTGCTCTGTCCACGACATAGCTTCTCGGTCTAAGAAATGCAGATGTGAGAGACTGAAAAAGTCATTAAGTATGATAATTTCTGTCAGTATCACAGTTATTTAAAGTCTGTGGTTTGCTTGTTTCTACTCATTATTCATGTTTTTACAGAGCTTTTCCAAGTAGGTCTCATACTCTGTTTTGATAACCAAAGCTATTTTTGTCATTAGTGATAAGAAACTCTGCTCATTTTCCTTATTGAGTCGTATTAAAAGCCTTACTTTTATAATCTGATAATTGTAAATATATTCTATCATAGACATCATTCATTTAAGAAATTAGATGTTAAAGGTTTTGCTAGAGAACTTTAAGCAGTTTATTGTGGAAATATCTTGTACATAGTAATTTTTTTTTGTCAATAGCTGGAAGGAAATTTCTGTCTTAAGTAGGTCTAAAAAGCTTTCACAAAATTTTAGATTCATATAGAGTTGTAGTCTTGAATTAAACTCATTTTACATCAGACCAAGTATAGCTTACAAAAATAAGCTTTAGAGTTCTGTGATTGTTAAACTTAGAGGCACTGAGCCTTTTTTTTTTTTTTAAGGTTTTTGCCATAGTGCATGTGTGCTCACTGGAGAGAGACAGAGAGAGGGGAAAAAAGTGAGAAATCAACCCCCCCCACACACCCCCACCCAGGGACACGGCCAAGTCACAATCCCTTCTCCATTTTTCTCTCAGGATTTTGGGCATATATGCATGCCCGTGATCCTTTTCCTCTCTTAAAAAAAAACCCTTTCATATCCTGGGCACTCACCTCTGTGACCAGAATATTTCAGGCAAACAGGGCTGCAGATCTAACCGTGATTGCTGTGTGGTATCTGGCTTCCTTAGAGTAGCATACTGCCTCTGTACTCATGAAGCTAGTTCCTTGTTCACTTTCTAGTGAACACAAGTTTCTTTTTTTAAAAAAGAATTATTTTATTTAATTTACTATTATTATTATTATTTTAATTTGAGTAGAAAGTGAGAAAGTGAGAAAACAAGCCACCAGGGCTGGGACTCGAGCTGCAGTTGGCTGTGTGAGAGAGTCCAGTGCCTTAGCCACCATGCCATCTGCCAGCCCTAAAACACAAATTTCTAATTTTGATGATGTCTGTTTATTTGTTGATCGTACTTTTGATGTCATCTAGGGAAGTTTTGTCTAATCAAGGTTATTGACTGTATTTGTTGTATTTAATATAATCAGCAATTGGTTAAGCAACTGAATTTCAAACCAAAAATGTAGATTATTGTTTGTGGGTATAAATATGAAGATGAGTTTGACTTTTTGGTTAGCAAGCATCAGTGAGTTTGACTTAATGTTTAGAAACTAAGTTTTGGCACTCTAATAAAAACAAGTTTCTGGGGCTGGCAGATGGCGTGGTGGCTGGGGGCGCTGGACCTCCCACATGGCTGACCACGGTTCAAGTCCTGGACCTGGTGGTTTGCTTTCTCACTTTCCATCTCTCTTGCTCTCTCTTACTCTGTACCTGTCTAGTCAAATTAAAATAAATAAGTAAAATAAAATAAAATAATTAAAAAATGTTTCTTTTTCTTTTTCTGAATTTCCAATAGGGTGCATGTGCTTGCTGGCAAGAAATAGAAAGAGAGAGAAAGGGAATGGGAAAAATATCCCCCCCAAGGAGAAAAAAAGAACATTTAATTGACAGAAAAATGAAAAGCTATTTGTTTATGATAATGTATATAGTAATGTCTTTGTCTTGACTGATAGGCATGGTATTAGTGCTGGGAAAAGAAGTGTTGTACACTATAAAGATACATGTGATTAAATGTAAATTGAAATTAACCCCCACCTCACCTCCGCCAGGGGATAAGAATGGCTATACCACAGTCCCTCCTCCATTCTTCTTTTGGGATTTTGGGTACACATCCATATGTGCCTAGCATGTTTTCAAGCTGCTGGATCTGGCACTTGATTCAGGCAGTTGACCATGGGATCCACCTGTCTTAACCACTATGCCACCAGCTGGCCTTCACTGGTGACTTTTTAAAAGTTTCATTTTTATTTAATTTATTTATTTATTTTATAGTTCTTTTATGTATGTATGTATGTATGTATGTATATATTTATTTAAAATTTGGCCAGAGGGGAGTGAGCGAGAGAGAGAGAGGGAAAGTGAGAAAGCAAGCTACCAGGTCCAGGACTCGAACCATAGTTAGCCATGTGGGAGTCCAGCGCCCTCAACCACCATGTCACCTGCCAGCCCCAAAAGTTTTATTTTGGGGACCAGCTGATAGCATAATGGTTACGTTGCTGGATTCTCATTTAGTAGACTGTGGTTTGAGTCCTGAATCTGGCAGCTTAAAACTCTTACTGGGTGTGTGGGACCAGCAGTTAGCGTAATGGCTATGCCACTGGTCTCCCGTGTAGTCGACCATGATTCGTGTCCTGGATCTGGTGACTTAAAACTCACGCCACGCATGTGTGTATGCGTGCCCAAGATCCCGAGAGGAGAATGGAAGAGAAGGGATTGCGGTGTGGCCATCCCCCTTGGGGGGTGATGTCTCGCTTTCTGTCTCTCTGTCTGTTTCTGTCTTGCAAGTGCAAGTGCCCTATAGCAAAAACCTCTCCAAAAGAAAAGAAAAAACAAAAAACAAAAAAGACTGTTGGCTGGGTGTGCGTGCGCACGTAAGCATGTGCATGCGTGCCCAAAATCCTGAGAGGAGAATAGAGGAGAAGGGATTGCGGCATGGTCATCTCCCCTGGAAGGTGATTTCTTGCTTTCTGTCTTTCTGTCTCTGTCTCTCTGGCAAGGGCACGTGCCCTATAGCGAAAACAAAACAAAGCTCAAAAAAGTTTTATTTTTAATATTTGATTTTCAGTTCATTGCATTCCTAATACCCACTGTTGGTTTGAAATCTAGCCTGACTTGTTCGAAGGAAAATACTGAACTCTTAGGATGTCTTAAGGTAATTAAGGTAATTAAAAGGTACCATAAATTCCTAATATATTGACAAACTAGTTAGGCTTTTAGACTAATGTATGTAATAGAACTAGAGTCTGAAACCTGTTCCAAATCAAGAGACTCTCCAAAAACTCAGGTTTATTATTTTGTCTTGCTATTGATAACTCTGAAACATTAAGGACCAACTAACTCTTCAGGATTGTCCTTTTGGGAATGATTGCCTTTTGGTGTTCTGTTAATAAATGCTTTTACATTAAGTTTAGTTGTTAAGCCAGGTTTATGAATGAGCTGAAAGAAATGTTGAAAAACACCTACTCCTTGTGTAATCTTGAATTGATAATTAGATCTTGACCCTTTTGTTTGAAAATAAGAAAAGAGACTGAAATGATTATATTTGTTTATTATCATGCAATTAGCAGTAGAATCTAGGTCACCTAAATACTAGTTTAGTGTTCTTTTTGTTTTGAATCTTTTTTCTATTTCCTCTTTGTTTTATTTTTTTTGTCTTCGGTTTAGTGTTCTTTTTTTCCAAATTTATAAAACAAACCCTAGAGGGATCAGCAGGTGGTGTAGTTACATTGTTGGACTCCCACATTGCTGACCGAGGTTTGAGTCCTAGTCCTGGGACTTGAAAATCACGCTGGCCCGTGTGTTTGTCGGCTCTATCAATGAAGTTTTAGTGAACACAGACTCCCTTTTCCTTTGGCAAGATGGCGGAGTATGACTTGACTACTCGCATTGCTCACTTTTTGGACCGTCATCTTGTTTTTCTGCTCCTTGAGTTTCTCTCTGTAAAGGAGATATACAGTGAAAAAGAATTGTTACGAGGGAAATTGGACCTTCTTAGTAATACCAACATGGTAGACTTTGCTATGTATGTATACAAAAACCTTCATTCTGATGACATTCCTCATGCTTTGAGAGAAAAAAGAACCACAGTTGTTGCACAACTGAAACAGCTTCAGACAGAAACAGAAGCAATTGTGAAGACGTTTGAAGATCCAGAAACTACAAGGCAAATGCGGTCAACCAGGGATGGTTGGATGCTGTTTGACTCTCTGGCAGACAAGCAAAATAGACAAGAATATTTAGATACACTGTATAGGTATGCAAAATTCCAGTATGAATGTGAAGCAGCAGAATATCTTTACTTTTTTAGAGTTTTGGTTCCAGCAACAGATAGAAATGCTTTGAGTTCACTCTGGGGAAAACTGGCCCCTGAAATTTTAATGCAGAATTGGGATGAAGCCATGGAAGACCTTACATGGTTAAAAGAGACCATAGATAATAATTCTGTGAGTTCTCCACTCCAGTCTCTTCATCAGCGAACATGGCTCATTCACTGGTCTCTGTTTGTTTTCTTTAACCACCCTAAAGGCCGTGATAATAATATTGATCTCTTCCTTTACCAGCCACAGTATCTCAGTGCAATTCAGACAGTGTCCACATGTTCTCTGCTACTTGACTATGGCAGTCATAACAAACAAAGATGTCTGAAAATGCCGGCAGTTGCTAAAAGTTCTAGTCAAAGTTATTCAACAGGAGTCTTACACACATAAAGACCCAGTTACAGAATTTGTTGAATGCTTGTATGTTAACTTTGATTTTGATGGAGCTCAGAAAAAACTGAGGGAATGTGAATCAGTGCTTGTAAATGACTTCTTGGTGGCTTGTCTTGAGAATTTTATTGAAAATGCTCGTCTAGGAACCAGTAGTTAGCGTAATGGCTATGTTGACTGGACTCTATGAAGAACGGTAAAGAAAGGATGAAAAAACTATAAAAGAAACATGAAATAATATCATTATATAAATGATGACATACATTTTAGAAGCAATTTATTAAGTATGGATTTTGGAAAATTTAAATAAAATTGGCTGTGGTTCAAAAAAAAAAAGTCACGCTGAGCATGTGTGCTTGCATGCCCAAGATCCCAGTAGGAGAATGAAGAATGGATTGTGGAGGGGACCAGCAGTTAGCATAATGACTATGTCGCTGGACTCCTATGTAGTAGACCGCGGTTTGCGTCCCAGACTTGGTGGCTTAAAACTCACGCCGGGCACATGTGTGTGTGTGCCCAAGATCCCGAGAGGAGAATGGAGGAGAAGAAATTGTGGCATGGCCATCCCCCCTGGGGAGTGATTTCTCGCTTTCTGTCTCTCTCTCTCTCTCTGTCTATTTGGCGAGCACACATCCTATAGCAAAAACCTTTCCAAAAAAAAAAAAATGATTGTGGTGTGGCCATCTCTCCTGGGGGGTGATTTCTCATTTTCACTCTCACTGTCCTTGTCTCTCTTTCTCTGGGGAGTGCATGCCACCCCAGGGGATGCATGCAAAAACTTCTTCAAAAAACTAAACAAAAGCAAAACAAACCCTAAAATGTACTTGGATGGGCTCTTTGATTAATTTTCTTTGGAAGAGAGCTAAAATTATCAGTTATATAGTATGAAAATCTGAAATAGGAAAGTTCTCCAGCAGGAGTCAACTGATTAAATTATTATTTTTGTAGTCTTGGAATGTCATATCTACCTTTGTTCAAGATTGATTACCTGCTAGGGCTGCTTTATTATAATTTTAATTTCAGTAAGCTAATGATTTTTTTAAAAGATTTATTATTACTATTTTTAAAAAGTATTTAATTTTATTTATTATTATCATTCTTCAATTTGACCAGAGAGAGACAAATTGAGAGAGAGGGAGAGTGATAGTGAGAAAGCAAGCTACTGGGTCCAGGACTCGAACTGTGTTTGGCCATGTGGGAATCCAGCGTTCCAACCTCTGTGCCACCTGCTGGGCCCCATTTATTTATAATTATTTTTAAAATTTGACCAGAGAGAGAAAGGGAAAGGGAGAAAAGAAAGCAAGCCACCAGGTCTAGTACCTCGAGTCACTGCCTGCCATGTGGGATTTCAGCACCTCGGACACCATGCCCCCTTCCTGCCACTCACTTTTAAAAACTAATTATTTATTTAATATTTATTATTAAATAATATATATTAAAATTATAGAGAAAGCAAGCTTCCAGATCCAGGATTCAAACTGCGATCAGTCCAGTGCCTGTGGGAGTTCTGTGCCTCAACTGCTATTCCACCTGCTGGCCTCCAATCTAATGATTTTTTTCCTTGAACATATATTTACCTTATTCATCTATTTATTTGTTACGATTTTTGAAGCCACCGAGTCTGGGACTTGAACTGCTGTCGCCCATGTGGGACTCTAGCACCTTAGCCACCACACCACCTACTGATCCCCAACCTAATGATTTTAGAAAAGACTTTAAATCTACCAGAAAATCTTGGAATTTGGGGGAATTTTTTTTTGGCAGAGTTTATGTGTGTGTGTGTGTGTGTGTGTGTGTGTGTGTGCACACATGCGTATATACATATATACACCCCCCTGTATATATATGTGTGTGTGTGTGTGTATACACACACACACACATATATAATATCTCCTTATCTGTTACTTCACTGTTTTGCAGTTCCACTTACCTGTGGTCAACTGTAGTAAAAAAAAAAGTTACATGTGGGAACCAGCAGTTAGCGTAATGGCTATGTCGCTGGACTCCCACGTAGTCGACCGCGGTTCACGTCCCAGACCCGGTGGCTTAAAACTCACGCCGGGCGCATGTGCGTGCGTGCCCAAGATCCCAGGAGGAGAATGGAGAAGAAGGGATTGTGGTGTGACCATCCCCCCGGGGGGGTGATTTCTCGCTTTCTGTCTCTATGTCTCTCTGCCTGGCGAGCACACGCGCCCTATAGCAAAAACCTCTCCAAAAAGAAAAAAAAGTTACATGGAAAATTCCAGAAGTAAACAATTCATAAGTCTATTTATTTATTTATTTATTTACTTATTTTTCTGTAGGGCATGTGTGCTTTGATAGAGAGAGAGAAAAATAAATCTTCTCCCGGGGGAATGCCATCATGCAGTCCCTTCTCTGTTCTCCTCTGGAGATTCTGGGCATGCACACACGTACTCATTCAGGTGTGCTTCTTAAGCTGCTGTGTCTGAGCCTCAAACTGTGCAGTTGGGGGGCCAGCAGATGGCATGGTGGTTAAGGTGCTGGACACTCCCACATGGCTGACCATGGTTTGAGTCCCAGACCTGGTGGCTTGCTTTCTCCCATTCTTTTTCTCTGTGTGTCTTTCTCTGATCAAATGAAAATGAATGAATAAATAAATAAAATTAAATAAGTAGTTAAAAAAAAATAACTGTTCAGTTGACTATGTCAGATCCAGCTGCATTAACCACCATGTCACTGGCTGGCCCCATTCATGTTTTAAGTTGCATGCTATTCTCTGAGTAGTGTGATGAAATCTTGTGTCACCTCACTCTGTCCCTTTATTACAAGAAGGGTTAGTACATACAATATTTTGAGATGAGAGACTGCATTCATATAACAGAACTTTCATTACAATATATTTTAATAATTGCTCTATTTTATTATTAGTTATTAACTTGCTATAATGTCTACTTTATGAATTGTACTTTATCATTGGTTTATATAGGGAAAAACATAGTAAATGCACTTAGGGCTCCATACCATGTGGTTTCAGGCATCCACTGGGGGTTTTGAATGGATAAGGGGGGACTTCTGTGAGTGTGTGTGTGTGTGTGTGTATTTATATACCAGATTTGTAGCCAAGTTCCTCTCTCTTTTGTATCAGGTACTCAAATTATAGTTGATATATATTATTAGGAGTTTTTTCACTCCCACATTTTTTACCCACAGTACCTTTTTATTCTTTTTTTTTTTAATTTGCTAGAGGGAAAACATGCTTGCTTGTGTGTGTGTGTGGGCAGGGGGGCAGTGTTTGAAGCAGAGAGAAAGTTCAAGGAGGTACTCCTTAGGGGACGGTCACACCACAAATCCCCTCTCCTTTTTGGGATTTTGACCGTACACACACACGTGCATCCAGTGTGATTTTCAAGCTGCTGGGTCTAGGACTTGAACTGCATGGTCGCCTTATGTAATCCATCTCCCTTAACTGCCACACAACCATCTGACTCACAGTGCTCATTTTGAACTGTTTTTTATATTGGTTTAATGCCCAGAGTACATATTTCCAGTCCTGTGTCTGTAACACTATACTTAGGAGTATTTTAAGTGTCATTATTATTTTTTTTAACTTAAATTTACTTATTTACATTCATTCACTGTACATCATTACAGCATACAAAATGAGATGTTCCATTCAGAATACACTATATATTGGCTCAGTCAAGCCCGTCAACATATGTGTTATCGTCAACAAATAATTTTCCTTTTCTTGTTTCCTGTATATTTTGCTTTTTTCCCCATCCTTGATTCCCTACCTTTCACCCTCTGCCATCTCCCACCCTCCTCCCACACTGTCTCTGATGTCAATGGTTGCTTTCTGTGCCTTTTTCCTCCCACATTTTATTGATTCACTAAATATCTTAATTAATCTAAATATTTTGAATAGCAAGCACAGCTGATGTATACATGTCCATGAACCCAAGTCTGACTTTAGGCATAAACCTCAGTGAGTAGAATAAATATACTATAAAGTAGCACCTAGCTGGGGCTGTGTATCTTACTGCAGTCATCAAATAGGCATTTTTAATGCATTTTTTTTTAGTTTAAAGAAAAACAGCTTTAGGGTTTTTTTTCTGAAACTTTTTAAAAACTTAATTAATTTACATTCATTCCCTAAGCATTGTCACAGAATACAAAATGTGATTTCCCATCCAGAATATACTGCATAGTGGCTTAATCATTCATGTTATCATAAAAAATTTTCCATTTCTAGTCTCATGTGTGTGTATAAGATTTTGTTTTTAACCCCTATTTCTGATCCTCTGTCCTTTCCCACCCTCTTCTCACATTATCTCTGGTGTTAACAGTTATCTTCCATTCCTTCCCCCCCACAAGTATCATTATTTTTTAAAAGAATTATTCAGTTTTATTTATTATTGTTATTATTTTAATTTGCTATAGGTCATGTGCAAACAGCAGAGAAGAAACAGAGAGAGAGAAAATGAGAAAGCAAACCACCAGATACGGGACTTGAACCTTGGTTGACGATGTGGGAGTCCAGTGCTTCAACCACTGTGGCACTAGCTGGCCCCTTAAATGTTCTTTTTTAATGTATTTATTTGTTTAAATAGGCCCTATATGTGTGTTTAAAGAATATAAGAGAATGTGCAGGGTTCTTCCTCCTTCCTGGGACTTTTACCTTTTGAGGAACTGCTGTTGTTATTGGCTTGTAATGAACTTTTCCAGAGATATTTTGGATTTTATATACAAATGTATTTACTTTTTTTCTAGAAGGTGCATGCACTCACAAGAGAGACAGACAGAGAAAGTGAGAAAGCACCCCCTTCCCCAGGGGATGATCATGCCATAATTCTTTTTCCTGTTTTCCTTTTGAGGTTTTGGACATGCATGCACATGTGCCTACTGTGTTTTTCAAGCCACTGAGTTTGAGACTTAAACCATACAGTTGACCATGTGGGATCCAGCCCCTTTAACCACCACTCCACTGGCTGGCCTTCAGGTATATATAGTACAGATGTGTATCTCTCTCTCTCTCTCTCTCTCTCTCTCTTTTTTTTTTTTTTTTTTCTTTTTGCCATTATTGCTTTTCACATATAGTAGTATATATATGTTTTTAATTTGCTAAGGGGCTCATGTGCTCATCAGAGAAAGAACTGTGGGGAGTATGAGAAAGGACCTCCAGGGAGGATGGCTATGCTGCAGTCCCTTCTCTGTTCTCCTCTTGGGATTTTGGGCACACATGCACATGTGCCTGGCATGCTTTTGAAGCCACTGGGGCTGGAATTTGGATAGTAGTGGAATTTGGAATCCTGCATTCTTAACCACTAGGCTACTGGTTTCGCTCTAAGTTTTCCCTCTTGCATAAATACCATTTTGGCAGGGCCAGCAAGTGGTGTGGTGGTTAAAGGCACTGGATTCCCACATGATTGACCATGGTTTGAGTCCTGAACCTGATGGCTCACTTTCTCGTTTTCCCTTTCTCTCTGTCTCTCTCTGGCCAAATTAAAAAAATAATAATAATAACAACAAATGTAATTAATAACATAAATAATTTAAAAATAAATTTGCTTTTGGACCTATTTGTATAGTAACATGTTATGCAGCTTGTTGCAAATATTATGTAAGGTAGTTCCTGAAAATTATTATTTTTTAATTTGCTATAGGACACATGTGCTCTTCAGAGGGAAAGAAAAAGTGAGAAAGCAAGTCACTAGATTTGGGATTCAAAATGGAGTTGGCCAGGTGGGACCAGTGCCTTAACCACTACACCACCTGCTAGCCCCACTCCCAATGTATTTATAAGCTGCCAGAACCAAGATTCAAACCATAGTTCGCTATGTGGGATCTGTCTTCAGATATACTGTGATTAACCTTTGTGCTATGGAGCCGGCCGTGTTTTTAATACGTACACTTTTTTTTTTTTTGGAGAGGTTTTCGCTACAGGGCACATGCGCTCGCCAGACAGACAGAGAGAGACATAGAGACAGAAAGCGAGAAATCACCCCACAGGGGGGATGGTCACGCCACAATCCCTTCTTCTCCATTTTCCTCTTGGGATCTTGGGCATGCACGCACATGCGCCTGGCGTGAGTTTTAAGCCACCGGGTCCGGGACTCAAACCGCGGTCGACTACGTGGGAGGCCAGCGACATAGCCATTACACTAACTGCTGGTTCCCAAGACTTTTTTAAAAAAAGTATTTTAATACTTAATACGTACACTTTTTGAGGAGATCCAGTCACTTGTTTTATGGAATATTTTATATTCTAGATACATGTATCTCTTTGTTAACTTGTTCTAGCTTCTGTTTTTTCTATAAATTGAGGTTAGGGCTAGACTTATCTAGATTCTGATCAAACATTTTGACAAGATATAAGTGTGGGGCCAGATGGTGGTGCAGCAGTATAATGCTTTGCAAGGCTGACTCACGTGGGAAGGTTCTAGGTTTATGTGTGGAGACCTTCCCGAGTATATTGATTATTTTGTATTTCTGTGGTCCAGGGCTGGCTGTGGTAACCCCACCCAGGGGGGGATGCTGTCTGTCTGTCTCTCTTCTCTTACTCAGAAGAAATAAATGAACTTTAAAAATAAGTATTTTGTAAGTGATGTGAGATTACTTTGTTCTGTTTTTCACATCAGAAGGCACATAATGTTATGTTGTTCCACTGTTGGTTACACTGTTTGATCACATGAATGAAGTGGTGACAGATCTTTTTTTTGGGGAGAGGTTTTTGCTATAGGGCGCGTGCGCTCTCCAGACAGAGAGAGAGAGACAGAGAGACAGAAAGCGAGAAATCACCCCCAGTGGGGTTGGCCGTGCCACAGTCCCTTCTCCTCCATTCTCCTCTCGGGATCTTGGGCACGCACGCACACGCGCCTGGCGTGAGTTTAAGCTACTGGGTCCGGGACTCAAACCGCGGTCGACTACGTGGGAGTACAGCGACATAGCCATTACACTAACTGCTGGTCCCGACAGTCAGATCTTAATATTGTTAAAGTTTAGAAACTTTAACAATATTAAAGTTAGGTAGTGTGGAGGTTAAGGTGTTGTACTCCCACATGTTCAAGTCTAGACTTAGCTGCTTGCTTTCTCACATTCTCTCTCTCTCTCTTCACACTCCCTCTTCTTCCCTTTCTCTGTCTCTTTGGTGAGCACAGATGCCCTATAGCAAATTAAAAAGCAAAAAAAAAAAAAAAAAACCCCAAAAAGCCTTAGAAAAATGCCCGGAGTATTATCTTAGAATTCTCTGACTCTCCTGTTCTTTACCATTCCTTTAGTAGGTATTGGTACTTACCTGAGAAAAAAATTTTTTTGCTATTTATTTATTTATTTATTTTTAGGTTTTGCTATAGGGTGTATGTGCTCGCCAGAAAGAAAATGAGAAATCACCCCCGGGGGGGATGGCCATGCCGCAATCCCTTCTCCTCCAGTCTCCTCTTGGGATCTTGGGCACGCACGCACACGCACCCAGTGTGAGTTTAAGCCACTAGGTTTGGGACTCGAACTGTGGTTGACTACTTGGGAGTCCAGTGACATAGCCATTATGCCAACTGCTGGTCCCTAAAAAAAAAGTTTTATTCATTTTTGCATTCTTTTAAAATTTTACTTATTATTATTATTATTATTTTTTTTTTCCAGAGGTCACTTGTGTTCACCAGAGATAGAGGGAGTAAAAGAAAGTACCCTTCTCCCAGGAAAGCGTGGTCATGCTGCAGTGCTTTTTCTCCATTTCTCCTTTCCATCAGGGTTTCAGGTATATGCACATACGAGCCTAGCCTATTTTCAAGCCACCAGGGCCCAGATTCAAATGACAGTCAGCTATGTAGGATCTAGCTCCCAATGCACAGTGCTTAACTGCTGTGTTATAGGCCAGCCCCTTTTTTAATTTTTCAAAAGTAATTTATAGTAAGAAAACATGTGTGAGAGAGGTATTCTCCATCGGGATTAGTCACTCCATGATCTATTTTATCCAGTCCTCTAGTCTGACAAGGTGCCGAGCATGTTCACACATACTTGGGGTTTTCAGGCCAACTGATAGAGGGACCTGAACTGCATTGGCACGTGGCTTCCAGCTCTGCAATTCATTATGCTACTGACTTTGCCACAGGGTGTGGGCCTCTTACATATATTCTGTATTTTAATTAGGCCCTTCAAACATAACCTTCAATTTGATGAAAAGCTTGTTAGTTTATTCCCTGTTATGCAGAAACACACAAAAAGTATTTCTATCCTATTGATAAATATGAGTGCAGGACTTCTCCACTGTTTAGTTTCTGTGCTATTCTTTGTAATTAATAAGTATTATGGAAGTGGTATTCTTCTTCAACTATGTAAATATATGTTTCTTCTAAAACTTGTGCCTACTAAGTTTAGCATCAGTGGTAGCGCCTACTTGGAGCAACTACTGAATATTATAATAGTGGTGTTTCTGTTAGTATATATATATATATACACATATATATGTATGTATATATATATGTATATATATATATATATATACACACACACATTTGGTAAATTATCATTTTTATTATTGTTTTTTAGAATTATTTTAACTTTATTTATTTTAGTCTGACCAGAGAGGGATAGAGCGAGAGAGAGGGAGGGAGGGAGGGAAGGAACGTGAGAAAGCAAGCCACCGGGTTTTGGACTCTAACCACGGTTGGCCATGTGGGAGTCCAGCACACCTAACCACTTTGGCACCTGCTGACCCCTTATCATTATTATTTTTAATTTGCTACAGACACATGCACTAATCAGAATGAAACAGAGAGAGGGAACGTGAGAAAGCAAGCTGCCAAGTCCAGTACTTGAACCTTGGTCAGCCATGTGGGTGTCCAGTGCCTCAACCACCTTGTTTTCTGCTGGCCCTTTAGCATATATTTTTAACATCTTTTATAGTTTTCATATGTGGCAGGCTTTGTGAAAGACATTGAGAATATAAGGATTAAAAACATTGAAACCTTGCTTACAGGGAGTTTATAGTTTGAGACAGAAAGATAACCATATATATTGGGTCGTTGGTAAAAATACGTCTTGACTTTTGTGACAGCCCAGTAAGTTTTGGCAGTGTGACTTATGTTTTTCTAGGTTTATGCATGGTTTACTTTGGATGTGCTGAAATTGCTGATAAATAAGCAAATATAGAAGTAAGTGAAGGCATTGTTTTAGGAATATACCAACAAACTGATAAGCATATATGGTAAGTTAGAGACTTTAGAAGGACCTATTTTAAAACAAAAATACCATTCCTAGCTATAAGAAGACAAGATTTTAGCACAGTTCCATGCTTTTTTATGTGTTATGTGTTAACTTATGTGTTCCTTGCCATATTTGGCTTTTGCATGCAGTACATATTTTAAAAAATAACTATAGTAGACCAGCAGTCAAGGCACTGGACTCCCACATGACTGAACTCAGTTTGAGTCCTGGACCTGGGGGTTTACCTTCTCACCGTGCCAGTCTCTCTCTGGTGAGCTCTCTGGTGTGCCCTACATAGCAAATTAAAAAAAAAGAAAAAACTG
>NW_006159888.1:2639864-2646020 GCF_000334495.1 Tupaia belangeri chinensis
TAGCCACCATCTATCTGGCCACAGAATGCTTTTTTTTTAATGATAAAGAATTCTTTTAACTTTATTATTTTTTAATATAATAAAGAGGGGGAGAGAGTGAGCAAGCCATCATGTCCAGGACTCGAACCAGGGTTGGCCACGTGGGAGTCCAGCACCCCTAACCACCACGCCACCTGCGGGTGCCCCCGCAGAATGCTTTTTAATAATTTATTCAATTTCTCCCCCACCCTCTTTGAAAGATGCAAACTTTAAAAAAAAAAAGTTGCTAGAGGGCATGTGTGCTCACCAGAGAGCGATACAGAGAGAGACAGGCAGGCAGACAGGCAGACACAGGGAAAATGAGAAAGTATCCCCCCAGGGGATGGGCACCACAACAAAATCCCTTCTCCTCATTCTTCTTTTGGGGTTTTGGACACTTATACATACATACTCAGCATGCTTGCTTTTCAAGCTGGTGGGTCTGGGACTTTAACTACATAGCTGGCCATGTGGGATCCAGCTGCCTGAACCACCATGCTACTAGCTGACCCACAGGCTTTTTTTTTTTCTTTCTCTAGAGCATGTGTGCTCAGCAGAGAAAGACAGAGACAGGGAGAGAGGACAAGTGTGACAGCCCCAGGGGAGATGGCCGTGCCATGCTCTTGGGATTTTGGGCATGCACATGCACACAGTGTGGTTTTTATGTTATTTATTTTTTTGAGAGATTTTTGCTCATGCGCTCACCAGAGAGACAGAAGACAAGAAATCCCCTCTCCCCAGGGGGAGTAGCCACACCACAATTCTGTATGCTCTCAGGATTTTGGGCACACACACATGCACGCTTGCACACATGCCTGGTGTTAGTTTCAAGCTACTGGGTCTAGGACTCAAACCACAGTAGGTTATGTGAGAGTCCAGTACCTTAACAATTATGCCACCTGCTGTTCCCATACAGTATAATTTTATTTTCTTCTTTTTCTTTTTAAAGAATTCTTTTTATTTAACTTTATTTATTTAAATTTGACCAGAGAAGAACAGAATGAGAGAGGGAGGGGAGGGAAAGTGAGAAAGCAAGGTGCCAGGTCTGGGACTCGAACTATAGTTGGCCATGTTGCAGTCCAGTGCCCTTAACCACCATGCCACCTGCTGGTCCTCTTTTTAAAAAAATGTTATTATTTATTATTTTTTTAAAGAGGTTTTTGCCATACAGCGCATACATTCACTGGAGAAAGAGAGAGGGACAGAGAGACTGAGAGGGAAAGTAAGAAGTCACTTCAGGAGGATGACCATGTCTCAGTCCCTCTTCCATTCTTCTGAGATCTTGGGCATGCATGCACAGGCTCTCAGCGTGATTTTCAGGCCACCAGGTCTGGGACTATGACCGACCATGTTCCCACATGAGTCCAGTGACATAACTGCTATGCCATCTGCTGGCACCCCCAGACTTTTTTTTAAAGTTAATTTTTTTCTATACATGAGAGAGATGAAGAGACAGTACCCCAACAGTATCCTAATGCCATAAACAGTTTGCATCCTCAGCCAGTCCTAGAGCATGGTCTCATATATGCCTGGCATACTCAAGGAGATCTCTAGACCTAGACCTGGCATCATCTTAATGTAGGTCAGCCTCATAGAACATCATGCTTTACTGTTACACCACTGCCTGGCTCTGAGAGATACAAACTTTTAAAAACATCAGTGTGTATTATCTTGTAGAATAAAGAAATTTTAAAAACAACAAGAGTGGGGCCAGCATATGTATGATGTAATGGTTACTCCCATATAATTGTCTGCCGTTTGAGTCCCATACCTAGTGGCTTAAAACTCACATTGGGCACATTTGTGTGTTTGCCCAAAATCCCAAGAGGAGAACAGAGAAGGGACTGCAGCTTGGCCATCCTTCCTCGGGGATAATTTCTTGCTTTGTCTTTCTGTCTCTCCAGCAAGCTCATGCTCCCTATAGCAAAAAATCTCTTAAAAAAAACAAAACGAAATAACAAAAACGAAGCAGTGCCATTACATATAAGAGAGTTAATAATAATTATCTGGTAGCCTAATGTATTCTATTTATCAAAATTTAATGCCCCAGGTACCTTATATAACCTTTTTTTTTTTTTTTAATTCAGGTATGTGTAAGCTTATGTCTCTTTAGTCTGTGATAGTTCTTCTCTCCTTATTTTCTTCTCCTTGAATGATTTGTTTTGTGTTGTATGGTTGTGTATACTGTGGGTTTGTTAACTTATTTCCAGTGCCTTGCCTACCATGCCATCTGCTGGCCCTGGAAATTGTATTTTTCCTTCTGTTTTTTAGTTTTTTTTTTGTTTGTTTGTTTTTTAGGGGATTTTTGATATAGGGCGTATGTGCTTGCCAGGAGACAAAGAGACAGAAAGCAAGAAATCACCCCCCAGGGGGATGGTATGCCTCACATTTTCTTCTTGTGATTTTGGGCATGCATGTACCACATGCCTGGCATGAGTTTAGGCCTCTGGGTCCGGGACTCGAAATGCGGTTGACTACATGGGAGTCCAGGGGCATAACCAGTATGCCATCTGCTGGTCCCCTTGTATTTTTCTTTTATAATTAATTTTGGTTGGAACTAGCCTGTGGCCTAGTGTTACTTAAATGACTAGATCCTATTTGACCAACCATGTGGTTCAAGGCTCAGACCTAATGTCTTGAGAAACATGCCTGGTGTGTGTGTGTGTGTGTGTGTGTGTGTGTGTGTGCGCACACCTGTGTGCACGTGTACATATGTCCAACATTCCAAATGGAGGGAGAAATGGATAAGTGAAAGTGGGGTGACCATGCCCTGTGGGGGGTGCTCTCCCCTGAAAATATCTGTACCCTGTCAGATTTTTAAAAAATTCATATTAGTTAAAAGTATCTCAAATAGACTAAAATATTAGAATTATACTTATTTAGTTTTTTAAAAATAATGTGATTGTCAGTTGGTTCTCTAGAAATAGTATTTTGAGCTAAATTTTCCCATTTGGAAAGACCCGTCAAATATAGCATGCATGTTATCTTTCAGTCTCACAGAGATTCCAGACTAAAACTATTCTTGGTTTCTGGTTTGAAACTTAATCCAACATAGAACTGGTAATTTTTATTTTTGTCACTTTTATGTAATATCTAGTCATGGAGGGAGATCCTTTGGGGCCCCTGTTGCTTTATATACATATAGTGTATACTGGAATGGGGGAAAATAGCTCTTAAGGGCCAGCAGGTGGTACAGTGGTTAAGGTGCTGGATCCCACCTAGATGACTGGTTTGAGTCTCGGACCCAGTGACTTGAAAATCACACCAGGCGTGTGTGCATATGTGCCCAACATCCTGAGAGGAGAATGGAGAAGGAATTGTGATGTGGTCATCTTCCCTGGGGGGTGATGTTCTTACTTTCCCTCTCTCTCTGTCACTCTCTCTCTCTCTGGCAAGTGCCTGCACCCTATAGCAAAAACCTTTTAAAAAAAAAAAAGTTTCTTAAAAGTCTCTTAGCTTTTATTTCTCAAGTTAAGCGAGAAGTTAAAATATCAGTGTTTTGATTCTTTAATGTACCAAATTATTAACTATTTGTGAAACAAATTTCATCTTTGGAGGCAGGTAATAGATACATTTGATATTAAATACAAAAAGTATAATCTATATTCCTTATTCTTACCCTTGGTCTCTTAATGTCTTTCTGCAGAGGCAACCTCTGGTAAAGTTTCCAATGTATCTTTCTATTGAGTGATATAAAATTATATAAACGAGTGTTTTTCCAGCATACCACTGGCCTGCTTTACTTATTTGTGTATTTAATTGTTTTATAACCCAGGGAGCTGGCTAGATATTGGGTCCTCCAAAAAGTAATGTTGCATTTTTGCATTGAAAAATATATCATGATTTTCAACAACCAGTAGTAGCAGCAGCAGTAGTAGTAATATTTAGATTCCATGGAACTTTCTGTTTTCTTGTAAGATTTATAATCATCAAGTAAAAAGCATCACTTGGTCATTTTCTTTTTTCATTTTTAAATGTTCTTATAAAAATTTAAATTAGGTTTTATAGTCACTGAGAAGGTTTAAACTTAGGTTTCATGATCCTTTTGACCTCATACTTTTAAATGAAATCATTTATCTTCAAAACATGAGAAATTCAGAATCCATTACAAATTATTTTATTCAAATTATGTTTTCCAAAAGAGAGGGCACTCTCACACTTGCACCCAGTGTGAGTTTCAAATCACTAGATCTGGGACTTGAACTGCTGTTGGCCATGTGGCAGTCCAGTGCCTTAACCTCTATGCCATCCGCTGGCCTCAAGTATGTGTTTTCATGTTTTTTTTTTTTTTGGAGAGGTTTTTGCTATAAGATGTGTGCGCTCGCCAGAAAGAGAGAGACAGAAAGCGAGAAATCACATCCCAGAGGGGATAGCCACACCGCAATCCCTTCTCCTCCATTCTCCTCTTGGGATCTTGGGCACACACGCACACACGCCCAGCGTGAGTTTAAGCTGCTGGAGCCGGGACTCAAACTGCGGTCGACTACATGGGAGTCCAGTGACATAGCCATTACGCTAACTGCTGGTCCCTCAAGTATGTGTTTTCTAATACTGTATGCTATAGTGTCTCCCTAAAAGTCATATGAATATGTAGAAAGCCCTAATCCCTAATGTGATGACAGGTGAAGATGGGACTTCTGGGAGATAATTTTATGATTTAGATGAGGTTGTGAGGATTGATCTCTCATGATGAGAAGAGTGCTCTTCGTATTCTCTGTCCGTCGAGCTAGAAAGAGCTCTCACCAGAACTTGACTATGCTGACACCTTGATCTTGGTTGTCTAGCCTCTGGAATTATGAGAAAATAAGTTTCTGTAGTTTAAGCCACTGAGTCTATGGTCTTATTGTAGCATAAGCAGACTAAGACAGTATGTGATGAAGTGGGAAATGTGGGTAAAGTTCTTTTGCTATTTTTAAAAAATTATTTATTTTAATTTTATTTATTCCTTCATTTATTTTACTTTGACCAGAGAGACACAGGCGGCGGGGGCGGGGGACAGTGAGAAAGGAAGCCACCAGGTCTGCGACTCAAACTGTGGTCAGCTTTGTGGGAGTGCCCAGCGCTTTAACCACCACACCACCTACTGGTCCCAGTTTAAGTATAGTAGTTCTCTTGAGAGAAAGCATTATGTACTTGTACAATTTACTTGATTCATGGAACCCAGTTTTGACTTGAAAGACTTGTCAGTCTGTCCAGAAGCAGGCAGGGAATGGGAAGATTAGAAGGGAAAGTTCCAAGTTAATAGTATCAGGAATGAAAGGGAAATATCACAAAAGATCTTACAGACATTGAAATGATAATAAGGAAATATAAATAGTTCCATGCTTCAAAATTTAATGGCTTTCGAGAAATCAGTCACTTCCTTCAAAGATACAAACTACTGGGGACCAGCAGTTAGCATAATGGGTGTATCGCTGAACTCCCATGTAGTTGACTGAGGTTTGAGTCCCAGACCTGGTGGCTTAAACTCATGCCGGGTGCGTGTGCATGCCCAAGATCCCGAGAGGACAATGGAGGAGAAGGGATTGTGGTGTGGCCATCCACCCTGGGGGGTGATTTCTCGCTTTCTGTCTCTGTCTCTCTCTGTCTTTCTGGCAAGCGTACGTGCCCTATAGCAAAAACCTCTTCAAAAAAAAAGATACCAACAACTAATACCCAACAAGAAGTGGATAATCTGAGTAGTCCCATATTTATTAAAGAAATTGAATTAATAGTTAAAAACATACCAAATAAAGGGAACTTGAGGTCCAAATGGTTTCACTGGTGAATTCTACTTAAGATTTAAGGGGGAGAATAAAAACCCTACATAATCTCTTACAGGAAACATTAGAAGGAGTACTTTCCAACTAATTTTATGAAGCTTGATACAAAATCAGACAAAGATATTACAAGGAAAGAAAACCATGTGAGTAGCCCTCAGTGAACATAGATGCAGAAGTCACAACAAAATATTAGTGATTCAGGACCAGTAGATGGTGTAATGGTTACATGCTGGACTCCAACGTAGTCAACCTCTGTTTGAGTTCCAGACCCAGTGGCGTAAAACTCACACCAGCAGGGGCTGGCAGGTGGCATAGTGGTTAGGGGTGCTGGACTCCTTATATGGCTAACTGCAGTTCGAGACCTGGACCTGGCAGT
>NW_006159888.1:2646051-2654821 GCF_000334495.1 Tupaia belangeri chinensis
CTCTCTCCCCTTATCTCACTTTCTCACTCTGTCCTTCTCTGGTCAAGTTAAAAAATAATAAAATAAATGAATAAAGTTAAATTAAGAAAATCTTGCCAGGTATGTGTGTGTGTGTGTTTGCATGCCCAAAATCCTGAGAAGAGAAGGGAGTGTGGCATGGCCATCCTCGGGGGTGGTGGTGATTTCTTACTTTCTGTCTCTCTGTCTATCCCTCTGTGAGTACTCATACCACATAGCCAAAATCTCTCTTAAAAAAAAAAAAAAAGGTTAGTGACTCAAATCCTACAATATATAGGAAAGCTATGACCAGATAGATTCTATCTGGGAGTACAAGACTGGTTCAACGTTTGAAATTGATCAGGATAATTTGCTCTACTAATAGATTAATAGAGTAAGAAAAAGTATATAATCATCTCTGTGGATGGAAAATAAGTATTCGATTATATTCAGCATAACTTTCATGACAAAAAGTCATCTTTTTTTTTTTAAAAAAGAATTATTTATTTAATTCCGTTTGTTATTTTTAATTTGACTAGAGAGAGAAAGAGAAAGTAAGAAATCATGCTACCAGGTCTGGGACACAGACTGCAGTAGGCGTGTGGGAATCCAGCTCCTTTAACCACCACTCCACCTGCCGACCCCTGTGATAAAAAGTCCTCTGAACCATTTGTGGAAGGGTTTTTCTTCTGCCTGATAAAGGACATGTATGAAAACTAATTTTTTTTTTTTTTAAGAGGCAGAGACAGTGAGAGGGAAAGTTACAAATCTCCCAACAGAGCTGCCATGTTGCAATCCCTTTTCCATTTTCCTCCTGGGATTTTGGACATGCATGCTCACACGCCCACATGCCCAGTGTGATTTTCAAGCTGCTTAGTCTCTGTTGACTGTATGGAAGTCCAGCACCTTAACCACTCTGCCACCTGCTGGCCTCACTAATTATATATGTGTGTATACACACACACACATACATGTATATATGTATATGTGTATATATGTACATATACATATATATATATATATGGTTTTTTTTTGAGAGGTTTTTGCTATAGGGCGCATGCGCTCACCAGAAAGATAGACAGAAAGCGACAAATCACCCCCCTGGGGAGATGGCCACCCTACAATCCCTTCTCCATTCTCTTCTCGGGATTTTGGGCACACATGCACATGTGCCTGGTGTGAGCTTAAGCCACCGGATCCGGGACTTGAATCGTGGTCGATTACATGAGAATCCAGCAACATAGCCATTATACCAGCTGCTGATCCCTAATTTCATATTTAATACTGAAAGACTGGGGGCCAGCAGGTGGCGTGGTGGCTCAAGTTCTGGACTCCCTTATGGCTGACCACAGTTTGAGTACCAGACCTAGTGACTTCCTTTCTCATTTTCCCTTTCTCTCTTTCTCTCTCTATGGCCAAATTAAAGAATAATAATGAAAGTAAAAAATAAATAATTCTTTTAAAAAAGTAGTGAAAGACTGTTGTAGTGAATACGACTATGTCTTCTTTTAAGATTTGGAACAGTGCAATAAAACAATTAAAAGTGCTTTAGAACAGAAAGGAAGAAATTGCCTGTTTGCAAATGATAATGATTATCATTGAGAAAATCCCAATACATATACAAAAAGTCCGTCTAGAACTAAGGGAGATTAATAGGGTTGTAGGGTATATGGATAATATGTAAGAATTTATTATATATATTATATTAATATTGATATATAATATATTAATTATATTATAACATATAATTTATATATATATATTATATATATAGTGGCAATAAATAATTGTATATAAAGATAACAAATCAGTGGCACTTACATAGCACCAAAATAGAATAATTGGGTATAAACCAGACAAAATGTGTTCAGGATGTATGTGCTGAAAATAGCAAAACACAGATGAAAGAAATCAAAGTCTAAATAATTATAGAGATATACCTGTTTATGATTTTGAAGTCTCTATTGATACGGTTTTATTTCTCAAATTGATTCATTCTAACAAAATTCCACCAGTAGTTTTTGTGGATAATGAAAAGCTGCTTGTAATAATGATCTTTTGATATAGAACAACAAAGTTGGAGGATCAGATCTGGAAACCAGCTAATTTTAAGACTTTCTGTAATGTTAAAGTAATTATGATATTGAGGTAAACTTGTTGATTTTAGACAAAGGTATAAATACAGTTTAATAGGAGCAGAGGTAGCCTCCTCCTCACATGTAGTGTTAGAGCAATTGGACACCATTAAAAAAAAAAGAACCTCACCTTGTATCTTAGTCCACTTGTGCTGTTATAACACAATATTACAATTTTTGAAGATGACACTTTTTTACTACTTCCTCTGTAGGGAATGAAAGCTGTGTTCCCATGGTGTGTGTGTGGAGGGTGGGGACAGGGTTGGGCTAGAAAGAATGCAGGAGTGTGGACTCATTCCCTCAAACCTTTTGCCCTTTTAAAACGGGGTCTTGCTACATCACAACCCTCTTGCCTTGGTCTCTCAGCCAGGATTACTTGTATGCAGTACCCCACGAGCCAAAAGTGCACAATCCTCTTTCCTCGGCTTTCTTGAGTTGTTAGAATTTATAGACATATACCAGTGCACGTTTAGGTTGGATTGAGAATCATACCTGGGCCTCCCATGTCATTGCACCCCTGTGGAACACAGTATCTTAGTAGTATGCACTCTTGGGGTGGGCTTCTCAAGCCTTTTTATAAGGACCCTAATACCATCCATGAAGGCTCTGCCCTCATGACTTAATTACCTAACAATTCCCTGGGATTAAGTTTCAACACATGAATCTGGGCAGAGAGGATATTCAGACTATAGCACTTTATACTACATGTAAAAAAATAACTTAGGATGGATCGTAGGCCTAAGATTTAAAACAACACTATTGGCAGAAGAAAACAGGAGAAATGTCTTTGTAATCTTAAAGATTTCTTTGATGTGACTGAAAACAAATTAATAAATTGGATTTCATTAAAATTGTAAACTCTTTGAAAGATAAGCGGGGAGAGAATGAAGAGAAGCAGTAGGCTGAGAGAAAATATTTGCAAATCACTTATCTGACAAAGAATTTGTATGCAGAATACAGAATGAACTCTCAAATTTCAACAATAAGCAAACAACCCAGGGACCAGCAGTTAGTGTAATGGCTATGTCGCTGAACTTCCATGTAGTCGACTGTGGTTCAAGTCCCAGACTTGGTGGCTTAAACTCACGCCGGGCACGTGGGCGTCCATGCCCAAGATCCCAAGAGGAGAATGGAGGAGAAGGGATGGTGGTGTGGCCATCCTCTCTGAGGGGTGATTTCTCACTTTCTGTCTCTCTGGTGAGCGCATGCGCCTTATAGCAAAAACCTCTTTAAAAAAAATTTTAAAAAGAAGAAGAAAACAAGCCAGTAAAAAAATGGGCAAAAGATTGGGGGCCAGCAGGTGGCATGGTTAGGAATGCTGGATTCCACATGGCTGACTGTGGTTCGAGTCCCAGACCTGGCAGCTTGCCCCCCCCCCCTTTTCTCTCTCTCGCTCTCTCTCTCTCTGTCCCTCTCTTGTCAAATTAAAAATAAAGTTAAATAAAATAATTCTTTAAAAAAGGGTTAAAAGATTTAAATAGACTTGTTGCCATAAGCACCTGAAAAGATAGGCAGCCTTATTTGTTGTTAGGTAAATACAAATTAAAACCACAATGGGATACTACTACTCACCTATTAGAATGGTTGAGAAACAAAGCAAACTATCCTTTCCTTATAATACTGACAATACTAGTTATTATTGAAGCTGTAGAACAACTGGAACTTTCCATGTATTGCTGGTGGGAATGCAGAGTAGTATAGCCATTTTGCAAAAGCTTGGCAGTTTCTCATAAAGTTAAGCAGACCTGACCCAGCAATTTCAATCCTAGGTATTTTTCCAACAAAAATGAAAATACATTCACATAAAAACCTGCACACAAATGTTTATAGCAGTTTTGTTCAAATTGCCAAACACAGTGAACAATGCAAATGTTCCTCAACTTGTGAATGGATAAGCAAACTGATATCTCTACAGAATTTAGTAATACAAGGAAGGAAGAAATTGTTTCTCTCTGTAGCATGTGTCAATTTCCAAAGCATTATGCTGAAAAGTTCTGGACTCATAAGGTTACACAATACATGTTTTTATTTGTATGATGTTCTTGAAAAGAGAAAACCGGGACCAGCAGTTAGCATAATGGCTATGTTGCTGGACTCCTACGTAGTTGACCACGGTTCAAGTCCCAGACCTGGTGGCTTAAACTCACACTGGGCGCGTGTGTGTGTGTGCCCAAGATCCTGAGAGGAGAATGTAGGAGAAGGGATTGCGGCGTGGCCATCCCCCCTGGGGGGTGATTTCTCGCTTTCTGTCTCTGTCTGTCTGGTGAGCGCACACGCCCTATAGCAAAAACCTCTCAAAAAAAAAAAAGAGAAAACCGTAGTGATAGGTTACTGTTGTTGGTTAGGAGTTTGTGGTAGTCGTTGGAGATTGATATAGAAAAATAATGCCAAGGTTTTGTGTTCCCCCAGATGTTTGTATTTTGGGAATTTAACTGCCATTATAAGGTATTTAGGGTTATATAGAGTCATCAGGATAGGGATCCCACAACTGAATCTTAGTATCTTTTATAAGGGAGAGAGAGCCCAGAGCTGGGACAGTATGGTTACAAACAAAGTTTTGCTCTGCCCTCTTGCCATATGATGCCCTGTTTCAGTTTTTGGAACTCTGAAGAGAAGCCTTACTGACAAGAACACTTGACCAGATGCAGGCTTTTGACATTGACTTATGTAACTGTGAGTCAGTTAAACTTTTATTTTTATTAAATTACTCAGTCTGTGCTATTCTATTTGTTAACAGTAAAAAAATGGGTTGAAACAGGTTTATTATGAGGAATTTGTAGGTGTGATGGAACTACTCTATATTTTGATTGTGATTGTTCTATAAGTCTATGCATTTGTCAGAATGCCAAAATGCACACTAAAAAATGAAATTTTTTTTTTATGTAACTTAACAGAAAAATTTTTTTCTCAACGAGTGAACCAAAGACTTTTATTTGTCAAAAGCAGGTAACACTGAGTACTACGTGGTATCCACATTCATTGCAAAAATAATTACTGAAATTTTCAAAATATCACAGGAATAAGCTCAATCATTGGTTACGACTATAATTTTCAACCAATATACAGATTTCCTTGAAGGTCTAGGTCTGATTTCTGTGTAGTATTATCCACCCACACTTCCTGTGCTGACTATGATCCAGACAGGATCATTATTTCCTACTGAAAGTTGGGCCCAGTTTTGTGTTGATTTCAGGGATGGTGTAGCAGTGGACCTAGCACTCTGGCTTGCTGCTTGAGTCTTAGAATCTTGTCTTCTAATGTCATACAATAAGTTGTTTCTCCAAAAAACAAAACCAGACTTGAGATTCCTTTGAGACACTTGTGGTTTCCAATCTTCTCAGCACCATGATACTGGGACATGGTCATCTTCCAAACACACCACTGGGAACCCAGCGGGGGCCCCACTTTGAGTTCCATTACCATGACGGAGGTCTCTAAGAACCATGCCAAACCAAGTCAAGGCAGTGGGTGAAATGATCCACTTCTTTTTCCACTAAGCGAAAAAGTGAGAGTGCATTGCAAATGGACAAATGATACGAATCATGTCTGAAAATAGTTATTGAAAATGGTTCCATAAATCCTTCCTTCCCATGTTCTGTTCAGAAATGCAAAAGACCAAAAGCAGGACATAAAAATGGTTAATTACCATTTGAGAAAAAAAATCCCTTCATGTAAAGTGCAGGAGAACTGGCACAAGAACCAGAGGAGAGGCAGACTAACAGGGAGACTAGCCCCACTTCCCTAGCATGTTACGACCTCATGGATGGATGTCAGGTGGGTGTTAACAGCTCCTCCTTTACTTAAAAAAATATTTAAGAAATAAAAAGTGAGCTTGTGTGCTAATGAAGTCAACAATTACAGAACCTAAGAGTCAAGCCCCTAAAGACTGGAAGGCAAGATTTTTGTCATGAGGGGTGAGGACAGATGAATAAGATAACATGCACCAGAGGCTGGTTCAGCTGAGTTTGGGGCAGAATGGTCTCAAAAATAAGACAGCCTGAGACTTCTCATTTTGAGACCAACACTGGAAAGGCCCACTGAAGCAGGGAAAGGAGCTGGGCAACAGCAAATCACTGGAAGATCTTCACTGAGGCAGCTATCACAGTCAGGCGATGGGATGCCATAGGGTCATAGGGAGGCGGGAAGCTCCTGAACCAATACTCAAGGTCAGTGTCTTTGCATGTACTGTGTATGACTCCAAGCAGCAATTTCTGGCATTTGGAAGTGTGATACTTTTGTGATATTTTCCCCCAAAAGAAGACACGAAGGTGAACCCCACAGTGAGCTGAGACTCCCAGGGCAGGACCTCCAGCAAGGGTGGGCTGAGTGGGAGTCAGAAAGGACTTCCTGCAGCTCTTGGCTCCCTCAGGTCTGACCAAGTCCTACAAACGCTTGTAGGTGCCTGGGAGGGCTCTGCAGTTAGGACAGTAGTGATCTACATCCTGCAGGATGTTCACAGATAAGTGAATGAAGCAGCCATACACCCCAGCAGACACAGGCTCCCACAGGAGAACCAGGTGAGGGCACCAGCATTGTAGGACAACTGAGTCACGATCATCTTACTGCAGGAAGGACAGCACATCTGGACAGGGCAGTCAAAAAAGGAGACGGGCTGCTGCACATAGACCATCTGCACAGCAATTGCATTGGTGTTGGGGACAGGCACTGGCTGTGTATAGTACAAAGGCGATTCACACCTTTCCCCTCTGTGCCTTTCACCAGTCCCATGGCTGGCCCAGGCACTGGTGCTGGCAGAGTGGGGTAGTAACTGTTAACGGCCACCGTTTCTTCATGGGACGGAGGAGCAGTTGGCACCGAGGAAAGCCCAGCAGCCACCTGGTAAGGTCCTGGAACTGACATCTTACCACCGCTTGTGCCGCCTGTCAAGCTGGGAGGTCTGACTTAACAGAAAATTTAATCAAGGGAAAAAAAGACAAACCACAGACTGGGAGAAAATATTTGCAAAAGATATATCTGATTGGGCCAGCCAGGTGACTTGGTGGTTAATGTAGCTAGCTATATTCTACATGGTCGACTTTGTGGTTCTAGTTCTGTACCCCACAGCAGCTTGAAAAATACACTGGGCATACATGTATGGATGCCCCAAATCCTGAGAGGGTAATGTAAGAGAAGGAATTGCTGCATGGCCATACCCCCCCAGGGGAGTGATTTCTCACTTTTTCTCTCTCCATCTTACCTACAAGTGCATATACCCTATAACAAACTAAAAAACAAACAGATTTATCTGATTAAAGATTGTTATCTAAAATATATGAAGAACTTTTAAAACTCAACAGAAAGAAATTGAACAACTCAATTAAGAAATGGGCAGAAGATCCAGACACTTCACCAAAGAAGATATGTAGAGGTCAAATAGGCATATGGAAGGATGAAATTGCGAAATGAAAATGAGATACTAGTAGGCAACTATCAAAATGGCTAAAACCCAGAATACTGGCTGCAGCAAATGAAGTCAGAGAGACATCTCAGTCACTGTGGAAATGCGGAATGATACAGATACTTTGAAATACAGTTTAGCAGTTTCTTTTTTTTTTTTTTTTTGAGAGATTTTCGCTATAGGGTGCGTGCGCTCGCCAGAAAGACAGAGAGAGACAGAGAGATAGAAAGCGAGAAATCACCCCCCAGGGGGTATGGCCACGCCGCAATCCCTTCTCCTCCATTCTCCTCTCGGGATCTTGGGCACGTGCACACACATGCCCTGCGTGAGTTTGAGCCGCCAGGTCCAGGACTCTAACTGCGGTCGACTACTTGGGAATCTAGCGACATAGCCATTACGCTAACTGCTGGTCCCAGTTTCTTTTATTTTTTAAAATATTACTTGTTTTTAATTTTATTTATCATTATCATTACTTTATTTATTTATTTATTTGAGAGGTTTTTGCTATAGGACATGTGCACTTGCCAGAAAGAAGAAGAAGAGACAGGGAGACAGAAAGCAAGAAATCACCCGGCAGGGGGGATGGCCACACCGCAATCCCTTCTCCATTCTCTTCTAGGGATCTTGGGCATGCACGTACACACGCCTGGTGTGAGTTTAAGCCACCAGGTCTGGGCCTCGAACCGCGATCGACTACATATGGGAGTCCAGCGACACAGCCATTACACCAACTGCTTGTCCCTCATTATTATTATTTTTAGCTTGCTACAGGGCATGTGTGCTCACCGAAGAGAGTGTGAGAAAGCAAGCTGCCAGGTTTGGGACTTGAACTGTGGTCAGATTGCCTGCTCTCCACAGTCAACCGTGTAGGAGTTCAGTGCCTGCTGACCCTGGCAGTTTCTTGGAAAACCAAACACACTCTTGCCATATGCTCCAGTAATCATGCTTCTTGGTATTCACTCAAATGATTGTTGAAAATAATATCTACACAAAAATTTGCTCACAAATGTTTATAGTAGCTTTATGCATAAATACTAGCCAGGATGTCCTGGCTAGTAGGTAAATGGATGCACTAGCACATTTACACAGTGGTAAAAAGCAATAAAAAGAAATGAGTAATCAAGCCAGAAAAACACATGAAGGAATCTTAAAACATATTTCCTTCTTTCTTGTTAAAGAAGATTTTTGGTATAGGATGGGCATACCTGCCAGAGAGAAAGCAAGAAATCACCCCCCCGGG
>NW_006159888.1:2654900-2694036 GCF_000334495.1 Tupaia belangeri chinensis
AAATTCATGCTGGGCACGTGTGCATGCATGCCCAAGATCCCGAGAGGAGAATGGAGGAGAAGGGATTGCGGCATGACCATCCCCCCTGGGGAGTAATTTCTCGCTTTCCATCTCTCTGTCTCTCTCTGTCATTCTGGAGAGCACACAAGCCCTATAGCAAAACTTTCTCCAAAAAATCTTATTTTATTTAGCTTTATTTATTTTACATTTCAATTTTTTTCTTTAACAGGAGTGAGTTGTGTACAGGGGGGTTAGATGCTTTATAGACAAGGAAAAAAACTGCACTAGAACCAACTTATTCATCATCATCATCTTCATCCTCTTCATCTTCCTCTTCTCCCTCATCTTCTTCATCTTCCTCATCTTCCTCCTCCTCCTTCTTTTTCTTGCTCTTTTCAGCCTTGACAACTCCCTTTTTTGCTGCATCAGGCTTTCCTTTAGCTCGGTATGCAGCAATATCCTTTTCGTATTATTTTTCCTTCAGCTTAGTAGCCTTTTCATAAGGCTGTTTATCATCTGCAGTAGTGTTATTCCACATCTCTCCCAATTTCTTTGCAACATCACCAATGGATAGGCCAAGATGTTCTCTTTTGATTTTTGGGCGATATTCAGAACAAAACAAGAAAAAGGCCGAAGGAGGCCTCTTGGGTGCGTTGGGATCCTTGAACTTCTTTTTTGTTTCCCCTTTAGGAGGGATATAGGTTTTCATTTCTCTTTCATAATGGGTCTTGTCCGCCTTTGCCATATCTTAAAACTTTCCTTTCTCTTTAGCAGACATGGTCTTTCACCTCTCTGAACACTTCTTAGCAAACTCTGAGAAGTTGACTGAAGCATCTGGGTGCTTCTTCTTGTGCTCCTCCCGGCAAGTTTGCACAAAGAATGCATATGATGACATTTTGCCTCTCGCCTTCTTAGGATCTCCTTTGCCCATGTTTAGTTATATTTCCTCCGCGAGGCACAGAGTCGCCCAGTGCCCGTCTGGCTCTCACTTGCCCCGGTGCTGTCTCTGTGGAGCTCAGTGTATGTACTGCAATGGCTCCCCTGCATGAATTTTAAGCTGCTAAGTCCGGGACTTGAACTGCAGTTGGCTATGTGAGAGTGCAATGACATAACCATTATGCCATCTGCTGGTTCTCCCAAAGCATATTTCTAAATGAAAGAAGCCAGTCTGAAAAAACTGCATACTGTATGGTTCCAAATATTATATTCTAAAAAGGGCAAAACTATGGGGACAGTAAAAAGATCAGGAGTTAGTTGCCAGGGATTTGGAGGAGGGAGGAATAAATGGATAGAGCAGAGAACTTCTAGAGCAGAGATACTATTCTGTGTGATGGTATTCATGATATGGTGGATACATATCATTATATATATATGTCAAAATTTATAGAATACACAACACCAAGAGTGAATATTAATGTACACTATGGAGTTTGGGTGATAATGACATGTCAGTGTTGGCTCATTGATTATAGCAGGACTCCAAATAGGGATGTTGGAGATGGGGAGGGCTCTGTGTGTTTGGGAAGAGGAGAGGAGTGTAATTTGCTGTGAATCTAAATCTGCTCCAAAGATGTCTCTATAAAAAAAAAAAGTTTAAATTTTTATTATTATTTTATTATTATTAAAATTATTTCATTATTGTTAAAAGAATAAAGTATAAATTATGGCATTCACACTTGGTGTATGGCAGATACTTTTCCTTGAAATAAATGAAAGGAACCCTGTTGCTTCTCAGTATTTGTTGCCAGTGATAAAACTGAGTTTTGGAAAGCTCATATCTGACATAATGAAGTTGAGGAGTCTAATAATAATGCATTTTATGATATCAGTGGTGTTTTATGAAAATGATATTTTATAAGCAATGTTACAGTTGGATAATATGCATGATTCTCTGGAACCAGTATTTTTTGAGATGATCAGCATATAATATTATAAAATCTTGCATGTATGTAAAAGTTTCACTCAAATTTCAAGATAAATTTGAATTTTACTGTAATAGAGTACAAAAGCCTAGTGGTATGAGTTCAGATGACATGTTGAGTTAACATTTAGTAAACTAGGACTTGTCAAGTTTTGTTGGCGTATCAATGAATATCCACAATTATTTGGGAAGGTTATAAAATATTTTCCCCCTTTCTAATGTATATGTGGATCCAAATATTTTTCATATTTTTATGTACTTCAACTCATCACATTTTGCAACATATTGAATGCAGAAGCAGCGTGGAGAATCTAGCTGTTTTTGATTTAGCTATACATTGAAAAGATTTGTAGGGCCAGTACTGTAGGGAAGTGGTTAAGGGAGCAAGATCCCACATGACTGACCATGGCTCGAATTCCAGCCTTGGAGGCTTGAAAAACACTCTGGTTTTGTGTTTGTGCATGCCCCAAATCCTGACAGGATGGAGAAAGAAGGGATTGTGGCGTGACCATTTCCCTTTGGGTGTGTCTGCCCCAAGTACAGTCATCTTATGGCAGTTAAAAAAAAGAATAGTAAAAAAGAAGGTTTGCATAAATAAAGTTAAATAAGTAATTAAAAATAAAAGGACCAGCAGGTGGTGTGGTGGTTAAGGCACTGGACACTCCCACATGGCTGACCACGGTTCAAGTTCCAGACCTGGTGGCTGACTTTCTCATTTTTTTCTCTTTCTCTCTGATCAAATTGAAAAATGAATGAATAAATAGAATTAAATAATTCTTTAAAAAAAGACAAGGTTTGCAAACATGTGGCAACAACATGCCACTCTTGCTAATTACTTTTGGGCAAGGGAAAATAGTTATTCTAATGGGTTTATCATAACATTAAATTAGCTAATATTTAGGAGTCAGAAAGTGGTGCAACAGTAGAATATAACTCTCTTCAAGGTAGACCCACTTGGGAGATTCCTGGTTTGTGTCTGGAGATTTCCTTGATTTGCCAAGCGCATGCATGCATATGACCCAGGGCTGGTTGAAGCTTGGGGTGGATTCCAGCATTGGGACCCTGTAGAAGTGCTGTCTTTCTCTTTCTTTCTGCTTATGGAAGAAGTGAATAAATAAACTTTTAATTTTTTTTTAAGATTTATTTAATCATTGTATATCTTTACTGCTTGCAACATAGTTTTTCCCAGAATACCTGAAGTGCATATCAATCAAGTCAAAAATTTTACCATATACATTGATAGATAACTTCCATTCTTATATCTGTTAAGTGTTTTTTTCCCTTGAGCCTCTTCCCCCACAACCAACCCCTTTTACAGTCCTTGGTGTCTGTGCTTGCACTCCCTGTTATACCTTCTGCTCTTTTGGTTTCTGCTATAGAGTGCAGACATTTGGTATGTATTAAATGGGGACATATGATATTTGTCCTTCATATTCTAGCTTGCTTCGCTTAGCATTAAATCTTCCATATTCATCCACTTTGTATCAAATGAGAGGGTTTCATTATGGCTGAATTGTAGTCCATAGTGTATATGTGCCATAGTTTTTCAATTCAGTCATCCATTCTTGGACATTTGAGTTGCTGATTACATTCCTTAGCAATTGTGAATAGTGCTACAACAAACATGGATAAGCAAGTGTTTTCCTGCCTATTTTTCTATCTTTTGCATAAATACCTAAAAGTGGTATTACTAGGTTGTATGGTAGTTCTATTTAAACGTATAGCCAACTAATTTTTCAAAAATGTATATATTTAATTAAGAAAAATATTTATTTATTGTCATAGGATGCATGCACTTGCTGGATTGGGGAGGGGCAGAGCCAGTCAATAAGAGGGAAAGTAAGAGCTTACCCTTAGGAGATACTGGCCACTCCTTCTCCATTCTTCTCCTGGGATTTTGGGGACACACACACACACACACACACACACACACACACACTTGCCCATCATGATTTTCAAGCTGCCCGATCTGGGACTCAAACTGTGGTCGACTGTGTTGGAGTCCAGCATCTTAACAACCATGCCACTTGCTGGCCTCAAGCCAACTGATTTATTTTAAAGAGGGATTTTTGCTATGAACACATGTGCTTGCTAGATAGAGACAGAGAGACAGAAAGTGAGAAATCATACCCTGAGGAGATGGCCACACTGCAATCCATTCTCCTCCATTGTCCTCTCGGGATCTTGGGCTCACATGCACATGTGCCCAGTGTGAGTTTTATATATATATATATATTTAAGATTGTTTATTCCACTTAACTATTGTTATTTTTTGATTTGACCACCAGAGAGAGGGAGGGAAAGGGAAAGTGAGAAAGCAAGTCACCAGGTCTGGGACTTTAACCATGGTCGGCCATGTAGGAATCCAGCGCCCCTATCCACCACACCACCGGCCAGCCCCCGAGTGTGGGTTTTAAGCCATTGGTTTCTGACTCAAATTGTGTTTGGCTATGTGGGAATCCAGTGATATAACTATCATTACCATCTGCTGGTCCCAAGCCAACTGATTTTTAGCAAAGGACACAAAACAATGTAATGGAGAAGAGAAAGTCTCTTCAGCGAATGGTACTAGAAGAACTAGATATCCACCTGCAGAAAAATGAAACCAGACCCCTATCTCTTCCATTAACCAAAATCAACTCAAAATAGATCCAGGATCTAAACACACTAGATTATCAGGAAAGTCATGACATGTTTTCCTGTTTTTAAATGCAAAAACGTATTATACCTTTTCCGACAACTCAATAAAGCTTCGAACTGTAAGACTACTGGTGAAAAACATAGGAGAAATTCTTAGGCATCAGAGTAGGCAAAGATTTCTTAAATAAGACCCCTATAGCACAGGTGTTCTAAGTATTTAACACCCTAAGTAGTTAATGCACTGACAATTTGCTCTTGGTTTGAATCTATTAATATTATCTCAGTTTGGGAAAATGAGCTTTCTTAAGCTGTTTTTAGAAGCTCTCATTAGTGGCTGACAAGGTAGGAATTGTTGGATTTGGTAATTGGACCAAATTCTAGTGCTGTAGCTACTGTGGCCAGGCACAGTGTCCATGTTGTGCAAATGCTTCGGATATGCAGTGAAGAAGTAATCATAAACAGAAGATGCTTCGGGAGGCAACACTTCATGGTGTGTTAACATTAAGCTCTCGTGTTTCACTTCACAGATTCCCAGGAGGGAAATCCTCTTTACTTTGCAACCCAGAAACACAAGTAGTCAGACGTTTACAAAATCCTTTTTCTTTTCAAATGTACAGTTCACTCATAATTATTTTTTTCTTTTAAATTAAAATTATGCTACTTGTCAGCTGAATTTATTTCATGAATCACCAATAGAATTCAACTTTTCATTTAAAGAGAAAACACCATCTTGGGACCAGCAGTTAGCGTAATGGCTATGTCGCTGGACTCCCACGTAGTCGACCGCGGTTCGAGTCCCGGACCCGGTGGCTTAAACTCACGCCGGGTGCGTGTGCGTGCGTGCCCAAGATCCCAAGAGGAGAAGGGATTGTGGCGTGGCCATCCCCCCTGGGGGGTGATTTCTTGCTTTCTGTCTCTGTCTGTCTGGCGAGCGCACACGCCCTACAGCAAAAACCTCTCCAAAAAAAAAGAAAGAAAAAACACCACCGTTAAGCCCATTTATGACCTCTCTTTTGTAATTTTCTTTTTTGATGCTGTAGTCTCAATTCCACCCTCCTGAATCTTTGTTTAAAACTGTTTACTCAATTGTATGGCATATTTAGTAAATTCATGTTGAATTGAGTTTCTAGAGTTACTTGATTTTTTTTTTTTAGAGAGTTTTTTTTTGCTACAGGATACTTGTGCTCACCAGAGAGAGAGACAGAGAGACAAAGACAGAAAGCAAGAAATCACCCCCCGGAGGGGTGGCCATGCTGCTATCCTTTTCCTCTTGGGGTTTTGGACATGTACACACACACGCCCGGTGTAAGTTTCAAGCCTCTGGGTCTAGGACTCGAACCATGGTTGGCCATGTGGGAGTCCAGGGACATAATCATTATACCATCTGCTGACCCCAGGAATTACTTGAACTTTAGCTAGTTTATTTTTCTATAAGGTATATACCTTTTGGGCCAGCCTGTGGCCTGGTGGTTAAAGGCTGCTGGATCCCACATGGCTGACTCTGCTGTTGGAGTCTTGGTGGCTTGAGAAACACACTGGACACACGTTTGTGCATGCCCAAAATTTCAAAAGGAGGAAGAAATAGAGGAGAAAGTGATTGTGGTATGACCATTCCCCATAAAGGGATCATGTTTTCTCCCTATCCCTGCCTGTCTTTCCATTTCTCTCTGGTGAGCTCATGTGCCCTCTGGTAAAATGAAGGAAGAAATATCTTTTCCCTGCTATTTTTAATACTGTGGTAAAATTGTCTGAATGGCAGAGTCAGAAACATTTGCTGGGGAAGATTATGCTGAATGGATGAGAGAGGGCTTCACTTGTTTTGTTTCTTTATTCAAGGATCTTTTCCTGCTGCCTCTCTCAGTCTAATTTAAGCTTCTTAGAGCTGATCGGTGCTGTAGGCTTCCTGTGCTGCATCCTCACTGCCTGTAGAAGTGTCTGGGACATAGCAGAATAGTGTCTTCTGTGTGCAGTAGGACATTCTCACTGTGCTGTCCATTTGCACTCTTCCATAATAAATACACTGATAAACCCCAAATCTTCAGAATAGAGTCTGTATGTGTATTCTATCTTCAGTGCCTGATAGCGCCCAATGATTAGTTCCTTAAGTGAGTTGCATTTCTCATTATGTGTCTCTATGCCACAGGTGTTTTTTCAACTATTTTGACTATTCCTAAGTGTGTATATTGACTAATAACTGCCTTAGTGATTCCAGTGAGGCCAATTCAAATATTAATAAATCTTTCCATATTATTTTCAGCTTAAGTCTTCTCATGAATTCCTTTGTCTTTGTTCTGTTTCTTATATATTTTATTTATTTATTTATTTATTTTTTGGTCATAAGGCATGTATATTTGCCAGAGAGAGAGAGAGAGATTGAGAGGGAAAGTGAGAAATTCCCTAGGGGGATGGCCATTCCCAAAAGGAAAATCCCTTTTCCTCCATTATCCTCCTGGGATCTTGGGTATGTACACACATGTCCCTGAAACGATTTTCAAGCCACTGGGTCCAGGACTCAGACTACCACCAGCCATGTTGGAGTCTAGTGACATAACCACAATGGCATCTGCTGACCCCTCTATTCCTTTATTCCTTATTCTGATTTCTTTTCTTTTCTTTTCTTTTCTTTTCTTTTCTTTTCTTTTCTTTTCTTTTCTTTTCTTTTCTTTTCTTTTTTTGAGAGGTTTTTGCTATAGATCGTGTGCGCTCACCAGAAAGAGAGAGACAGAGTGACAGAAAGAGAGCAATCACCCCCCAGAGAGGATGGCCATGCCACAATCCCTTCTCCTCCATTCTCCTCTTGGGATCTTGGGCACACACGTACTTGGGCCCAGCATGAGTTGAAGCCACTGGGTCCAGGACTTGAACCATGGTCGAGTACATGGGAGTCCAGCGATGTACCCTTTATGCCATCTGCTGTTCCCTCCTTATTCTAATTTCTGAGGTTTCGTAAGCTCTTGTATATTGTTTTTATTACTTTTAAGTTGAGATTTAGGTTCTGTGAGTTATTTAGCAGAGCTCTAAAATGGGAAATGTACAATGACTTTCAAGAAAAGCAGTTATGAACTGATTTTTCTTTAAGAAAAGTATGTGGTTTTTACCCACTTTTAACTATTATTGTCAATGACAGTTTTGATAATACTGCATTGTTTTGTTAGCAGTTGGATAAACAGAATTGTAATGTTGGTATGGATTTGTATATGCAAACATTGGACACAGCTGAGACTGGGCAGTGCATTTTGTTCAGAAGACTAGTCACTAGATTGTCTAAAAGAATAATATATTTAATGTAAACTAGTATCTTTGGACTAAAAGAATCTTTGAGATTATCTTCATTGTTATTTTATAGGTTGAGGAAATAGATGTAGCGATGTTGACGGGCATGCCTCATTTTGGTAAGTAGTTGAAAGCTTGAAGGCTGAGGACATGCTGCAAACTTTTCTGTGCTTAGGAGTCCTTGCTTTTGCTAAAAATTGAGATGGGACCAGGTACTACAAAGTTAGACGTGATACTTATTAAGCCATACGTATGTTGTACTTGACACGGTGTACACTAAAATAGGTAGCAGGCACTTGATGAAATTGTGCTGTTTGCTTGAAATATTAAAGGTATGTGTGTAGGAGAGAGGCATGATTATTTCAATGTTTCAGGTAGATTTTTGTCCTTAGTAGTTGGGTTCTGTTGTTAGTGTGCACTGAGTAACTATAGGCAAATTATTTGTCTTCTCTCCACCTCAATTTTTCACTCTTGACTTCTCCCTTCCCAATCTCTTTCCTCACTGTCAGACCCATATACGTGCGATGGATGAATATATTTTGGAGGTGTATTTATTCAATCGTCTAGTTTAAATTATTGTGTCCTGTTAGTGTACCTTAAGTGAATAATCGCAGTAATTATTTTCATGGAAGATAAAGACCTTATTTCTTTTTCTGATTTTTTTTTTTTTTTGGTAGAAGGTTTTGCTATAAGGCATATGCACTATATGCACTCACCATTAAAACAGAGAAAGGCAGAGAGACAGAAAGGGAGAAATCACTCCCCAGGGGGGATGACCATGCCACAATCCCTTCTCCTGCATTCTCCTCTCGGGACCTTGGGCACGCACGCACACATGCCTGGCGTGAGTTTAAGCCACCAGGTCTAGGACTCGAACTGCAGTTGACTACATGAAGAGTCCAGCAATGTAGCCATGATGCCATCTACTGGTCCCTTCTGAATCTGTTTTTAAATGTAGTTTTTTAAAATTTAGCCCCTACTGAAGCCTGAGGATAGATTTAATGACTTTTTTTGGTTGTTGTTAGTTTTGCCATAGTGTGCAAACACTCAAGGGAGAGAGACAGAGAGAGGGAAAGTGAGAAATCACCTCCCAGGGGGTATGCCACTTTGCAGTCCTATCTCCATTCTCCTCTCAGGATTTTGGACACATATGTCTGGTGTGATTTTTCAAGTTGCCATGTCCAGGACTTGAACCATAGTCAGTGGGAATCCAGTTTGTTAACTACCACACCACCTACTGGCCCCAGATTTAATGACTTTTGAGGAATGTCTCTGAGTCATTTTTCAATTTCGTGCTTTGAGTTTTTCATTTCATTTCTTTCCTTTTTTTTTTTTTTTTTTAAATTGACAAGAAGGGTGTGTGTGCTTGCCAGAGAAAAAAATAAAGAGGAGGGGATGGAAGAAAGTGTCCCTCCAATAAGGTTTGGTCATGCCGCAATCCATTCTGCTCCATTTCTCCATTCCTTCAGATTTTGGGCACACACATAACTCCAGAGTGTTTTTAAAGCCTCTTGGGCTGGTATCTGGCTACCTTAACACCTAGGCCACAAAGCTGACCCTGTTGAATTTTCTTCTATCAGAGAAAGTCATTATGTTGTTATTGCTGAAATCTTTTGGCCACTATGCTGGACAGTCAGGAGGTCCAGATGTTTTCCCCTGATTTTGCCACTCTACTATTGGGTCATATGGAAAGTCATGACATTTTTGCATAGAAAAACACACCATGACTTACCCAGCAACCCAATAATTGTCTAGGGTGATGTAACAAAGGAGCACAGACGGCTGTTTCCACAGTAGGAATTAATTTTTTCCACAGTCCTTGAGCCTAAAAGTCTGAGATCAAGGTATGAATATGGTTGGTTCTGGTGACGCCTCTCATTGGCTTGTAGATTGATGGCTACCTTCTTGTTAGTCCTCACATGGTCCCAATTTTCTCTTAAAAGGATACCAGTCAGATTGGATTAGGGTTCTGAATTCAAATACAGTCATATTCTGAGGTGTTGGAGGTTAGGCTTTTAACATAAGAATTTTGGGGGTGGACACAGTTCACGCCATACCAACCATCAAGAGACTTTGTTCCAACTTTGGCCAAGTAGCTTAATGACTAGCAGGATATGAACCTGAAGTGTATAAGGCATTTGGGAAGCCTGGTCACTGAATAGTGCAGAGACTTATTATTTTATTTGTATTTTCTTTCTCTTTTTCTTCACGCTGGACTGTTATTTCTGGAACACAAGTAGTACTTGAAGATTCAAGGAAAAAGTAGCTTTTTTTAATTGAGAGGGTTTTTTTCTGTAAGGCGTGTGCACTTGCTGGAGAGAGAGAGAGAAACAGAGAGACAGAAAAGTGAGAAATCACTCTCCAGGGGGGATGACCACACCGCAATTCCTTCTCCATTCCCCTCTTAGGATTTTGGGCATGCACGCACATGTACCTGGCATGAGTTTCAAGCCTCCAGGTCCAGGACTTGAACCACTGTTGGCCATGTGGGAGTCCAGTGACATAATCATTACATCTGCTGCTGATCCCTAGAGGGATTTTTAAAGACAAATTTTACCTAACACATTTGTAAATGGAAATATATTTTCTCCCATTCTCTATAAGCTCTTAATTGAAGGATTGATATTTTCTCTAGGTTTAATATATGAATTATTCAGAACAGTGATAATAACAGTGTGGTGATTATTGTGCATTTGGCTTCAGTAATTTTCCTCATTTTCCCAGTGTATCCTTGATTTGTCTCTAAAGGTTAGTGCTTTTTTTGTATCCATGCACTCATCATTCAACTTTAACAATTGCCAGCTTTCTGTTACTGCCCATTTAAGATTTTTTTCCAGTGGATTAACTTCCTAATCTTTAATTGAGGTAAAATTCACATGACATTAGATTCACTGTCTTAAGCATTTTAAAGTTTACAATTCAGTGGCGTTTGGTACATTCACAGCGCATGTAGCTACCACCTTTATTAGGTTCCTAGACATTCTTATCATCCCTAAAGGAAAGCCCATTTCCATTAAGTACTCACTCTCTAGCCCTTGTTGTCCACTGATCTATTAGCTTCCTGTCTCTGTATTGTGTCCTTTGTGTCTGACTTCTTTCACTTAACATAAGGCTTTTTGGGTTTGGTTTTTTTTTTTTTGTTTGTTTGTTTTTGAAATTTTAAAAAAAGAATTATTTTATTTAACTTTATTCATTTATTTATTTTTATTTGACCAAAGAGGGCGGGGGAAGAGAGAGAGAGAGAGAGAGAGAGCGCGAGCGAGAAAGCAAGCCACCAGGTCTGGGACTCAAATTGTGGTTGTCAGTGTGGGAGTCCAGTGCCCTTAACCACCACACTATCTGCTGGTCCCTACTTAGAGCAATGTTTTTGTTACTGCCATTTTTAATTTGCCAGAGGGCATGTGCTCTCCCTGGAGAGAGATGGAAGAGACAGGAATAGAGGCAAAATGAGAAAGCAGCCCCCATGGGGATTGGTCACACTGCAATCCCTTCTCTGTTACCTGTCTCTCCCTGTGGGATTTTGGACATGCATGGACAGGTTCCCAGCATATTTCTTAAGCTGCTGGGTCCAAGGCTCGAACCACACAGCCATGTGGGATCCAGTCATCTTAACTATACCAGGTCATCGGATGGCCCCTGTTTTTGTTGTTAACCTACATTTAGTTTGTATCATTCTTCATTTCTCATTTTTGGGCAAATAAAATTTAAGTACCTTTTGATATATGTACAGATCTTTATTGTTCTCATTTGATGTGAATAATATTAGAAACATAATAGAATAATTTTATTCTAATAAAGTCAAATATTTTTCTATGTTCTTTTATTTCTTCCATGGGAGTGAGGAATAGGCATGCACTTCCAACAGGGTTCTCATGCTGCCATCCACCTCTGGTCTCAGCCAAGAGTTGATGACCGTAATGTGAAAAAAAAAATGGTAATTTAAAAATACGTTCTTCAGACTGTATCTTTTATTTTTTTTTTAAGAAAGAGTTATTTAATTCCATTTGTTATTATAATTATTACTATTATTTTAATTTTACCAGACTGACAGAGAGAGAGAGACAGGGAAAGGAGAGAAAGCAAGCCGTCAGGTCTGAGACTCAAACTGCGATTGGCCTTGTGGGAATCTAGCGCCCTTAACCATCACGCCATCTGCTGGCCCCCAAACTGTATCTTTTCAAAATTATTGTCCAAGACATCTGAATTGAAGCTATTAATTAAAATCTGGATACTAAAACTTACTTGGATTGATGGAATAGCTAAATAGTCTTCCACAAAAGGCATTGAGACAAACTTTTCTTGGGGGTGTTATAGGACACATGCACTAACCAGAGAGTTAGAGGGAAGATGAGAAATCACTTCCCTCTCCCTCCCACAGAAGATGGCCACACTGCAGTCCTTTATTCTCCTCTCATGATTTTGGGCGTGCTTGCACACGTTGCCAGCATAATTTTCAAGCTTCTGGTCCAGGACTCGAACCTCCAAGTCAGCTATGTGAGATCCAGCTGCCTTAATGCTACCTGCTAGCCTCTGGTTCTGCATTTTGTATACTCATTTAATTCATGCAGCTCTGAGAGAGATAGGATGTTACTCATTACAAGTAACATTTGTCAGTGATTACTCCAAAGTGGTGGAAATAACACATGTTACATGCATATTTTACTGCACTACTTATTTTTGGTATTGCAGGAATCAGGATTTCTTCTCTCTTCACCTTTTTTGTCATCATTATTATTACTATTACTGTGCTTATTATTATCTTTTAAAATGGTTCTTAGGAGGGACTAAAGTGATAAAGATGAGTGAAGTAGTTCTAAGAATATTTTCATCCAAAGGAAATCATAAATTATTTTTGAGCCCTTTATTTAGTGTGTTGAGGGTGATTTAGGCCAATGTAAGAATACAGAAAAAAATAAACAGCCATTATTATCTTTCCTGCTTTTGAAACAAAAAATAATTGTGGAAATGCTTTTTGTTTTTATTTATTTATGTTTAAAGTTATTTAATTTTATATATCATTATTATTATTTTATAATTTTTCTACAGAGGGACCAGCAGTTAGTGTAAGGGCTATGCCGCTGGACTCCCATGTAGTCGACTGCGGTTCGAGTCCTGGACCCGGTAGCTTAAACTCATGCTAGGTGCGTGTGCGTGCATGCCCAAGATCCCGAGAGGAGAATGGAGGAGAAGGGATTATGGTGTGGCCATCCCTCCTGGGGGGTGATTTCTCGCTTTCTGTCTCTCTGTCTTTCTGGCGAGTGCACGCGCCCTATAGCAAAAACCTCTCCAAAAAGAAAAAAAAATTTTTTTTCTCCAGAAAAGGAGGGGGAGATAGAGAGCGCGCGCACGCACGAGAGAGCGCGAGCGCGAGCAAGCAAGCAAGCTGCCAAATCTGGGACTCAAAGTATGGTCAGCCATGTGGGAGTCCAATGCTGTTAACCACATTGCCACCTGCTGGCCCCTATTTATTATTTTTTTTAAGAGAGATTTTTGCTGTAGGACGCTTGCATTCACTGGAGAGACAGAGAGAAAGTGAGAAATCACCCCCTATGAGGAATGGCCACACCACAATCCCTTCTCCTGCATTCTCCTCTCTGGATTTCGCCCAGTGTGAGTTTGAAGCTGCCAGTTCCGGGACTTGAACTGCAGTTCACTACATGGGAGTCCAGTGATGTAACCATTAGGTCATCTGTTGGTCCTCCCCCCCTTATTTTAAAGAGGTTTTTTTCTTGCTATAGGGCATGTTTGCTCACCAGAGATACAGAAAGTGAGAAATCACCCCCGAGGTAATGGCTGCACCACAATTCCTTCTTCTCTATTCTCCTCTCAGGATTTTGGGCACTCATACACATGCGCCTGGTGCAAGTTTCAAGCCACTGGATCTGGGACTTAAGCCACGGTCAACCGTGAGAGTTCAGTGCCTTAAACACTATACCATCTGCAGGCTCGTGTGGAAATGCTTTTAACTTCTATTGTTTATATTTCTTTAATGGTCTGATTTAAGAAATATGCTTAGATATTTATTTTAAAATCATGCATATTTCGGGGGCCAAATGGTGGCACAGTGGTAAAAACACTGTGCTTTGGGGCTAGCAGGTGATCTGACTCCCACATGACCAACCACAGTTTGAGTCCCAGACTGGTGGGTTGAAAATCATGTTGGGCACACATACACGTGTGTCCAAAATCCTAGAAGAATGGAGAAGAGATTGTGGTGTGTTCATTCCCGTGGGAGTGATTTCTTACTGTCCCTCACACTGTCTCTTTCTCTGGTGAGCGTGTGCACTCTGCTGGGGGAGAAGAAGCCTTAGTAAAAACAAACAAACAAAAACAGCAACAAAAACAAACCCACTATTCTATCTGAGGCTGACCCCTGTGAGAAAGTTCTGGGTTTGCATCCAGAGATTTTCCTGAGTATGCTAGGCATTTTTCTGTGATCTGGAGCTGGCTGAAGCTGGGGGTGGATCATTGCATCTGTCTTTGTCTCTCTCACTCATGGAAGAAATAAATTAGTTTTACTCTCATTTATCTAAATAAGAGCTTTATTTTTATTTATTTATTTATTTTGGAGAGGTTTTCACTATAGGGCGCATGTGCTCGCCAGCCAGACAGAGAGAGACATAGAGACAGAAAGCGAGAAATCACCCCCCAGGAGGAATGGTCACGCTGCAATCCCTTCTCCTCCATTCTCCTCTTGGGATCTTGGGCATGCACGCACACGTGCCCGGCGTGAGTTTTAAGCCACCGGGTCCGGGATGCAAACCGTGGTCGACTACGTGGGAGTCCAGCGACATAGCCATTACGCTAACTGCTGGTTCCCAATAAGAGCTTTATTTTAAACATTTGAATAGTTCCCAGTCATGCTACCTTTCTTTTCTTCCCCCACTTACCTACCCCCTACTCCCTACCCATCTCCACCCCCTAGGTGTTATGAATTGTGTTTCTTTCATTGTGCTGGATTTTATACCAAGTGCCTATTAGCATTTATTTTGTGAATCTACGTTTCCGAATGTTAACTGGTCTTTGTTATTAATCTAATAGTTTATATTGTAAGTAGATTGAAAACTAGCAATATCCTTTGTTAGTAATGGGAAGAAAAGTATAAGAAGTGTTCATTTAAAAAATGTTTTCAGGCATGGTACAGTGTTGATTTTGGAGTGAAAGTACTTTTTCCCTGTCCTTGTATCCTAGAAGGAAAACATCACCATGGCTACAGAAATTGGTTCTCCTCCTCGTTTTTTCCATATGCCAAGGTTCCAGCACCAGGCACCTCGACAGCTGTTCTATAAGCGACCTGATTTTGCACAGCAGCAAGCAATGCAGCAGCTTACCTTTGATGGAAAACGAATGCGAAAAGCCGTGAACCGAAAAACCATTGACTATAATCCATCGGTAATTAAGTATTTGGAGGTGAGTCCAACAAATGTGCTTCAGACAACCAAAATTCAGTTTTTTAAAAAGAAGAAAGTTTTCCAAATATAGGATAATAAATGTACCCATGTTGTTCAAATGAGTGGGATGAAGTGGAATTTCAAAGTGTACCATTTAAGGAGGACCTCAAATCACCAGTATTTAAAAAATATTCTGCAGGCATCTCCTTCTGAAAAATTATTAAATGTTAACTTCAGTTTGAAATAGACTTTGTTCTAAAGGTTCACAACAAACAGAAGAGGGTACTTTTAATTCCTAAGACCATCCTTAACCACTTGTTAAATTCACAGTATATATGTGATAATAAGAGACCACCCACATAGGAATGTTTCTATGAGAGCATAATTCAGAACTGCAACTAGAGTGTCAGAGACATTGACACATGGCATCTCCTACTTTTAAGCCCATGATGGTAAGGTGGCTCTTATGTTGGGAAACAGTTGAGATAGCTCTTGTCAAGATTCTTAACAGATGATCACCTAGTACCGTCCTCAAGAGTGAAGGTAACTCAGATGGTGGAGTAGAGGTCTTCCTAAAGCTCTCTGAACTTGATATTTCCCTTTTCTGAATTCTTTTTTTTTTTTTTTTTTGGGGGGGGTTTCACTATTAAGAGGGGGCAATCAGCGCGGTTTTTCACTATAAGGCGCGTGCACTCAGCAGACAGAGAGAGACAGAGAGATAGAAGGCGAGAAATCACCCCCCCCAGGGGGGATGGCCATGCCACAATCCCTTCTCCTCCATTCTCTCAGAATCTTGGGCACGCATGCACACGCACCCGGAGTGAGTTTAAGCCGCCGGGTCTGGGACTCGAACCGCGGTCGACTACATGGGAGTCCAGCGACATAGCCATTATGCTAACTGCTGATCCCCCCTTTTCTGAATACTTTACTTGCTTGCCTTAAACTCCAAATTAGGTTCTGATATAGCTTTTCAGTCCTAATGTTATCAGGTTATTTCATTGGGTTTTTGTCTATTTTGACCTCCTGTGAAAATTTGTCTGCTTTATATTATCTTATACCTGTGGTTAAAGACCTATTTGCTTATTGGGCCCAATTAGTATGTTGTAGGCATACGTAAGAAGTAGATTCAGAGGTAAAGACAGATTTAGACTTTTCTGGGAATTTCAGCTAGGAAACTAAACTAGGAAAGAGAGTGAGAGGAATTACAAGGGCAAGATATGAGGAATTATTTTATGCTGAGGGTTTTGGAGGATTTGGGGATGTCTACTTCCTATCCTGTTTCATTTTCTTAAGGTCAGTGAGAATGTGTTGGGGATATTAGATGAGTCTCTGGGGCCTAATGTGAATAAAGTGAGGAGTGAAATTCTGTTATGTCAGTAGGATAAGAAGGGACATTCTCTAAAGGTATGCATTCTTATCTGTTTTAGAAAATAATATGATTTTAACTTCTGTGTCTTTCTATGTAATGTAACTTATATTTTATTAATGATTAATTTCAAATTGAGTATAATTAGACCATTACAATCGTTAATTGATATGTTTGTTTATGTGTTATTTAACAGAATAGAATATGGCAAAGGGACCAGAGAGATATGCGGGCAATTCAGCCAGATGCCGGCTATTACAATGATGTAAGTATAAGACATGTCATATTAGCTTAGTTAAAAACTTCTATACTTAAAGTGCCAGCAGATGGTGTAGTGGTTACATCACTGGACTCCCACATGGCTGACCATAAGTGGAGTCCTGGACCTGATGGCTTAAAACTGACATTGGGCGCATGTGTGTATATACCCAAGATACCAGGTGGAGAGTGGAAGAGAAGGGATTGCAGCATGGCCATCCCTATTGGGGATAATTTCTCACTTTCTGTCTGTCTGTTTCTCTGGTGAGCGCATGTGCCCTATGACACAAAAAACCTCCCCCCAGCCCCTCTATTCTTGGATGCCAAAGCCTAAAGGTATGTAGACTCAAGTTCAAAATGGTCTTTTTGTATTTTATTAATTAAATTAAAACATTATCAAAAAGATAACACATCTGTGTGAAGGATCTTCAGAACATTTTAAGAAAGTGCTTATTATGAAAAAATTATGCATGGATTTAAATTTTTTTTTGCACCAAAATTGCATTTAATTCCATTTCTCCATGACCTTTTTCAGATTCCACCAAATAAACCAAGAGTTACTTTTCGTCTCAAATTGTCCTTTTTTAAAAGAATTTTTGCCAGGGCCAGCAAACTAGCATGGAGGTTAGGGTGGCTGGATCCCACATGGTCAACTTGGCGGTTTGAATACCTGACTGGGCAGCTTGAAAAATACACTGGATACATGTGCATGTTGAGAGGAGACTGGAGGAGAAGAGATTGTGGTGTGGCCATACCCCCTGTGGGGCACTTTCTCACTTTTCTGCTCCTTTTCTTTCTCTTCCATCAGCAAATTAAAAAAAAATTTTTTTGCCATAGGGAGTGTTTACTTATCAGAGAGAGAGAACGAAGTAAAAAAGAACTCCTCATAGGGAATGGTCACTGCACAGTCCTTCCTCCATCTCTCTCCTTTTGGGGTTTTGGGCACACATGTGTGTCATTCCTAGTATGTTTCTCAAGCTTCCTGGCCTGAGATTTGAACTATGTGGTTAGCCATGTAGGATCCAGTCACCCTAACCACGATGCCAAATGGCTGGCCCTTGTTTTCCTTTTAATCTAATGATAGATGAACTTATTTTTTTTTTTTTTTTTTTGGGAGAGATTTTCACTATAGGGCGTGTGCGCTCGCCAGACAGACAGAGAGAGACATTAGAGACAGAAAGCGAGAAATCACCCCCCAGGGGGGATGATCACGCCGCAATCCCTTCTCCTCCATTCTCCTCTCGGGATCTTGGGCACGCACCACACGTGCCCGGCGTGAGTTCCAAGCCACCGGGTCCGGGACGCGAACCACGGTCGACTACGTGGGAGTCCAGCGACATAGCCATTACGCCAACTGCTGGTTCCCGATAGATGAACTTTTTGATTGGTACTTTAATGTAATATCAGATAAGGTTAACTTTTTCAGAGTCTTGTCACAGAAAAGTTCATTGCGAACATTTTTTTTCTTAAAGAATTATTTTATTTAACTTTATTTATTTATTTTAATTTGTCCAGAGAAGTACAAGGAGGGCGAGGATGAGAAAGCAAGCTGCCAGGTCCAGGACTTGAACCCCGGTCAGCCATGTGGGAGTCCAGCACCCTTAACCACCATGCCACCTGCTGGTCTCAACTTTTTTTTTTTTTTTTTGAAGAGGTTTTTGTCGTAGGGCATGTGCACTTGCCGGAGAGGGAGAAAGAGATTGTGAGAGGGATGGCCATACTACAATCCCTTCTCCTTCATTCTCCTCCTGGGATCTTGGGCACGCTTGCACGTGTACCTGGTTTGAATTTCAAGCCGTTGGGTCTGGGATTCAAACTGCAGTTGGTCATGTAAGAATCCAGCAACATAACTACTATGCCATCTGCTGTCCCTCATTTGTGAACAGGTTTGAGTAATTTACCTTGAGAAGTAATCAGGGAAAATTGGTGCTTAATATAATACTTGATTTTGTCATTTGTGTAGTAATTAATGGATATTTGACTTTCAGGTATCTTAGTTTTTCTTCATTTAATTAATACAGAATAAATATATTATAGTTTTCTAAGCAGATTTTTGAAAAGATTTTATTTTATTTATCATTATTATTATTATTTTGAATTTGTAACAGAGCACATGTGCGTACCAGAGAGCGAGAGAGAAAGTGAAAAAACAAGCCACCAAGTCTCGGACATGTGTCATAGTTGGCTATTTGGTAGTCTAGTTCCTTAACCACTACGCCACCTGCTGGTCCCTATTATAATTTTTTAGAGAGTTTTTTTTGCTATAGAGTGTGTGCACTTGCTGGAGAGAGAGGTTGGGGGTCGGGGTGAGGGGGAGACAGAAACAGCGAGAAATCACCCCACAGGAGGATGGCCACACTGTAGTCCCTTCTCCATTCTCCTCCTAGGATTTTAGGCAGGCATATACATGCACATGGTGTGAATTTTAAGCCTCCAGGTCTAGGACTCTAGACTCTAGGATGACTATGTGGGCATCCACTGATGTAACCATTACACCATCTGTTGACCCCTATAATAGTGTAATTTTAAAAAAATTTGTGTAGTCCTGAATTTGTCTTTATTATTTATTTATTAAAATTTTTAATTTTGATATATGGGCATGTGCACTTCCAGAGATAAGGCGGGAAGGGAAGGGCTGAGAAATCACCTCTTGGGGAGATGGCCATGCCACAATTTCCTCTCCTCCAGTCTCCTCTAAGTATTTTGAGTTTTGCATGCACACTCACCTGGCACTTTTTTCTTTCTTTCTTTCTTTGGTAAGAGAGATTTTTACTATAGGGTATGCATACTAGCTGGAGAAACCGAAAGTAAGAAGTCACCCCCCCAGAAGTATGACCGTGCTGCAGTCCCTTCTTCATTCTCCTCTTGGGATTTTGGGCACACACACACATGCTCCTGGCATGAGTTTTAAGCCACCAGGTCCAGAACTGAAACTGTGGTTGACTATATAGGAGTCTCACATAACCATCTGCTAGTCCCTTGGCATGCTTTTAAACTGCCAGATTTGGGACTTGAACTGAAAAATCAGCCATGTGGGATCCAGCCACCCCAACCACCACACCACTGACTGGTCCCTGAATTTGTCTTTACATGTTGAAATAATTACCTTGACTTGTCTCTGATTTCTGTCTTGTGTGTAATCAGGAACTTTAAAAAAAAACGATTTTCTTTTTCCTAGCTGGTTCCACCTATAGGAATGTTGAATAATCCTATGAATGCCGTAACAACAAAATTTGTGCGGACATCAACAAATAAAGTGAAGTGTCCAGTATTTGTTGTTAGGGTAAGTATTCTGTCGGGTATTTTTTGGAAAAAATTAATCTGAGTTATTCTGCAGATTTACTTGACAGAATAAAAAATCTAATTACATTTTAAATCCATATCTGGGGTAATAATCAGTTTATTACTAGTAATTTTAAAAAAGTTTTATTCATTCATTTATTTTTAATTTGACAGAGAGAGACACAGACAGAGAGAGAGAGGGGAAGTGAGAAAGCAAGGCACCAAGTCCAGGACTTGAACCATGGTCAGCCATGTGGGAGTGCCCAGCACTTTAACCACCATGCCACCTGCTGGTCCCTATTACTAGTAATTTTATTTTGGACTACCTTGTCATATATCTAATCTGTCTGCATTTACTAAGATAGTACTTTTGGCTTGTTTCTTCATGTTGTAATTTCCATAGAATTCTCTCTGAATACATGGATACGGATATCCAAAACCATAGCAGATCTCAGATTTGCCCTTTAATAGGAATGCTTTTGTCACTCTTTAGCAAGCAATACCCTAAACAAATGAATAAATAAAGTTAAATAAAATAATTCTTAAAAAAAAGAAAAATGGGGGGCCCGCAGGCAGCATGGTGGTTAAAGGCGCTGGATTCCCACATGGCTGACCGTGGTTCAAGTCCTGGACCTGGAGACTTGCTTTCTCTGTCTCTCTCTCTCTCTGGTCTAATTGAAATAAACAAATGAATAAATAAAGTTAAATAAAATAATTCTTTAAAAAAAAAAAAAGAAAGCAGTACCCCAAGGTGAATGAAATGTTCTTAGGTGTTGCTAGAAAGGTAAATACCTGAGGAGAGCTGAAGAAGTATGGTGCCCTGTAATTGTCAGCTCCATGAAAGGCCAAAGTAGTTACTCAATACGTAGTCACTGAGATTTTTTTCTAAAGATATTTTTATTTACTTACTTTATTTGTTATTTATGTTTTAATTTTTCCAGAGAAGGAAGGGGGGGGTGAGAAAGCAAGACGCCAGAGAGAGAGAGAGAGAGAGAGAGAGAAAGCAAGAAGCGAGGTCTTTATTTGTTATTTATGTTTTAATTTTTCCAGAGAAGGAAGGGGGGGGCGAGAAAGCAAGACGCCAGAGAGAGAGAGAGAGAGAGAGAGAAAGCAAGAAGCCAGGTCCAGGACTCAAACCACGCTAGGCCACATGGGAGTCCAGCACCTTAACCACCACATCACCTGCCAGCCCCAGTCACTGAAATTTTAAAATAAATAGTACATTCACATGGTTCAAAAATTAAAACGTTTAAGGGGCTTGCAGTTAAAAAAGAAACAAACCCTGAAACTTCCCATCCCTGTGTCCCTAGCCTTCAGTTTGTATTCCCATAGGTGATACTGTAATTATTTTATTTGTTTTGATTATTACATTTCCTAACTAAGAATGTACTTATTAGTAGTATCCAGAGGGGTAGAATGGTTCGTAGTCAACATTGAGGAAATAACAATTTAAACAAAAGAGACAGGGAAAAAAGCCATTCATGGCAAACATTGGGGCAAATGAGCAAAATAGTATTGTCTGAAATTATACAGGTGTGGTAGACAATGGGGAGAGCCAAGAAGAGCTGGAAGAGACTGTAGAAGTGAGTGCATTTAATCTTTGGCCCCCTGTTTGTCTCAGAAGCCTAAGACAGTAGAAACATCAGTAAAGAAGCACAGTTATATGAGTAGAGAAAACAGTAGATAGTGTAATTTTCTTCATTAGGTATTTTACTCTAAGGGATATGTTGTGGTGTAGCTTATCTTAATATCATCTTAGCATAACACAGGAAACTTTTGAAATGAATGATTCTTAGCCTCCTGCATTGTTAGGTGGGTAAATATTCTTACTTAGGGATCAATCTATAAGGTCTTAGGAAAAAAATTTGCCTATGATAGAGACACAGTCCAAAAAAGTGTTAGGAAATAAAGCTTATGGATTGTGTGTGTGTAGTTTGATTGCCTGCACTATCAACTCATTTGGGATCCTTAGCAGATAAAAGGAACTACAAAGGGACAAGGCTGTCATTCATAATAATCAAAACCCTGACTTACAGAAAAGCAATAAAAAGTCATATTGTCACATATATTTTTGCAGTTTACCAAGTAGTCTTCCCATTATATAATAAAAAATATATTTCAAGTGTTTTTAATTGACTAGCATATAAGCCACAGATTCTCTTCAGTGTGGATATGGTGACATTAAAATATTGGTGCAGTGGTAATTAGGTCTCTGTTCTCTGAAGTTTTTTGAAAATAGATCAGCATGAGACTAGTCACTGCCTGGTGCTGTGACAAGAGGACAGCTTAAGATAATCCTGAAGTGCATCTAATGTAGGAAAAGTTCAACAGTCTTGATTCCTTAAATTGGTACCTGTTGTTTTCCTTTGTAAAAAATGAAACACTAGTCATTTTTCTGCTTGAATGAGTCCATGATCACGTGTAAGACACCAACATTGCGTCTGGGAATTTTTCTGCTGACTGACCTCTTTATGTTAGTCTAAGTAAATGAGGTCTCTACCTAATTGTTTTGAAATGCTCTCTAGAATGCACATCTGTTTGCAGTTTAATGTGTATTTATTGTGTAGGTGAATGTACTCATAATGCACTTATTTTTCATTCAGATAATGAGCTAAAGTGCTAGAACTTTAATTGCATAGTGGTATATACATTCTTTTCTGACAAAGTATTTATTTATAAAGCTGCTCTACACTTAAGTGAAAGTTTTGTCTACTTAGTGTTCATCATTGAGTACTTTAAATTGGAAGATTTGTGCCCTCACATAACCTGTCTTTCTTCTCTCCCTCAGTGGACTCCAGAAGGAAGACGGTTGGTCACTGGAGCTTCTAGTGGAGAGTTCACCTTATGGAATGGACTCACTTTCAATTTTGAGACAATATTACAGGTAAAAGTAATCACTAGATGGCAGCATCATCCTGTGGAACTCTAAGGAACTTGGAATATTTCACTTTATTGGTATTGCTTAACTTACAAGTGGTCAATCATTACTGTGGGTTTATGTATGCTCTTGTAAGCCTTCGAACATGCAGTCTTTGAAACTGCACCTTACAGATGTCTTCTGTGTTCACAGGCTCACGACAGCCCAGTGAGGGCTATGACATGGTCACATAATGACATGTGGATGCTGACAGCAGACCACGGAGGATATGTGAAATACTGGCAGTCGAACATGAACAACGTCAAGATGTTCCAGGCACATAAGGAGGCGATTAGAGAGGCCAGGTTTATACACAATATACCATTTTCTGTAGTCCCTATTGTCATGGTTAAATTATTCTCTAAGTGTACTCTGGGTGCCAAGATGCATGGGCTCTGTCAGATTCTGGGAAACTTTCTGCACCCTATGAACACAATATTTTTCTTTGTTTTCACACATTCACCATTTTGCTGGCACCTTTCTGAAGTAGTGTTGTCCTGGTATCAGCCTTTGCAATATGTTAGAGATGTACTGTCTACCACATTTTGCACTGGTTTTCTCTTTTTATTTATGGTTAATAATGTGTATACGTTATTCCTTTTGATGATATATTGTGTAAGACAAGAATATTTCATTCCAAATAAAGAATTCAGTCTTTAATTATACAACTGAATAAAATCTAAAGACTACAGAAAACATCTTCAGAATTCACACAAAATACAAGAAGAAAAGGCTTAAGTGAAGACCTGGTTGGCTTGGTTATGCCACAACTTCAAAGGGAAAGTATAGGAGTAAAAACCCTCACAGATAACTCTCTGGATGTGGCAAACATTAATGGAGCAATGAATGGGTTCTTCAAGCTTTGCAGCAGTAAGCAGATCATTTTCAAGAAGACTCTAGGACTTTTCTTCTGATTCACTGTTGATAAAAGCCATATACAAATGTATGAGTGGAGTTTAAAATACTTTAAGTGAGTTGTGTATTTTTACATATCAGTGAGATATGTATAGTAAAGCTGGGGGATTGGGAGTTTCAAAAATAAGTTTGAAGAATTGCTGCAGCCTCAGAATAAAGCAAAGCAGCATTCTTCAAGGTTGTGCCACCCACACATGAAGGAGGTTGACATCTCAGTGTAAACATCACCCACCACAGTCATTTGCTTCCTCTTTCAGCATTTTAACAGTTGTTGGATAAACAGGCTTCTGCTTTACAGTCTTTGCCATAGTCCCATGACCGTACATTGAGTTATCACTGTTAGTCTGTTCTTAGTCATAGGATTCAAAATTCAAGAGCATTCTTACAACTAGTTGAAAAATGTAATGGCCTTTTTACTGCTGAGAAGAAAACTGGCTTCCTCTTTCGCAGCAGAATCTTTGTCTTTAAACTCATGTAACTGTCCCTGTTTTAAAGATTTCCTCAAAAAGTGCAACATTTTTAGGATACTTTGCCAGGAAGAAAGTGTGAACGTTTTCCACACATCTTTTAAAAAAGTGATGAACATTATTTTGTGAAGCATCTAAGGCAGAAGCTGAAGTATGTGAGGCAGAAGCTGATGCTAGTTTTTTGAGCAGTATTTCCTAATTAAATTAATTAGGAATTAATTTAAGTTTTAATTAAAAGCCTGTTTACAGGAATATTGCAGAAAAACGTTTCACTTAGTTTTTAGCACTTCAGTTAGCAACATGTGTTTCATTGGTACCATAGGAAATCCTTTTCTGAGAAGAGCATAGGTAGCAGTAGTATTAATAATGCACTTGTAAAGTTCTCTGAATATTGATTAGAAACTAAGAAACGACTACCCTGCTGAGTTCTTCATTTGATGAGGTGTATATGATAGCTGACAGCATTCTCTTTAAGGGCTTCTTCACTGGATACTTCCCTCTCCTGTTATAATGCAGCACAGTGTTTTTATTTTCCCCTGTCTGAGAAGCACAGATAATTTGTTAAATTGCTGACTTCTTTCCCCTGCTGTGTGTCTTCATGTAACAGTTTCTCACCCACGGATAATAAATTTGCTACATGCTCTGATGACGGCACTGTTAGAATCTGGGACTTTCTTCGTTGCCATGAGGAAAGAATTCTCCGAGGTATGTGTACTAACAGTACTGATTGGAATATTTAAATAGGGAAGGCATTTGTGGTTAAATCATCAAGAAACCACAATACCAGCTTACATCTCCATTCAAGTTTTTTATATAAACACCGCGTCATCCCAACCAGGCACTTTGAAGAAACTCAGACACTCTCTGTGTTTCACAGTCATTCATAGGTTTTTACTACTAATCTTATTTTTGAATTCTTTTCAGCTATGAATTAAATATAATTAACTTATAATAATGCTTCACCCATTACTTGCTTGTTGTTACGCATCTTTTAGGGCTATATTCCTCTTCCTATCTTGTACCCAGGATACCTTTCCCGCAATAGTTGACATTGACACTATACTTTCTGGATAGCTCACATTCTCCTGGCAGTTCTTCTATAATATGAATTAACAGACTAGATGGAGCTCTATGAATCGCTTTTCAGTGTTGCTATTACTGAAAGCATTTGGCTTTTCAGTGTAGCACATTTGTACTACATAGCTTGCTTATGACTAAGTTTGGGAAGGATTGCTTCTTTTATTTACTTCATAATTATAAATAAACCTCCATAAAAATTACTCCACCTCACAGAAGAAATTCACGTATTCACTTGGATTATTTTAGATTATTGTATTAGATTATACAGTTAGATTTGGACTTCATAAAGGGCTGTTGAAATCTGAACAGTATAGCAGCACCATTTATGTGAATTCATTTCACTGGTATTAGAGTTAGGGAATTACCTGTGTGGTGTATATATACAGACATCCCAACGGAAACATTTATACTTCTAACTGAATCCTTGTAATTTATTATTAACTGGGAAAAGTAGTCTTTTCATATGCTTAATTTGAACCTATACTGGCTTAGTAAGCCACCCATTGTCCTCTACACCTTTGACTTCAGTGTGCCACAAAGGCAACATCAGTGCAGGATGGGAGGATGGCCACTGAGATTAAATGTCAGGAAATTACTAGTCAGAAATTTCCCTTTATGTTTAAGAGTAAGTAGAGTTCCTTATCTTATTTGGATTACAAAGTTCTTACATCTTTTCAGAGCTTTATTTATAGCATACAATCTTTTAGTCAAGAACAGAAAGATTCTTGAGCTATTTCACCCTATATTTCAAACTGGTATCTTTGATCCCATTTGCCTAACCATTTCTGCTTTACACAGTTTGTTTGGATTCACCTACAATACTGTATCACTATAGCTAGCGTAAGGGTAGAGTTACCTGTCACATGGAGGGAGTTGGACTCACTGTGAAGTTCATAATGTATAACTTCAGAACAAGATAGAGTCTTTGAAATCATCTAGTCTGAGTTATTTTATGGATGAACACCATGATGCAGAAGGCTTAAGTGACATGTTAAAAGTAAAATCGGTACAGAGCCAGGACTGGAATCTTTTAGCTTGACTTCCAGCCTACTGCCACATGAATGCTGTATCTTTTCTTCAATAGTAGTATAAGTTTTAGCTTTTAAACAGAAATAAATAATATTTTCTAGGCTTTTAAAAATCAAAACAATTTTACAGTGGACCATACCAACTGAAGTCAGGTATAAAACCATTCTGCAGCTTCAGTTAAAAGAAGAAAATCTGCTATCTGATAACATTTTTAAATCTCACATTTCAGTGTCATTCAGTTTTGGTAATGAACCTGTTTCTAAATAGTGCTTAAGAATTTTTACTCTGAAATTTAGAGTGTATGAGAAATAATAACTAGAGGTTGAATATTTTCAATTTTGGCTCCAGGCAAACTGAGATAAAGAAAGTAGATGCTAAATCATTAACTGTTCTTGTAGCTTAAAAAATACACACCAATATCATCTATAATAAATGAGAGTTAAGTTTTATTTTTTATTTTGGGGCTCTTATTTTAGGCTTTTACTATGAAAATTTCAAACATCCACAAAAGCATAATGAACCTCCATGGACTTTTAGGATTTATGTTCTAGCTTATTTATATCTTTTGCTTCCTCTTGAAAAATATCCTACTTGCTTTGTAGCCATAGTTTTTCTTAGTGCCTCAGTAAGTATATGAGGCAAATATGAATTTAGTAAACTTAGTTATTAGGTTGTTGGGAAAGTCATGATGTATTTTCTCTGTAAAGGTGAAATTCACGTAACCCATGTAGACTATAACCTCTGGCAGGTAAACATACTTTGCATTGTTAGTTTGATGTATCTGACTATATTTGGGGTAAGCACATTCTAATTAAGGGGAGTTTGTGATCATATAATTCAACTCCTTCAAATACTTGACTTTTTTACATCATTCCTAAAACATTTTCACTTATATTCATTACTTCATGTAATTCCCTTTTTCCCTAGACAGTTCTAATTTTTGCTAATTTTTTTACATATATCAGAAATATGCATCCCTATACTTTGCCCTGCCTCTGGAACACCAAAAATTAAATTGGTGCTCTCTTCTGCTTGGCAACTCATTATTTTCAGAGAGCTATATCTTCCCAACAGTCTTTTGGTGTTAAGCATGTAGATTTTCTGTACGCAGTAGAAACTATGATACCTTACTTTTGAGCAGATAATTTACAGTTGATTTGTTAGTGTTTTTGTTTTTGTTTTCCCTGAATTATTATGCTTCTTGGAAACAGAAGAAGTTACACAGGAGAAAAGTAATCAGTATTTTATAAGCTTTAAAATGAACATAGATCAGTTACTGTTGGGAGATTTGCTATGCAAAAGACTACATTGGCTCCTAAGTTAAAGAAACAAGTAGACTTAGAATTGAATATACTGTGGCATTTAGATGCACCATGCATATGTCCACCTATTGTAAAAGCATAGTTCATACCCATTCATTCTTTGTTTTTTTTTTTTCTTGTATGGATTACAGCACTCAGTTTATGGACTGGTATTAAAAATAACACTTTAGGGAACAGCAGTTAGCATAATGGCTGTGTCACTGAACTCCCATGTAGCCTACCATGGTTCGAGTCCCGGGCCTGGTGGCTTAAAATCATGCCGGGCAAATGTGCATGCGTGCTCAAGATCCCAAGAGGAGAATGGAGGAGAAGGGGTTGCGGCGTGGCCATTCCTCTTGGGGGGTAATTTCTTGCCTTCTATCTCTGTCTCTGTCTTTCTGGCGAGTGCACACGCCGTATAGCAAAAACCTCTCCCCCACAAAAAAAAAAAAAAAAAAAAAAAACCTTTAAACACCAGGAGTATGTAAGATTAAATGAACCTCGGGAACCAGCAGTTAGCGTAATGGCTATGTCGCTGGACTCCCACGTAGTTGATCACGGTTCACGTCCCGGACCTGGTGGCTTAAAACTCACGCCGGGCGCGTGTGCGTGCGTGCCCAAGATCCCGAGAGGAGAATGGAGGAGAAGGGATTGCGGAATGACCATCCCCCCTGGGGGATGATTTCTCGCTTTCTGTCTCTATGTCTCTCTCTGTCTGACAAGCGCACGCGCCCTATAGCCAAAACCTCTCCCCCCCCCAAAAAAAAGATGAAATGAATCTCTAGGTTACTTACATTCATCTATTAGAGTTCAAGTGAAATAGTGCTATTAATCAATTTATTTAAGAAATAATGAGCATATCTGTATGCATGTTATCTAGGTGCAAGACATAACCTCAAACTTCTTAAAGCTTAGTAAGAAAAGTAAGATTTTTTGGGGGGTCAACAGATGGTGTAGTGGTTATGTTACTGGATTCCCACATGGCTGACCGTGGTTCAAGTCCCTGACCCAGTGGCTTCAAACTCACACTGGGTACATGTGCATGCATGCCCAAGGTCCTGAGGAGAGAATGGAGAAGGGATTGTGGAGTGAACATTCCCCCCTTGGGGATGATTTTTCACTTTCCCTCTCACCATCTTTGTCTCTCACTTGATGGTGAGCACATGTACCCTATGGCAAATACCTCTTAAAAAATAAAAAGAGAAAGGAAGGTATTTCACTAATGTATTAAGATGTTTGATAATACGCTGGGAAAAGAGTCATGTGAATATTACAGGTGCAGGTTATTTATTTTTTTTGTATTTTTTGTTTGTTTAAAGGTTTTTGCCCACAGGGCTTTGGGTGCTAGCAGGACAGACAGAGAGAGGGGAAGTAAGAAATCACCACTCCGGGGGGATAGTAATGTTGTAATCCCTTTTCCTCCATTTCTCCGTGGGATTTTAGGCACACATGTGCACATCCACCCAGCCAAGCTGCCTGTACCGGGACTCAAATTGTGGTTGGCCTTGTGGGAATCCAATGCCTAAACCACCACGCCAACTGCTGGACACTAGAGTTAGGTTTTTAAAAATTATTTATTTAATTTTATTCATTATTATCCTTTTTTAAATTTGCTGTAGTGCACATGTACTTACCAGAGAAAGAAAGAAAATAAAAAGGCAAGCCACCAGGTCCCGGACTCGAGCTACAGTCAGTGTTTTGGGAAGCCAGTGCTTTAATCACCATACCTCTGCTGGCCCTGGAGTTTTTGTTTTTATCAGCATAGAAGTGGATCACTTCCTATTAAAAATACTGAAGGAGGACTGGTCCTATAGTGCAGTGGTTAAGCACTGCGCAGAGAAAGCTGGATCCTACATGGCCAACTGTGGTTCAAATCTCAGCCCCAATGACTTGAAGAACATGCTAAGTGCATGTGCATGTGTGCTCAGAATCCTGATGGGATGGAGAAATGGAGGAAAAGAGATTGTGATGTGACCATTCTCCATTAGGGGTTGCTTGCTTGCTCGCTCTCTCTCTCTCTCTCTCTCTCTCTCTCATACGCACACATGCCCTTTGCAATAAAAATAATACTGAAGAAAACTGTAGTGATTGGCATTATACCTTTAAAAAGAATCCAGTTTACAAATTTTAGCATAGTTTTTATTTTACCTTCTTGATTTAATAATATGTGACTCATTACACTTACTGTATCTCAGGCATCCTCTAAGTACTACATTTAATCTTCCCAGTCACCCTGTGAGATAAGTATTGATTGTTTCCATAAGCCAGCCAGCCGTGGCACCAGAAAGTTAAATAAACCTGCCAGTGGTCATATAGATTGTAAGAAGAGGGGCTAGGGTCTGAACCCTGGTTATTTGGCTCCAGAGATTTTGCTTGCTTTTTTTTCTTTTATCTACATTCATCTCTTCATTTATTTATTTATTTACTTACTTACAGAGATTTTTGCTATAGGGCATGTGTGCTCACTAGAGAGCCAGAAAGTGAGAAATCACCCCCCCCAGAATGATGGCCATGCCAAAGTCTGTTCTCCTCCATTCTCCTCTTGGGATCTTGGTCAGGTTCAGGCATGCACACATGACTGGTGTGAGTTTTAAGCCACCAGGTCTGGGACTTGAACCGCGGTCGCCTACATGGGAGTCCAGCAACGTAACAATTACGTCATCTGCTGGACGCTATCTACATTTATTTTATGCTGTCTTTATTCCCATGCTATAAGTATTTGTTTTTTTATTTTCTTCTGGAATATCTTTTCAAAATTTTTTCTATGCAGTCTCCTTTTCTGGTCTAGAAACAATTTGCTCCTTTTCAGTAAGAATTATCTCGATGTGGCAGGAGGAGCTCATGTGTGGGTTAATCCAGTGATGAGCTCTGTAAGTACTATGGTGCATCACCTGAAAATGCATAATGACCAGAGAATCTGCATCTAACCCCTTAACTTCAGCATTCAGCATTCTTTTCGGGCCAAAGACCCCATGTCATCCAGCACTACTGTTTGACCTGGGTACACCTATTGACTCCACCATTATACCTATAGAAAGGCAGATACTTTTTCTGTAAAGTGACATCTTTCAGATACTTGGTGGCTTTTCGGTTGTACATATCATTGATGGCCTGGGCAGTTAAAGTGAGCTCTAAGACTTGAATCTCTTTTTTTTTTTTTGAGAGGTTTTTGCTATAGGACGCGTGCGCTTGCCAGACAGACAGAGACAGAGAGACAGAGAGACAGAAAGCGAGAAATCACCCCCCAGGGGGGATGGCCACGACACAATCCCTTCTCCTCCATTCTCCTCTCGGGATTTTGGGCACACACGCTCATGTGCCTGGCGTGAGTTTTAAGCCACTGGGTCCAGGACTCGAACCGAGGTCCACCACGTGGGAGTCCAGCGACATAGCCATTATGCCAGCTGCTGGTCCCAAGACTTGAATCTCTTAATTTGCATGATTTTGTGGAATTCTTTGAGCCTGGTGACCATTGTCAAAGATCACTTTAGGCTGTCTAGGAGAAGAGCCTGATTTTTTATTCTTAACAACTATGTTAAATTACCTCTTTTATTTTTTAAAAAGAGTGTCAGCCTGGATATTTTAGTGTCTTCCTGATTGCAAAGTAAAGTGTCAGAATTGCAAAGTAAAGATTTTGGGGAGGGTGCAAATGGTGTGTGTAGAACAAAGTAATTTAGACACTCGAGTTTTATTTTAAAACATTGTCTTTAAAACTGTAGGTTCTAGATTTTGAATGTATGACATATTTAATAACAGAAATGTTAATCTGCAGTGAGCAGTTCAAACAGCAAGTGGGTCATAAGGTCTACCCTAGGTTATATAAATAGAATGTGGAACTGAAGAATTATACTGAGACTTGTTGTTCAGGAGATAAGACCTGTTTCAGTTTTCAAATATAGCACAGAGAAGAAATGAATCCCTGTGTACACAACTCACCACTTATAAAAAAAATATTATTAGTACTTTTGATAAGTCTCTGGTGCCCCTTTCTGATTGTATTTGACTGATGAAATCCTTCCCCTCCCTCAAAGATCCCTCAAAGATGTTTTGGTTCAACAATATTTTTTTCAAATGGTGTAAAAACATGTTTACACCATCTGAGTGTTCTGAAAAATAGATGCTTACTACTGGAGGTAATTTTATTATTAAAGTTAAATTGGCACACCGGGATCGTAGATAATGTAATGGATACATTGCTGGACTCCCACATGGTCAACTGCAGTTCGAGTCCTGGACCCAGATACTTGAACCTCACGCCGAGCGTGTGTGCAGGTGTGCCCAAATCTCAAGAGGAGAATGGAGAAGGGATTGTGGCCTGGCCATTCCCCCCAAGGGGGTGCTGATTTCTTGCTTTCTATCTCTGTCTCTTTGGTGAGCACACATGTCCTATAGCAAAAAATCTCTCTTAAAGAAAAAAAAAGTAAAAATGGCACATCATATGGTAATGAACTTAATTTATTTCTACAAAGTTTTATGAAACATTCCACAAAACTTTGTCTCTTCTCCACAAGGTAAAAACTAAAAACTAACTTTCAGTTAGCCCATAACAAAATGACTCTGTCCACTGTCACAGTGTGTTTTAATATTCAAAGCACTTGGGCACATTTCATTTAGTTATCCATACACACTCATTTTACATACACCTATTTTCTCTATTCATATTCTTGTTTTTGAGGAACAGTCTGTTGTCCTGAAAATAGTGGATCATATACGCTGTTAGAGGTTCTCTTACATAAATAATCATCTGAATATACTGTGAAAGGGAAAAATAATTAATATTTAACTTCAAAAGCACATTATTTGAAGGAATCAGTAGAGTTCTGAATTAAGTTATATGGTACATTCTACTTTTCCTGAAATAGTTTACCATTTTTATGCTGTTCTTCTATCTCTTTGCTTATTTAAAATATTGTACATAATATGGCAAAATCTTTATGAAAATCCGGGGCTTTCTTGAGATGGCAGATAGCCACACATGGCTGTTATTGTATTCAGTGTTTAGATGAAGAGTCAAGTTTATTTTGTGATTGTGTGGTTTATATTTTTTCACCTTTCATTGTGTAGTATTTTCTTTTTTTTTTAAGTATTTATTTAATATTATTTATTTTTAATTTGACCTGAGGGGGGCAGAGAGGAGGGAGGGAAGGAAGGAGGCAGAGGGAGAGGGAGGGAGGGAGGGAAAGCAAGCCACTGGGACTTGAACCATGGTTGGCCATGTGGGAGTCCAGCACCCTAGCCACCACACCACCTGCTAACCCTCATGTAGTTTTTTTTTTATTTCCTTTCATTGTTTTGCCTCGATATTCTTTTGAAAATATTTTAATTTTTTATGACTTATTTTGATTAGTGTCATTTACTAATAGTTTTCTGCTACTAAAAGCAACACAGCAGAAGTTAGTATATATAGGGATAGTACTGCTTGTGATTTCAGTCTCAAGTCTCTGGAACGTGGATGTTCATCGTAGTTGTCATCCTTAGCTGCTGATGCCGAGGCGAGTTACAATGCTGCGTCTGTGTCTTCACCTGTAAAATAGGGATCCAGAGTAGCACCCACCTTGTGTTAAGAAATTAGCTAATTCACGAGAAGCATTTAATTAGGACCTGACAGAGTGCTCAGTCAGTATCAGCTATTATTCTGTCATTTCCAAAGTTAGGTTCAGAGACTGCTCGCGTATAGTTGAGTTATTTAGGGATGAAAATGATTATTTCAGAAGTGTATTTTATATTTTAATTTAAATATTTTTCAGCTTTGTTAGTGGTTATTAGAGTAGTACAGATTTTTATTTATAGGTAGTTCATAATTATCATTTGTTTAAACAAAATTGTCATGATTTTCTAGTGTTTTTAGATGTACAAAATTGGACAGATTGAAATTTAGAATTAGTTTTTTTAAAAATTGCTGAAAAGTGCATGCAATTGCAAAAAAACAGAGAAGGGAAGAGGGAGGAAGCTCCCGCAATGGGGTATGATCTCACCACAGTCCCACCTCCATTTCTCTGACCTGTCAAGATTTGGGGTATGCATGCCCAACACCAGGTATGTTTTTCAGGCTGCATAGGCTGGGATCAAACCACATGGTTGACTATGTGGGGATCCCATGTCCTGAGCACAACCTCTCCCTCTCCCCTTTTTTATAAGGTTTTTGCCGTAGGACATATGTACCCTCTAGAAAGAGACAGAGAGAAGGAAAGTGAGAAATCATGCCCTGGGAGGATGGCCACACTCTAACCCTTTCTTCTCCATTCTCACTGGCTATTGGGCACACATGCACATACACCTGGTATGATTTTTAAAGTCGCCAGGTCTGGGACTTAAACTGTGGTTGGCCATGTGGGAATCCAGCACCTTAACCAGCAAGCCACAACTTGGCCCTACTCAGTGTTGTTTTTTTTTTTTTTTGAGAGGTTTTGCCATAGGTGGCATGCACTCACCAGAGAGCTAGAGGGAGACAGACAGAAAACAAGAAATCACTCCCAGAGAGGAAGGGATGGCCATGCTGCAATCCATTCTCCTCTAGGAATCTTGGGCTCATACGCACATACAACCACCATGAGTTTTAAGCTACCAGGTCTGGGAACCAACCCACATTCAACTACATGGCAGTTCAGCAACCTAACCATTACACCATCTGCTGGTACCCCTGCACAGTGTTTTTAAAGATCTTATGGAAGAATTTAAAGGTTGCATCTGAATTGTTAGGTTAATTAAACATTTAATGGTTAATTACTGTAGCCAAGGTACTGTGTGATTGGTTCTTTTGATGATATAAATAAATTAGGCATGGGTTATTCCTTCAGCACCATTTCTAACATTTCCCTAGTTCTCTTATTTCCTCAGACACTTATAGTATTGTAGTGGACTAAAATGCCGTACATGTTGACAGGGAAGAGTCTTTACAAATTATCATGCTGTGAAGATTGGTTATTGATGTCTTAATTGTCTCTGTAGGATAGCATTTAGTTTTCCTTGTGGGAAGAACAGTTTTTGGTTTTTACCTATTTACCAATCTTAATCACAGGAATGAATTCCTAGCTATTTAGTAATGAGGTTGGATTAGCACATTATAACTCTGGTAAAATGTTATTTAATTTTAATATCTTGGATGAGTAATGTACTTAGTGGTAACTTAGAAGTCTTTAGAAAATGTACAACTTATTTTTTGTCACAGTAGACAGGATTTTTTTTTTTTTTTTTGAGAGGTTTTTGCTATAGGGCACACACGCTAGCCAGAAAGACAGAGAGCTAGAAAGCGAGAAATCACCCCACAGTGGGGATGGCCACGCCGCAATCCCTTCTCCTCTCGGAATCTTGGGCACACATGCACACGCGCCGGGCATGAGTTTTAAGCCACCAGGTCCGGAACTTGAGCCGCGGTCAACTACATGGGAGTCCGGCTACATAGCCATTACGCCAACTGCTGGTCCTCAGGAGACAGGATTTTTCAAAAAATTATTTAATTTTATTTAGTATTATTTAAATTTGCTATAGGGCATGTGGGGGTGGGGAGGGAAAGGGAAAGTGAGAAAGCAAGCTGCCAGAGTCTTGGATTCAAATTGCGGTCAGCCATGTGGGAGTCCAGCGTCGTAATCACCATGCCAACCTACTGGCCCAGTAGATAGGATTTGAATACAGAAATCTAATGTTTTCTATTTGGGCTTCTGGTCACCATTTGACTCTAGCTCATCAAACTTGTCAATCTGGTAGCAGACCCACCCTGAAATATATAACCTAGTCTATCCTTGAAGTCTTTTTTTGTTTGTTTTCCTTAAGTAATTGCCAGAGAGTACGTGCACTCACCATGGAGAGACAGAGAAAAAGAAAGGAGGGACATGGTCATGCCACTATCTCTTCCCCATCCTGTTCCGAATTTTCGACACAAATATACCACATGCCCAGCGTGTTTTTCAAGCCTCTGAGGCTGGATTTGAATTGTGGTCATCCATGTGGAATCTGGCTCCCTTAACTACAAAGATAAGGGGTTGGCTCTGTCGATGTCTTTAGTGTAGTTTGTTGCAGGGTGGAAGCCAGATCCTCACAGAAGATGTAGTGGATATAAGCTGAACAGATTAAGTGATACTAAGAGCAAACAGGATGATACAAAAGACACTCTCAGAATTAGCATTTTTTCCTTTCTTTTATGTGCCAGAGTGTACGTGAGAGAGAGGAGAGGAGAGGAGACTCCCAATGGAGTGTGGTCATGCTACAATCCTTTTTCTTCCGTTTCTTCATCTTGTCAGAATATAGGGGCATGAACGTGCATCCAGTATTTTTCAAGCTCCAGTTGGAATGACCCTTGATTAATTCCTGCTCAATTGAAGACGAATTGGCAGTGTCTTTTGGGATTAACCACTGTGCTATGGGGCCAGTCCAGAGAGCATTTAAAATTTAGTTCTCAACTGAAATTCTGCTTCTGTCTTGAGGATATATAGTATACTCTGGGGTTTAATGTTCTTTTCTTTTTCTTTTTTTTTTGGAGAGATTTTTGCTATAGGGCGCGTGCGCTCGCCAGACAGACAGAGACAGACAGAGAGATAGAAAGCGAGAAATCACCCCCCAGAGGAGATGGTCACACCGCAATCCCTTCTGCTCCATTCTCTTCTCAGGATCTTTGGCACTCATGTACATGCGCCTGGCGTGAGTTTAAGCCACCAGGTCCAGGACTCGAACCATGGTGGACTACATGGGAGTCCAGCGCCATAGCCATTACGCTAACTGCTGGTCCCTAATGTTCTTTTCTGTAGGCCTTGAATATTAAATATTTTTAATTAATATCTCTACATTTTTATTAACGATCAAATCAGATAATTTCATTTTGTTTCCAGAAATATTTGCAAACTATTCCATTCATTTATTTTGAAGAATATTTTTAATTTTATAATTTTAATGTTTTTTTTTTGGGTGGGGGGTTTGCTATAGGGAACATGTGCTCACCAGAAAGACAGAAAGAGACAGAGAGACAGAAAGTTTGAGATCACAACCTGGGGGGGATGGCCACGCTGCAATCCCTTTTCTTCCATTCTCCTTTTGGAACCTTAGGCACGCACGCACATACGCCCAGTGTGAGATTAAGCCACCGGGTCCAGGACTCAAACTGTGGTTGACTACATGGGAGTTCAGTGACGTAACCATTATGCCATCTACTGGTCCCATACAATTTTAATGTTTTAATGTGCCATGTAAATATAAATTACCAAGAGTCTTCTGGTTGAAAATAAAATGCTTATTTAAACAAAAATTAAGTCAGTTAGTGTAAAATAACTTATTGAATTAACTGTTTGAAATACAGGTTTTTCTTAATATTTTGGGCTTTTGGCTTTTTAAAGCATCTGTCCTCACACAGTGAGAAATAAAGATACATTAGGCAGGTCTTGTAGCCTTGTGGTTAATGGAGGTGTATTCTGTTTGGCTGACCATCGTTCCCAATCCTAGCAGCTTGAAAAACTACCTGGCTAGGCCGGCAGGTGGTATGGTGGTTAAGGCAGCTGGACTCCCTCATGGCTGACCACAATTTGATTCCTGGACTGGCTTGCTTTCTCACTTTCCTGTTCTCTCTCTCTCTGTCTCTCTTTGGTCAACTTTGAAAAAATAAAAGTAAAATAATGACAATGAATAAAATTAAACAAAAAATAATTATTAAATAAAACTAAAACACTAGGCATGTATATGTCTGTGCCCAAAATCCCAACAGGTTGGGGATATGAAGGAGAAGGGATTGTGGCATGACCACACCCCATTGGTGGGTGTTTTCTCACTCCCTTTTATTTATCTGTCTCTCACTGGCAAACATATACTCCCTTTGGCAAAAAAAAAAAAAAAGAAAGAAATATGATACGTTTTTGGCATAGGAATCAGATAACAGAATTAAAGCCCATGAAGAAGTATGTCTTTGAAAAACAGTGTGGTGAAGAGTTTCAGTCTTTGATGAGGAAGCACATTGAGGATTGTGATCTTTGTGAATGATAAGATTTGGCATAAGTATTGAGGTCTTGAGAATTGCCAGCATTGTGGTGTTTCTGTCACCATCATTTTAGAATCATATTTGAATTCTAAAATTCAGTCAGTGAGTCTAATTTCTGAAATTAAAGAGTTAGATGTTTACAGAGGAGATTAAATTTAGTGGAAAGTTCAGCCTTCCTGTTGCATTGCTTCTAAAATCCTAATGCAAATGCAGGTGACGGGGAATAAAGCTACTTTAAATTGGAGCTTATGGGGTTAGAGCCACGGGCAACTATATGGGAGTCCAGCAACCTAAACATTATGCTATCTGCTGGTCCAAGTGTTTAAATGTTTTTTTTTTTTTAAACTGGTCCATGTTACATTGAACTCCTAATTTTGAATTGCATAATGGTATCAGCAGATGAATTTAAGTCTTGCTGCTTCTATTTGTTAAGTAACCTGATTTTTATAATCCATAAACTGTAGATGGTAATTCCAGTCTAACAAAAATCAGGTTGTAGCATGTAAAACACTTTTTAAAAATATTCATGATTGAGTGTGTATGTGCATGGGGAGGGGGGGAGTACCCTCCACAGGGTCTGATCGCACCACAATTCCTTTCCTCCAGTTCTCTAGTCCATCAGATCTTAGGCATTCATGCATGTGCCTTGCATGTTTTAGGCTGATCGGGTTTGGGATTTGAACCACAGTTGCTTTATGAGGCCTGGTTTTTGTTAATTGCCATGTGCTCTCCAGATGGGTGTGGAGTGCAAGGAGCAGGGGAAAAATTACTTCATCATGGGTTGTGGTCATGCCACAGTCCCTTCTCTTCCCTTTTTCCATTCTGTTGGGATTTGGGTCACACAGGCACTTCGGGCCAGTGTTTTTCAAGCTGCCAGTTTGGGGATTTGAACCACAGCTGGCCTTGTGGGGTCTGGCTTTCTTAACCATTTGACTTTGGGGGTGGTCCTCATAGCTCTCTTGAAAACTGATTTTGTAGTTGACAAAACATGTTTCTGTTTTTTCTTTGGGGCAGACAGATGCATCTTTTTTATCATTTCTCTCAAATTCTTCAACACTTCATGTTTTTATTGTTTGTGTTGAATATACAATTAAGAATATGTTAGCTTTGTACATATTTTTACAAAATACCTAGTGTTTATAGTACATTCATTTGTGTTATTTGTGTTTAATTGTCATCCTCTGTGATTGCTCATTCTAGAAATAACATTACTGCAAAGCGAGATACTGTACAATAAAAAAGTCAGCATATGAGTACATATGGAATCTTCATTTTCTCTTTTTAGCCAATTTATTCAAATATTCTAATAATTAAGTGGGTATTTTTGCTTCAAAAAAA
>NW_006159888.1:2694051-2772257 GCF_000334495.1 Tupaia belangeri chinensis
TTTCTTATAGCTTAAGCTTTATTATGATTGAACTTTTTTTTTTTTTTTTTGGAGAGGTTTTTCGCTATAGGGCGTGTGCGCTTGCCAGACAGACAGAGAGAGACATAGAGACAGAAAGTGAGAAATCACCCCCCCAGGGGGGATGGTCACACCGCAATCTCTTTTCCTCCATTCTCCTCTCAGAATCTTGGGCACGCATGCACACGCGCCTGGCGTGAGTTTTAAGCCACCGGGTCCAGGACACGAACCACGGTTGACTACGTGGGAGTCCAGTGACATAGCCATTACGCTAACTGCTGGTTCCCATGATTGAACATTTTCTTGAATCCTGTGTTTTAAAATGCTCTAAATTTGGGTGTAGCCCAGATACTTATTTGGGTGTGCCTCCAGTTGAAATGACCCCTGATTAACTCTTGATCATTCTTCTAATCAGTTCAGTTAGATAGACTTTTGTGTCTTAACAATTTTCAGTATGATAGTTATTAATGTGTTTTACCTTATCTGAACCATTCAACGAGTTTCAGCCTGTTCTTTTTTTTTTCTGAGAGGTTTTTTGCTATAGGGCACATGTATTCATCAGAGAGACAGAAAGTGAGAGATCACCCCCCGGGGGCGATGGCCACGCCACGATCCCTTCTCCATTCTCCTCTCGGGATCTTGGGCATGCAGACACATGTGCCCGGCATGAATTTAAGCGACCGGGTCTGGGACTCAAGCCACAGTTGAGTATGTGGGAGTCAAACAATGTAGCCGTTACACCATCTGTTTGTCCTAATCTGTTCTTTTTTTAAGAACTTTAAATTTTATTTTCATCATGTCAACATTCTTATTAATATGGCTTAATCTGAAAAAGTCTGACTTAAAATCATGTTAATTATTTCCCTTTGGAACTGATTAAATCAGAGAAAAATCAAATTTATTTAAAATATAGAACAAAAATATTGCTTAATGGGATTTTATCTGTTTATATCAAAAGGTATTCTCCGAAAATAAGGGTTCTAATTCAAGATTCCCTTGAATGAAAAAGTAGCAAACAAACCCAATCTACCTTCTAAAACAGTATGCTTACAAAATAATGTGGCAGATTGCTAGGTACACTTAGTGAACACAAAAGCATGTTTACTGAAAAGAGCATTTGAAACATGACCATAACTCTTTATGAAAAATTATAACAGGTTCTTCATTTAATTTTATTTAATAATATACCACACAAGTAACTGGGTAGTTAATGATAAAACTGAGAAAATGTTCTTTTCCCATGAAGTGAACATGCCAATCTTTCCCTCTGGTTTCTTCCAATTCTCCTTCATGTATTGAAGAGATATTGAGTTCTTAGAGTTCTGGTTAGGTGGGTGGTTTCCAAGCTGACTGGACTCTCCAGGTAGGTAGTTCCCACACAGGTTTTCCCATCACTGGATCTATGACTTTTCCAACTTTGAAAACAATCTCAGCCAGTTCATGTTTCACGTACTTTGTGGAACAGGTAAAGCTTTGAGAAACACAGTATCCCCGACTGTACACTGCTGAAGGGTATCGTGGGCAAAGTAGATTTTTCTCGTATTAAAATGCTTTAATCGGGATTCAAAACAAGCAAGGTTACTCTCTAGCAGTTTTTTGCATTGCTGTCCCAATCACTTTCCCCACGATCCACTTGGCATGGACAGATGAACGAGTTACTGACATTATAGCTCTGGTCACCTGCAGTTCTGCTGTACAATCGCACCCCTAACCTGTTCTTAATGTTAAAAGCTAAAAGAAATACTTTTAAAATATAATTATTTAATTTAATTTAATTTATTCATTCTTTTTTTTTTTTTTTTTTTTTTTTTTTACCAAGAGAGAACGAGGGGGGGGGGATTTCACCAGAGAGAGACAGAGGGTGAGAGTGAGAGAGAGAGGAAGTGAGAAAGCAAGCCACCAGATTCAGGACTCAAACCCTGGTCAGCCATGTGGGAATGTCCAGTGCCTTAACCACCACGCCACCTTCTGGCCTCCCGCTAAAATAAATCTTAACACCAGATTTATCTTAAAGCTGCCTTCCCTGTTAATTATGAGATGTGTACTAATAGGCATTGTTTTAGAGTCACTTTGTATTCACAAATGCCAGTACCCTTCAGCCAGGGTCCCATGGCCTAGCAGTGAAGGGAGTCAGGTCCCACATGCTCAACTTCCATTCAAATTCAGGTCCTAGTGACTTGTAAAATAGGTTGGGTGTGACTCCAAATCCAACAGGATGGAGAAATAGAAAAGGGATTATGGTGTGACCCTGCCCCATTGAGGTGCTTTTCTTCCAGCTCCTCATCCCCATCTCTGGTGAGCACATACATACTCTGACAATTTACAAAGGAATGTCCTTCAAACGAAGGTCATCAGGAATACACCTAGAACAACTCGGATTCATTACTCATTACACCAAAGAACACAGATAATAGGGATCTGGGTATCTTAGTAAGAGAGTGTAAAGATTTGAGTTTTTATTGGTAGTTTTGGGGGAAGATTTAAGAAAATGTAGAGAATTGGCTCTGGATTGGGTGCTGTCGAAGTGACGGCAGTTCTAAAACTGCCATTATTCCTACAGAGAGGGCAGATTAGAGAAAGGATAAAAGTGTAATTGGTCAAGAACTAGCTATTACTCATTGGCAAGAAGGATGTTTTATATTTTTGTTTTACAGTGACCTTGTTTTTCATCTTATTATGGTCTCAGAATGATTAATTTCATACAGATGTTCAGTGAGATTGTCTGACAGAATAGAATGGTTAAGCTATAAACGTCAGGTCAGTTTATAATAACCTGAAGCTTAGCTGTGAACATCAAATTAGTTTCTTGGACATCAAGAGCTGCTTTTTTTTGGTTCTTTCTCAAATGCATTCAAAATCAACCAGCCTTACACTATGTAGGGAAGTCAGGATTTAGTAACAGTGACATTGGACATGTTTCAGTTGAAAGAAACTGTAGTGACACCAATAGTTATGTTTTTGCAAATTAGAGCAATTGGGAAGCATTTGATGGCATACTAGCCAGTGTATGCCAATTTTGAACTGGCTATAAGAACTAATTACAGTGAGTAAAATATATGCATGTTCTTTTTAAGAAATAAAATTAGTGGATTTTCCTACATTATTCTCTCTGGATACCCTAGGGTTTACCCTGCTAAAGTCCATGCCTAGGAATTAGTGTTTAGTGCTTCAGGAGTGGGTTCTTTACAGCTGGAAAGAGCCAGCCATGCCTTTTCTATATGGTAAACATTAATATAAACCAGTAAATAATTAAAGGATTTTAAAGATTTTAATGACTTAATGAACTATTATATACCTTCTAATAGCCAATTATAATTACTGAATTCCTAAGGAACTGCATGTTAACCACAGGCAAAGAAAGAACAGTGTTTTTATAGTTCTACTCTCTGGCTTAGTTATAGACATCAAAAATTGCCATAAGGGTCTCTGTTTATTCAGTTTTTTTTCCCCCCAGAAAATCTCTGTGGCCTATGTGTTAGGTGAGGTGCCAGACACTGGGTTGGGGGAAGGGTCAGTAATTCCTTCTTCATAAACACTGCTAATGATGATTTGGGGAGAAATTTGATTTCAGAACTTAACTTTTGATGGTATCTTAATTTTGCATAATATACATTCTAAAATGAGGAATGTATTAATACAATACAGCAAAGAATATATCTGTGAAAAACTGAAATAATTTTTGTAGTTTTTGGACTTTAAAAATGGTAACTTTCTCATTTTCTTTGTCTTTGGTCAAATTAAAAAAAAATAATAAAATTGAATAAATAATTCTTCAGAAGAAAAAACATGATACCTACTGGAGCCAGCAGGTGGCGTGATGGTTAAGGCACTGGACTCCCACATGGCCTATGGCAGTTTGAGCTTTGGACCCAGTGGCTTGAAAATCGCTCCATGTGTTTGTGCACATGTGCCCAGAAAAATAGAGGACAAGGATTATGGCGTGGCCATGTCCCCTTTGTGGTGATTTCTCACTTTCCCTCTCTCTCTGGCTAGTGCATGTGCCCTATGGTAGAAACTTGAAAAATTAAATTTTTCTTTATTCTTAATAGAGTGTATGTGTACACACATGTGAGAATGAGAGACAGGGAGAGAGATATCACCATATCACCCTCCACAGAGCCTGGTCATTCTGCAGTATTTTAGATTAGACATTAATTAAATTAGACATTAATTGAGCACCTGCTCAGGTAGGTCTCAAGATATCTTTAAAACATGGAAGCTGGGAGACCAGCAGGTGGCGGAGTGGTTAAAGTGTTGTACTCCTACATGACTCACTGCAGTTTGAGTCCTGTACCCGGTGGCTTGAAACAGAAGCTGGGCGCATATGCATGTGTGTTCAAAATCCCAAGAGAATGGAGGAGAAGGGATTATGTGACTACCTCCTCTGGCTGGCCATTCTCACAAGTGTACACACCTTATAACAGAAACCTTTCTTAAAAAAAGAAAAAAAAAAAAGCACAGAGGCTAGGCTAGCCCCATAGCCTAGTGGTTGAGGAAGCCAGATTGCACATGGCTGCTCATGGTTTGAAACCTGGTCCTGGCAGCTTGAGGGACACACCAGGTACATATGTGTGTCCTGAGATATCCTGACAGAATGGAGAAATGGAAGGGAAGGGACTGTAATGAGACCATGCCCCATTGGGGGAGTTCTTTATCCCTCCCTCTCTCTGTCTCCGAAAGTACATGCATCTTTTGGCTATTAAAAAATAAATAAACCAGGTCCAACAGATGTCGTAGTGGTTAAGGTACTGGACTTGCACTTGGCCAACAATGATTCAGGTTCTGGACCCAGCAACTTAATCATGCTGACACATGTGCGTGTGCCCAAAATCCCAGGAAGAGAATGGAAGAGAAGGGATTGCGGTGTGAGGGGTGATTTCTCACTTTGCCTCTCTCTCTCTCTGGTGAATGCATGTGCTCTATAGCAAAACCTAAAAAACAAACCAATCAGGGAGGACTCTACAACAAAATTTCTCCTATAGTAAATTCCAACATAGGTTTCTGTTATATCTTCAGTATGTAGATTGAGGGTATTCTCCTTAACACTGAATCTTTTTACTGTTTCATAAAAACTGATAAAAGTTTTTAAAGGTAGGAAAATTAGGTTTGTAGTTAAGACTATGGGAGTACTTATTAAAAGCCTAGAGCACATTTGGTAGTATCATATGATTAGAGAATTCAGCATGTGTAGCTCCATTAGATGAGTAAGACAATTACTAGACTCTTCCAAGTACTAATACTAGTTGTGCAGGTGATTTGTAGAATTTTCCCATAGATATGAAGAATTTCATTATAGTTTGTCATTGAAATTTTCCTACCTCCTTTTATTATAACTTTCAACCTTTATGAGATTCTTAAGAACTTTTTTTTTCCTTTTTTTTTGGAGAGATGTTTTGCTATAAGGCAGTGTGCTCACCAGAGAGACAAGAGAGTCAGAGTGAGAAATAACCCCCCCTGGGGGATGCAGGCACTCGAGCCTGGTACTTGAATTGTGGTCCACCATGTTGGAGTCCATCAACATAACCATTATGCCTTCTTCTGGTTCGAAGACTCTTGAGAACTTTTAAGAAAAGATTTAGATTGTGAAAGCTTTTACATTTTTTTTTTTTTAAGTAGCCCCTCAGTTACCTTCAAATATTGTTGATTTGAATCAAGCTACAGATGAAAACTTTCAGAATAAGATTTTTATCCTAAAGATTATTCTACTGGACCAGAAGATGGTATGGTGGTTAAGGGCGCTGGACTCCCCCAATGAGTGACTGTTTCGGGTCCCAGACCTGGCGACTTGCTTTCTCACTTTCCCTCTTGCTCTCATTCTGTTCCTCTCTGGTCGAATTAAAAATTAATATAAATAAATAATTCTTTAAAAATATTTCATTGAAAAATTTGTTTATTTTAGATTTTAAACATTGCATAATGAACTGTCATTTAGATTTTTATTTTCTAAGTACACTACATCATTTTTGCAAGGAAAAGTGATTAGCATTTCCAGAGTTAGCACAGATTTTAAGACTGGTAGGGAAGTTGTATAAGCGTTTGTGTCTGTGCCTAAAATATGTATAGGTATCACAATGCATCTTCATATAATTTAAGCACATAGATTTGTGGTGTAGTCTCTTAGTTAAAGGGCATGAGTAGTAAGGTTTTATATTTTGAAACTAAATCTGTTTGGGCAGAAACCCGTTCCCATGATCCCCTCAAAATTCATTGGTCCTTTAAGTTATTATAAAAGTACATTTATGTTTTTTTTTTTTTTTTTCGAGATTTTTGCTGTAGGGCATGTATGTTCACCAGAGAGACACAAGGAGACAAAGAGATAAAAAGCAAGAAATCATCCCCCCCATCCCCAGAGGGATGATCATGCCACTATCCCTTTTCCATTCTCCTCTCAGGATATTGGGCATGCACACACATGTGCCTGGTGTGAGTTGTTAGCCGCCCGGTCTAGGACTCAAACCGTGCTTGACTACGTGGGAGTCCAGGATGTAACCATTATGCCATCAGCTGGTCTCAATTATGTCTTAACTGCTTATCAGAAGGATCAATATAGAATTGTACCAATTGACTATGTCTTTTTATCATCCGTGAATACAAGTTTATTTGAAATACATCTTTTTTCCTATAAAATAGGGAGGCAAACCCTGTATTTTCTGCAGTTAGCTCCAAGTTTAATCATAAAAGAATGTACTGTAATTACTGTTTGTAGTAAGTGACAGAAATTATTAATGTTATTGAACCTCTTCTCTAGCAACTCCAAAATTCTAGGTATGGTCATTAGTTGCTACTTGGCACAATCTTCATTTTTCCTCTGGGATACGTTAAACACTACTCAGGTGAGAGTCAGCAGGTCTGACTTTGAATCCCAGTGCTGTCACTGGTCAGTCAGTCTGTCTCAGCTGTGTCTCTTGTCTGTGAGGTGGGCTTTATGGTACCTACCTTATAGAGCTGTCATGAGGGCTGCCACGCAAGGAAATAGGCAGTCTCCACAGTGCAGGACGAAGCATGTATTTGCTGCTAAAGTCACATATGTCAAAGAAAGATGTTAAAATGTGTGGTTGGAGTAAAGAAAGTTAACATTTTAGTTCATTTAAGAGGCATTTGGGATTGAGTAGGAAAGGTCTTAAAGGGATTATTTGAAGAAAGAGATAATCAGATCAAGTGTTGGGATAGGAAATGATTATCCTATTTTCAGTGGTGATTCTTAGGTTTAGAAGTGATATTAATAAAATTAATTGTATTGTAAGCCACATTAAATAAATAACATTATGCTGAAATGGAACTGTGACTTATTTTTTAAGCTTTATTTGTAAATGCCCTTATAATTTAGCTACTGTCTTCTCAGAACCACAGGAATGCTGTAAGACAGCCCTTTATCCCCAGCATCACCTATGTACGATCTCCAAAGTTTTTTCCTTAGCCTTTGCTAAGTTAGTTTTTTCTCTTTTTTTGTTTTAAGAGAGATTTTTGCTATAGGGCGCATGCGCTGGCCAGAGAGACAGAAAGCGAGAAATCACCCCCCAGGGGGTATGGCCACGCTGCAGTCCCATCTCCTCCGTTCTCTTCTCAGGATCTTGGGCACGCACGCACACACGCCCAGCATGAGTATAAGCTACCAGGTCCGGGACTCGAACTGTGGTCAACTACATGGGAGTTCAGCGACATAGCTATTACACTAACTTGCTTGCTTTTTGAATAGGTAATATATTTACATGTTTGCTAAGGACCACTAACTGCTTTTTGAGTCTTATTTAGGTAAATTCACATTCGATGAGTATATGTACTGAGTTATTCTATAGCTTTGTAGCAGCATAGTCTTTCTGTTGCTACTTTTTTCAAGGTTTACAGTATTTTGGAAAAAAATAATGTAAAGACCAAAATTGATATGTATCTTTGGACTTTTTTTGTGTGCTACAGAATGCATGTGCTCACCAGAAAAAGAGAGAGAGACAGAAAGGGAAAGGAGAAAGCACTCCTCAGGGGCATGGTCACTCCACAATCCTCCTACGTCTCTCCCTCCTTTAGGGATTTTGAGCATGCATACACATGTGCTTGGATATTTTTCAAGTCGTTAGGTTCAAGACTCAAACTGTACAGTTGGCCATATGGGATGGCTACCTTAGCAAACAGGCCATGGAGCCAGCCTAATTTGAACTTCTTTTTTTTTTTTTTTAAGAGATTTTTGCTATAGGGCACATGCGTTCCCCAGAGAGACAGAGAGAGAGACTGAAAGCAAGAAATCTCTTCTCAGGAGAGATGGCCGTGCTGCAGTCCCTTCTCCATTCTCTTGGGATTTGGGGGCATGCACACACATATGCCTGGTGTGAGTTTTAAGCCTCCAGGTCCGGGATTCAAACCACGGTTGACCATGTGGGAGTCCAGTGATACAACCGTCACACCCTCTGCTGGTTCCTCCAATTTGAACCTTTTAGTTTTTTTTCCTTTTGCGTGGTCAGATTTGGGTCTTTATTCTCGGAGACAGCCTGAGGTCTACAGCTGGCAAAGCTTATTCTTTAAAAAGCAGCAACAAAAATGGGAAAAGTATTTATTTGACTTCATAAGTTTCCTTGGCACTAACGACAACTCTGAAGGACCCTGGGTCTGCACAGGCTTGTCGACTGTCCCTCATGGCCAAGCTCCTTGCCCAGCACTCCAGGCCCAATGTGAAGACTGAAGATGTATTTGAGAAGCAGGGTTCAGTGGCACACCAAGGCTTTTTTATTCTTTTTTTTGAGAGGTTTTTGCTATAGGGCATGTGTGCTCTCCAGGAAGACAGAGACAGAGAGACAGAAAGCGAGAAATCACCCCCCAGGGGAATGCCCACACCACAATCCCTTCTCCTCCATTCTCCTCTTGGGATCTTGGGCGGGCACACATGCACATGCGCCTAGTGTGAGTTTAAGCCACCAGGTCCGGGACTTGAACTGTCGTCGACTACATGGCAGTCCAGCGACATAGCTATTACTCCCAACTGCTGGTCTTCACCAAGGCATTTTTAAGGGACACGGGTTTATATGCTCTGCACTTTTCTTTTTTTTTACAAAAAAAAAACTTAGTTTGCATTTTACCATAAATTTTTTTTTTAGCTTTTTTTTTTGCTATAGGGCACACGTGCTCTCCAGAAAGACAAAGACAGACAGAAAGCAAGAAATCACCCCGCAGGAGGGGTGGCCACGCTGCAATCCCTTCTTCTTCTTCCCCCTCTCGGGCTCTTGGACACACACACACACACACACACGTGCGCCCGGCTTGATTTTAAGCCACTGGATCTGGGACTCGAACCGCTGTAGACTACACAGGAGTCCAGCAACACAGCTATTACACCATCTGGGTCCCTTTACAGTAATTTTAAAGAGACATTTTAAGTTGGATCAAAATAGGTAAGGTGCTAGATCTCACATGGCCTACTGCAAGTTCAGATACCAACCTGGTAGCTTGAAAAATCGTGCCCAAAATGGAGAAGGCATTGCAACATGGCCATCCTTCCTGGAGCGGTGATTTCTCACTTTCCTTCTCTCTCTGTCTCTTCTCTCTGTCAAGCACATGCACCTCACAGCAAAAAACTAAAAACTAACTAAATAAAAATCCAACTTTAAAAAAATTGAAATGCTTTTCTGTTAGAAATATTTATTAGGTTGTCAGCAAGGTCATGAAGTGTTTTTCTATGCAAAATTGCATGTTTTTCCAGACAACCCAATATATATTACCAGCACTTTGGTTGCATAATATGTCTCGTTTAGTTTATTTTCCTTCGGCTTTAAAATTTTTTAAATTTATTTTTATCAAAATAAAATTATTATTACTATTTTAAAAATTTTTTGAACAGACAGACAGAGAGAGAGAGAAAGGGAAAACGAGAAAGCAAGCCGCCAGGTCTGAGACTTGACCCCGGTCAGCCATGTGGGAATGCAGTGCCCTTAATCACCACGCCACCTGCTGACTCCCATTGGTCTTTAATTTTTTAAAAGAGTTATTTAATTTTATTCATTGTCATTATTGTATTTAATTTTTCTGAAGTTGACCAGAGAGAGAAAGAGAAAAGGAAAGTGAGAAATCTAGCTGCCTGGTCCAGAACTTGAACCATGGTCAGTTATGTGGGAGTCCAATTGCCTCAACCACCATGCCACCTGTCAGTCCCCAATCTTTACATTTCTTTTATTGTTGCTGTTTGTAAAAATGAGTAGTGAAAGGTATTGTTGATCACAGTTAAGGTGAACAGCCCTTCCCTGTGCCGCATTGTTTTGATTCGGTGTTGAGTGTGATCTTGAATACGAGAAGTACAGACCAAAAACTGAGAACTTGGTGGTCCCTTGTATACATCCCAACATCATACTGGTCTCAAAGACAGACAGGCAGGGAGAGACCTGGTTAACCAGCATTCTGTCTATGCAAAGCATTGATAGCACAGTGAGTGATTACTGTATGTTGACTGACAAAAGAAATGAAGAACTCTGGCCATGGATAGATACACATGTGTTCCTTAAGGTGCAACAATTATGCCACTGAAAGCCCACTTGCAGTATATATTTTAGGAGTGTTCCTGCTAGTTAAAATGGATTTAGTTTGATCTTTCCATATCTTGTCCTATGATCACAAGGATGACAGTTGATGAATACAAAGGCAGGCACTGCCTGACGGTTACTGATTGACCTCTCCGGGGAATCTCATTTGCAACTGACATCATTCTCTGGCCAACCAAGCTGAAGACCAAATGCAACACTGAGATATTCTTCGTCTGTCATGCGTGGCAACAAGTATATTCTGTGTATCTCGTGGAAATAAGAAATGGAGAGACTCCTAAAGTGGATCACACATTCACATGCCCTATGAGGGCTGAGATTTGGGCAACACTATTGGTGGAATTGGGGGGTGGGATTAATCTAGTATTTGTTTTGCTTGAGAGTGTTTACCTTTTCCAAAGGTAATACATGTTTCTAAGTTCAAACAATTAAAATTAAAAAGTCGATATCCTCTCCCCTCATATCCAGAGGTAAGCACTATTCTGGTGTGTATCTTATCAGAATTCCTGTTCACTACAAAAAGATAAATCCCTACATGAAAAGGAGATGTACCACATCTATTCTTTCACTATTTGCTGTTCTCACCACGCAGTGTATCATGGTCATCTTACTGTATCGGTGCTATCTCGGTCTTTTAAACTGCTTGGTAACATTTCATAACATGTCTCTACCATAGTTTACTTAACCATTCCTGTTGATAGACACTTAGAATTTGTAAGAGATTTTTCGCTAAGACAAAGTTGTGCACTAAGCCTCTCTGTACCTTTATACTTACATCCATTCATGTTTATAGAATCCCTACAACAAATAGACTTTTAACAGTCTCTCAACGATGTTAGGAGTCCTAGTTAGGTAGGACTTGTGTCCCAGAAGTCATTAATGATGAAGTTTAAGATAAAGTTGTGGTTCAGCCGAACTCAAGAGATAACATAGGATTAACAGGTTAGGAAATCTTCACCATTTAAAATTTTCAACTTATTTTTAAAAATTATGAATAACATGTATGCATGGTAAAGCCTTCTCAGTTATAGTGGGATGGAATTTGAAATAAAAAATCTACCAATCCTTTACCTCTCCCCAGAGGTAATTTTTTGAAACTAATTTGTTTTTTATTCTCATGGTTTCATCAAAATTTTAGTTAACACACTCCTTGATACATCTGCCTGACATGAGTCTATCTCCTGTCACAAAAGGTGAGGAATTTGAGTACTTAACCCATCAACCATACCTTCTTCCTCTTGGTTTTTGTTATAATGAGTTGTTGTTAATGACTTCCTTTGTAGCTTTAAACTTTTTTGGGGGGGGGGCTCCCAATTTCTGCCACTATTCCTCAACTCACCATTAGATTACAGAAGAAAATCTATGCTTCTCTGTTTTTAAATTTCTCTATGCTTTTTTACCCTTTCTTATTCGTTGTCAAGAATTTTAAATTGTTCTTTTTTTTTGAGAGATTTTCACTGTAGGGCGCGTGCGCTCGCCAGACAGACAGAGAGACATAGAGACAGAAAGCGAGAAATCACCCCCCAGGGGGGATGGTCACGCCGCAATCCCTTCTCCTCCATTCTCCTCTCGGGATCTTGGGCACGCACGCAGACGCGCCCGGCATGAGTTTCAAGCCACCGGGTCCGGGACGCCAACCGCGGTCGACTACGTGGGAGTCCAGCGACATAGCCATTATGCTAACTGCTGGTTCCCGAGAATTTTAAATTGTTCTTGTACTATTCTCTGACTACAGTTTTTTGTTTTCTCTTCCTATTTTAAAATCCTAAGAAATGATAACCCCAAAATACCTTTTCTTTTTTTTGGAGAGGGTTTTGCTATAGGGTGTGTGCGCTCACCAGAAAGACAGAGACAGAAAGCGAGAAATCCACCCCACAGGGGAGGATAGCCATGCCGCAATTCCTTCTCCTCCATTCTCCTCTTGGGATCTTGGGCACGCACGCATATGCACCCAGTGTGAATTTAAGCCACTAGGTCCAGGACTCGAACCGTAGTCTACTCCATAGGAGTCCATCGACATAGCCATTACACCAACTGCTGGTCTCCAAAAATACCTTTTCTACTGTGAAGATAGTATTGATCATACAACTAAGTACTTTTGGTCAGACCCCAGAAAAGAAATACTTCTGTGGCACTTGAAAGTTACTCTGAGAAAGCAATGTCAAGAGCAAGTAAAAATCTGTCTTTTTTTTTTTTTCCTCTCTCTCTCTCTCTCTCTTTTTGCTTATAAGCCACAAGACACATGTGCTCATAAGAAGGAAATATAGATAAGGAGAGGAAGAAAGCACCCCCATTGGGGTGTTACCACAATTTCTTCTCCATTTCTCCATTCTGTTGGGACTTTTGGCATACACACAAAACGTACCTGGAGTGTCGTTCAAGCTGCCGGACCCAAGATTTGAACTGAGCATTTGGTCATGTGGGATCCAGCTTAGGCCACAGTCCAGCTCAGGTGGTTTTCCTAAATCAATCACCCTAGCAACTGTGGGAAGTAATGCTACAGCATAGTTAGCTTTAGTTTTTCTTTCAATGTCTTTTGTCTTAATGTCACTAAAACCTTTATTGTAGCAAATTTTTAGGTTTTTAATTTTGTAATTTGTGTAAATGAATTTTGTTTTCATTTTTGAAGGCATCATTCACCGTGTGCCCTGACTTCCTGCTCTAATTTTCAGTAATTGTTTTTTGTGCTTGTGACTCTTAACTATGGTTTTATCTGCCTTCGTCCTTTAAGTCTACTCTATTTTCATTTTTCAGTTTAATCAAAAATATATTTTCAAAAAAATTTCTCAGAAATAGTGTCTAGAAGGTACCTATCACAATTTTGTGTCTGAAAAGGTCTTTAATTTGCCAACATATTTGACTCATAGTTTGTTTGGGTTGTGAATTTTATTTATTTATTTTTTTAAAGAGAATTTTGCTATAGGGTGTGTGTGCTCTCTGGGAGGATGACCACGCCACAGTCCCTTCTCTATTTTCTTGGGATCTTGGGCATGCATTCACATGCGCCCAGCATGAGTTTGAAGTCTCTAGGTCTAGGATTCAAACTTTTGGTTGACTATGTGGGAATCCATTGATGTAACTATCATGCCGTCTGCTGGTTCTGGGTTGTGAATTCTTTTTTGATACCCTTTTCCTTCATAATTTTGAGATCCTTCATTATCTTATATACTTAATCTTAGCCAAAGGCTGAGAAGTGATGCCTCCGTTATCTTTATATGTGTATTGTTTCATTTGACGTGTTCCTATTTGTTTCCCCTAGGGTCACGTCACTTATTTTCCCTGGTCTTTCTTGGTGCTGCTGTTTGATTTTCCTCAGTTTGTGGCGATCCTTGGTTAGCCAAATATTTGGTGCTTTGTATGGGTTAGTATAAGCAATTGCCTTGCATTTCTTTTGCAGTTGTCTAGGTCATGAAAAAGCTCCTTTCCTGGATGGTAGACTTGACTATGGGAGGAGGGGAGATAGAGAGAGATATAGATAATTTGTGAAGGTGGCAAAGGACAATCTTGGAGTAAGCAGTTTACAGATCCCAATATAAGTGGGTTGTATTCTGAGGTTGTGTTTTTGTTTATTCCATTCTTGGGTGGAGTTGCCTCTTCTCTCTCCCCTCTCCTTTCTCCTTCCTTTTATCCTCTTCTCCTTTGCTTTCCCTTTTTCATTCTTCAGGGTCATAGTGTGGCATTTCCACAAGTTTCCACACACCTCGAAGTATGCTCTAGGGTTTCTTCTCAGGCTATTTTTGCTTTGTTTAGAAAGCAGTTGTCTAGTTTTAGCTGAGGGCAGCTGTTCTTGTAAATGGGGAGTCAGGAGGAGTCACCTGGACAGGTGACCCTGTGGAGAGCCCTTCACCCTCAGCACTGGATCTCAGCCTCTCTCATTGAGGTGTCACTGAGTTTAGAGCCTTTTTGATGTCTAACAGCTACAGTCTTTTTTATTTTAGGTTTGATTTTTTTCCCCCTTTCTGGTTTATTAGTATGAGCCCATCTGTTTTTGGAAGATGCTCACATTTGGGTTGAAGGTTTTTAAAATTTTTCTATAATTTGTTGTCAGGCCATGTCAGTCTTAGGGAATAAATGTGTGCCATATAAACCTTTGAAACTACTTTAGGAAGGGGCTTTCATAGATCATGTCACTTAGTACTAAAATCACGATTTGATTCCAAGTTGCATTTCTTTTTTTATAGGGTGCATGTGCTTACTAGAGTGACAGAGAGATAGAAAGCGAGAAATCACTCCCCAGGGAGATGGCCATGTTGAATCCCTTCTCAGATTTTTTCTCTTGGGATCTTGGGCACACATACACATATGTGAGTTTCATGCCACTGGGTCCAGAACTCAAACCACAGTTGACCATGTGGGAGTCCAGTCCTTTAACCACCGTGCCACCTGCTTGTCCCTTCAAAGTGCATTTTTTCGCACTAATGATGAAGTAATTTTCCTTACTTTTTTCCTGATGTTCTCCTTATTCCCATGATCTTTATTTCTTAAGAAAGCTTATTAAAATTTTATCGTATATTTGTTACTTAAGGTAGTCCATGATGTCAGGTGGTTTAGAGGTACATGATCAATTAAAATAAAGGAAATACACTTGAGTTAAATAAACCCTAGTATTTTTCTTACAGGTTTTTTTTTTCACCTAGAATGAATTGATACTCTTTTTTTAATTGCCAGAGGGTGTGCGTGCTTGCCAGAGAGAGAGAAAGCATCCTCCGATAGGGTGCAATCATTTTCCTCCAATTCTCCATCCTCTCAGGACTTTGGGCATGCATCTACATGCACATAATGTGTTTTGCAAGCTCCTAGGACCATGACTCATACCACATGGTCAGCCATGTAGCATTTCATTGCTGTGCAATGGGGCCAGCCCTCTTTGTTTTTTTTTTTTTTTTTTTTTCAAGTCGATTTCTTCCATGTCAGAGGGGGCACCCCGACAGGATTTCCCACTCCAGTGCACCCTCGGCCTCAGCCAGCCTGTATTATGGACACACATGCCTGTTTTGCACAGGGAAACCTCGGGGTGAGAACCCAGGACCATCCCATGTAGCTTCAGCATTGTGTGTTACCATTGTGCCACTGCAGCTGGCCAAATTCTGTATTCGTTACTTAAAACAGTCAAAGTCATGAAAGCAGTGAGTTCTCTCATTTTAGGTTTTTCACTCCTGAGAGATAAATGACATTACATCAAGTTTAATACTTGGGTTAGGTATTGGTAATCAGAACTCAATGTTCTTATTTCAAGGATTATTTGAAAACTGAATTTTAGCCATTTTACCAAAGTTCCACATTGGGAGAAGTGCTCTCAGATCAAATTGTTTTCTGCTTTCCCATACTCTGCTCATAGCAGTAACAGCTCTTGCTGGATACCCACATCTTGCTGGAAATAGCTGTCTCTATGGTGAGCTTGTTTAGGGCAGAGATTCAATCAAAATGCAAGCTTTTATTCATTGAGAATTCAGAATGTGTGCCAGCCATGATGTGAAGTGCTTCATATATTTAATTCCTGAAACAACCCCATAGTTGAGTATTGATCTCTATTTTACAGAAGACCCTGTAAGACTTAGCAAGGGTTAAGTAAATTACGTAAGGGCAAAACTAGTAAGTGCTGTGGTCCAAAAACCCGTTTTACTTGCAAGTTTTTTCCCCTCTTCTTTATTCATGACAGAGCATATACACACACCTGTGAGGAGACCAGGGGGACAGAAAGATTGAGATAGAAGCTCCCTTCACAGGATCTGGTTATGCCCTGATCTTCTTCCTCCTGTCCTCTAGTCCATAGGGTCCTAGGCACGTGCAGTGTTCCCAACATGTTTCAGGCTGAATAGACTGGGGATTCAAACTGCAGTCACCATGTGGGGATTTGTTTTCTTGTGGGCAGCATGCTGTTGTGCCACAGGATTGGTCCATATTTGACGTTTTAATGGTGTACCATTATATAGCATATGAGCACTGAATGCAGCAGCTGTTTGAATTAAATTACATTTTACGTATCATTTTCTCAATTACACATGCACCTGATTTTACACTGAACTTAATGTTTCTATTGGGCAAAGCTAATTTTATCTCTTGATTATTACCTTTTTATGGGAGGGAATTATAGTAGGTTGTAAGTGGAAGTGAGAATTCTCATGATTCACTTTTTTTCTTTATGAGAGAATGTGTGTGTTGTGCACATGTGCACAAAGAGACAGAGAGAGACTCTCCACAGGGCTCGGTTACACCACAGTCTTACAGTCCTACAGTCCACTGGGATCATGGGCACACGTGCATGCATCGGGTATACTTTCAGACCAACTAAGCTGGGGACTTACCCTGTGATAGCTTATGTCTTCCAACTCTGCAGTCCAGTATGCTACCAACTGCACCACAGAGGCTGGGACATTATTCACTCTCGATGTACTGCTCAAAGAAGAGGGTAGAATAAAACACTCATCTGTTTTCCCCAAGAACACAAATTTGATTTTTAATACAGTGTTTATAAATCTACTTTTTGTCCTCTGAGGTTTTTTTTTTTTGTTTGTTTGTTTGTTTGTTTTTTGTCAGTGATTCAATAAAACACAAGAAGATGGCAGATTTTAACATCTCCCAAAGGAAATACTGGTATTGTTCATGAAAATGTTTAATTCAAACCGGTTTGGAGTTTTTTAGTAAGCATTAGTTGGTTTCCACATTTCTAGAATAGTAAGATTTTTTTTTTCTTTCTAAGATCTGTGTTCAAAATTGTAAAAGTTCTTCTGTATTTTTATTTCATGCTTATATTTATAATGAGACTTTGACTGTATAGAGAATCATGGATTCAGAAAATTTTTCCCACTTCAGCATTCAAAATTTTGTTCTATTGTCCTCTTCTAGTCAAGTGTATTGATGAGAAATTTCATGGTGTTTTGTAAAATGTCCTTCAACTGGGATTTATTTGATGTTTTTCTCCTGTTTGGACATGAGATTATGTTTTTTTTGGGAGGAAGACCACAGATGTAAAATACCATTTTATCACATCATACCAAGGGTATATTCTATCAATATGGCTTGATGTTGGCCTTGGTCACTTGCTGGAGGTTGTGTTCATCAGGTGTTCCAGTGTAGGAATATTCTCTTTCCTTTACATTTTCTACTCCTTGTGAGGAAGCTATGATACACAGCCCACACTTACAAGGTGTTGAGTCTACCTCCTTCAGGATGGAGTAACCATAGAATTATTACATATGCGAGATTTGACTTCTTTGCCACTTATTTAGCTTTTTAAATCTGTATGGGTTAAATGAGTAGTTATTTTATTGTAAGTAATATAGTTTCCAGTTGAACTTTTCTTAGTTATTTCTTCTTTGAAACAGAAATGGGGATAATTATCAATTATCTATTTAAAGTGTATGTAATCTCAGACTACACTCATTTATAAAGTCTTAATGATAGCTAGAAATTGTACAGTCTGCTAGGGATCATGTGATAGACACCTACCTGCCCCCAGCAACACTGAGGGGTTCACTTACCCCTGTTCTGTTAAAGGCAAATTTTTGTTACTGCTATTGTTATCAGTACTTTCCTTTCTTTTAAGAGGTGAGTGAGTAGGAGTAGAGGGAGCCACATTTACCAAAAATGTGCGAATATACCTAGGAAGAGGCTAGCCAAACAAAGAACGGTTGATACTGTCAATGGCAGTGATTACCATGGGGTTAGTTAATTCTGTGCTTTGGCTGGCATTTTTTATTACTTTCATTTATCTAAACTTTCAAGTTAAAAATAATGTATCCTTAGTCTGGCCAACTATAAGTAAATCAGTTGACCTCCTTGCTTTCTGAAGGAGGGGTTCTGAAGGTATCCTCTAAGTGCCTCAGTATCTTTAAACGTCTTTTGTGTTCCTTTGTGTTCCTTCTTGGTTCTGCTTTTTCTTCCTTATTAGGTGTTTCCATCATAGCTTCTCTTCATTCTTTGCCCTGCTGGCACTAATAATTTACTAATGTAGCATAAGTACTGTTCTTTATCTTATAGTTTCGATATAGCTAGATTCTCATCTTTTCAATGTTTTTTCTTTTGATTTTTACATTTTTGTCTGATTTTTCAAGTAATCACTATATGCTTTCTTTTACTCTATATATTGCTATTGAATTATTGATGTCTGCAGAAATATTTAGTAGAGAACCTCTGACTGTTATGCATGTGCACACCAGTGCACCCTTTTTTCTGGAGGATGTGGCTGCTGCTTTCTGTATGTGCAAGAGACACCATTGTCTCCCATCTCAGACAGCTGCTGCAGTGCTTGACGATATTGGTGTTAACATCAAGCAGCTGGACGAGTACTCCAGCAGTGAAATGGAAGAATATTTGGTTGTTGCATTCCTTCCCTCTTACTTTCTGATGAATCCTCTCCAAAGTAGCCTTTTTTTTTTTAAAAAAAAAAAAGCCAACAGTGAATTTGCTCATTGATACAACACACACCACACAATTGCTTCTTTCTGGTTGCTGCAGTGGAACACTGGCACACGTTCTGTACATCCTCGGGCAGTGTTTTGGAAAAACATTGTGGATTTTCCTTTTGTATCAGTGACAACCCCGCACCCCATGTTTTTTTCCACTTCTTAATGCTCAAGATTTTTCTACATGCAGTCTTTTAACTTAAATGGAAATTGCGCTTCTCCTGTTCACACTCTTCCCCCATGTGTATAAATATGTAATGGTGTAACAGCAGTCTGACATGTAAGGTCCAGCAGCACTTATGCCTATATATGTTTGTATTTGACTCAGAAATTAGATTTTCATTATACATTCATAAGGATTTGTTCATTTTGATGCTAGAAGTACTTAAGTAGATACACGGCATTAATCTTAGGAATTGCATGCTTAATTTTAATTTCTAACTCACTTGGCAAGTTTTATAAGCCATCCTTTGCCAGTCTTCCACATAAATATATAGTTGGTACAAATCAATAGAAACTGCTTTACCAGCACATGCACAGGAAATGTGTGACTGAAGTAAGAGACTGGCAAATGTATGACCTGTCTATCCCTTACTCCATTTGGGTTTGTAGTTTATGCTTCTGCATTGGTTGCTCCTCTGACACTACACACTTCAGAATTTTTTTTAGAACTTATAAAACACTTCTGTGCTACCACTCAGTTCTAGTCAAATGCTTACCTTTTGTCATAGCTCTTTCTGAATTTTTAAGAGAAATATACACTATACATGTGATTCAAGGCCGCTTTGTGTGCCCCTCCTCAGGGCCTTTCCTTCCCTAGAGGTATCCACTGTCCTGAATTTATGTTCATCATTGTCAGTCAGCATAATTGGCTAACCTTTCACATTTCCCAATCTTCTGATGGACTTGGAAGTGCACTGAAAAGAAGACTCATGATCAGATTCTCCCACAGATTTATAATACACACTGCAAGCACTGAAGACTCTCAGACCTGGAAGAAATCTTGTTCATTTTAAAAATATAACACTGCCCAACTTACTGGCCACTGGACCCCTTCACCCGTGATTCTGTGCACTCTTGTCTTGGGACATACTGTGTGAAAGCACTGCCTAGTGGTATGTTATTTCTGAAGTTCACTTTCCATTTAATTCTGTAGTTTTCCACTGATGTAACTTTCTAGTTTTGAATGAAAAAGATGCCAATAATAACCACTCCCAGTTGATGTTGATTATTGGATCATAATAAAAATAATTTTGCATAAAAGTAAGGTAAAAATGCAAATAAATCACATAATTCATTGACCGGCACACAAGTTACTTTTGCTTCTTGTTTTTTTAATTCCTGAGTTCTTGGATCTACTTAAGTGCCTGTTTGTGGACCATGGCTTTCCATGCCCTTTGCCTTAAGCTGACCTGTTACTTTTCTGTTCTTGTGGCTAGATGTAGCCTGTTTGTTGTTAATGTTTAACACATTTTCTTGAATAACAGTTTTTCAACTGTTAATATTGTACAAGATGGTACTTGAATTCTGTTTGCCTTTTTTCTTCCTGTATTAGAAAATCATGGTGCTCTTTGTAAGTTATGTGTAAAAGAAATTTTTCTTAAGGTTTGTTCATATAATGGTCTGACCCAGGAAAAATAAAATGGGAAAATCAACACTATTTCTGACCTTCAAATCTCATTATGTATTGGTTTTCAGACTGTTCACCAAGCCTCAGGGGTACCTGTAACATCTTAAGGCAGGGCTACTCACCTGTGTGGGGTGCCAGGCCCTTATGATGCAGTGAGGCTATAGAGGAGGGGTAAGGCTTGAGAAAAATGCACAGGGGCACAAAGCCACCTCCAACTGTACAGAAGCCAGAAAACCTCCTTTCTAAACTGGGGAGACAAAAAGCAGACCACCTTTCCTTGCTGACTTCTAGCCTTCAGTGCACTACACTTCATGGTTCTGTGACAGGAATCTTGATTCAGAAAACTCTTTCATTCTAAGCATTAACTTTCTTGAAAGTTAATGTTCCAGGACTGTGTAATCTTACAAATACTTCCCCAGTGTTCAGACTTTGCTTTGGTTGTCGATACCAAATTTCAGAAATTGAGCACCTAGAATAGGAGCCCAATAAATTTTATCTATGCACATATATTTTGAGTTAATGAATAAGTAGAAGAGGACATGATTGTGTAAACAGTGAGTGATCAGATGGATTAAGTGAAATTGATTACCTCCTATTTGGTATAAATTTTAATACACAAAACTAAAGATTGCTTTCTACAAATTATTGTTATTTTGCTAAAGGGCGTGTGTGCTCACTGGAGAGAAAGGGAGAGGGAAAAAGCCCTGCCCCATCGGGCATGGTCATGTTGTAATTCCTTCTCCTCTAATTCTCCATCCTGTCAGGATTTTGGACATCTATACACCCATACCTAGTGTGTGTTTTCAAGCCACTGGGGCCAGAATTCCAATCACGTGATCGGCCATTTGGGATCTGGCTGCCCTACCTTCAGACCATGGAACTGGTCCACAACTGTTAAGAAGTAAAAAGAAATGATGTGAAGTGATTGCCCTTAATACTTTAACCTCTAAAAATAATGGGAACCAGCAGTTAGCGTAATGGCCATGTCGCTGGACTCCCACGTGGTCGGCCGCGATTCGCATCCTGGACCCGGTGGCTTAAAACTCACACTGGGCGCATGTGCGTGCGTGCCCGAGAGGAGAATGGAGGAGAAGGGATTGTGGTGTGACCATCCTCCCTGGGATTATCACTAGCTTAAGTTTTTCTTTACTCAAATGGGACCATTTTACATCTTGCTTTTCTGTGTTTTTTATTTTATAAATGTTTATTTTTTTTATTGCCAGAGAGATAAGGCACCCCCAGTGGGCATGGTCATATAGCAATTCTTTTTCCTCCATTTCTCCTTCAGGGTTCCAGGTACACATGCACACATGCCCTGTGTTTTTCAAGTCACTGGGATCAGGATTCAAACTGTAGTTATCTTTTTGGGATCTGTCTTCCTACGAACTGTATGCTTTTATTGATTGCTGTTCTATGGTGCTGGGCCCTGCTGTTTGTTTGTTTGTTTTAAGATAGGCTTATTGTGGTATAATTTACTTAAGGTTTAACATTTACCCTTTTTGGGTGTATAGTGCTATGAATTTTGACCAACACATACACTGTAATACAGAACACTTGAAATACCCTCGAAAGGTTCCTGTTTCTGCCTTAATTTTCCTATCTAACTCTTCACTGACTCATATTTATTATTACTGCCAGTCCAAGCAAGTCAAACAAGGTATAGTAAACATGTTCATATCTAAGTCTTTTTTTTTTTTTTTTTTGAGAGGTTTTCGCTATAGGGTGCGTGCACTCGCCAGACAGAGAGAGACAGACAGACAGAAAGCAAGAAATCACCCCCCGGGGGGGATGGCCACACCGCAATCCCTTCTCCTCCATTCTCTTCTCGGGATCTTGGGCACGCACATACACGTGCCCCACGCGCCCAGTATGAGTTTTAAGCCACTGGGTCTGGGATGCGAATCGCAGTCGACTGCAAGGGTCGACTAGGTGGGAGTCCAGCAACATAGCCATTACGCTAACTGTTGGTCCCCTTCATATGTAAATCTTTATGTGCTTTTCCTTTGTGGGGTGAATTTCTAGAAGAGAACTGACAAGATCTAAGGCTAGGTGTCTGTAAGATTTAAAAGGTGTGTCCAGATGACACCCCCCAGAAGTGGTACTAATTTACTTTCCAACCAATTACTTAAGAGAATGCCTGTTATTCTCTCTCGAACACTAGGTGTCACCAAACTTAATTGTTTTGCTAATTTGATAAAGGAAAGTGTTACCTAGCATAGTAGTGTGCATTCAGTGGTGTTTTTTTTTCCTTATTAAAAATATACTGGCCAGTCGCTGGCATAGTGGTTAAGACAGCTGATTCCCACTGCACAGTTCAAGTCTCAGACCTAGGCTTGAAAAATATACTGGGCATGTGTATGTGCATGTCCAAAATCCCCAAAGGAGAATGGAAGAGAAGGAATTGCAGCAGACAGAGAGAGACATAGAGACAGAAAGCGAGAAATCACCCCCCAGGGGGGATGGTCACGCTGCAATCCCTTCTCCTCCATTCTCCTCTTGGGATCTTGGGCGGCACGCACATGCACCCAGTATGAGTTTTAAGCCACCCGGTCCGAGATGCGAATCGCAGTTGACTACATGGGAGTCCAGCGACATAGCCATTACGCTAACTGCTGGCTCCCTGGGGAGTGTTTTCTTGCTTTCTCTCTTGATGAGTGTACATTTCCTATAACAAATTTAAAAAAAAAAAAGTTTGCGCACGCACAACATCTAGCCTACGTTATTGTAAAATCCATATTATCACAGTAAAGAAACATTAATGGAAAACCTTTGGTTTTTAAAGTTTGCTCTAGGCATTGGAGAAAGAGTGAAAGTGAGAACCCACTTCCCCCAGGGATGTGGCCATGCTATAATTCCTTCTCTTCCATTCTTTTGGAATTTTGGGCTTGCACCTAGAGTGTTATTCAAGCAGCTTGGTCCGGGACTTGAACCAGCACTCACCCGTGTGGGATCTAGCTGCCTTAACTGCCAAGCACTGAATACCCCTGAATAACTTCAATGTTGGACCAGCCCCATGACCTTGTGGTAAGGAAATTGGACTCCACGTGAGAGACCACAGTTCGAATCTGGGGTCTGGTGGCTTAAAAACACACTGGGTGCTATATGACTGAAACCCTGGTAGCATGGAGAAATGGAGGAGAAAATTGCAGTGTGACCACACCATTAGGGGGTAACTTTTCCTTCCCCCACCCTCCTCCCCTCTCCCCCTCCCCTCTTCCTTCTCTGTCTATCCTCTGGCAGTTTAAAAACTTTATTTTTGTTTATACTACCTCAGTGGAATTCTTACTTTCTTCTTATATCTATATTTTTATAACCAGACATGGCATTTTTCTAATCACCTTTATGACATAGGTACAGTTTATATGTATTATTTTTTTCTATTTATTACATATTATTTCATGAATATTTTTTCTTATTTTCCAGAGTCTTCATTTTAACATTCGTTTCTTTTATTTTCTGGGTATGGCATAGATTTAATCATCCCAATTCTAAAATTTGTTTCCAATTTTTCCCTTGAACAGGCTTCAGATAGATATCTTTTACATATAAAAGTTTTAAGACCGTCTCTTTTTTTTTTTTTTAAGCAGGTTTTGGCTATAGGGCGCGTGCGCTCGCCAGACAGACAGAGAGAGATAGAAAGACAGAAAGCGAGAAATCACCCCCCAGGGGGGATGGCCACCCTGCAGTCCCTTCTCCTCCATTCTCATCTCGGGATCTTGGGCGGGCACGCACGCACACGCGCCTGGTGTGAGTTTTAAGCCACCAGGTCCGGAATGTGAACCGCGGTTGACTACATGGGCGTCCAACAACATAGCCATTCCGCTAACTGCTGGTCCCAAGACCGTCTCTTAAATTATGTTCTTAGGATAAATTACTGCTAGTCTTATTCTTCTATTAATAAATCTAAATGAATCAATATGGACATGAGAGGGTAGAATTTATCATTTGAAATAGTTTTTACTTTCTTCTCTGGACAAGGAAGCAGTTGCATACCAGTATGCTTCTATGCAGCTTAATCTACTTATTTTTCATTAAGCAAATTATAAACATGATACATGCTTCTTGTAAAGATTTCACACTTTCAGAGATAATCCACTGCTATTTCATAAGTTTAGCAAATTTTTTTCTCAATAGATTGCGTGTTTCAGAATTGAAAAATTTCAAAACAATATGTAGCCAAAAGTATCCACCTGGGACCAGCAGTCAGCCTATGTCGCTGGACTCCCACGTAGTCGACCGCGGTTTGCGTCCTGGACCCGGTGGCTTAAACTCATGCCGGGTGCATGTACATGCGTGCTCAAGATCCCGAGAGCAGAATGGAGGAGAGGGGATTGCGGCGTGGGGGATTGCGGCGTGGCCATCCCTCCTGGGGGGTGATTTCTCGCTGTCTCTCTGTCTGTCTGGCGAACGCACACGCCCTATAGCAAAAACCTCTCCAAAAAAAAAAGGAAGAAAAGAAAAAGTATCCACCTACCCTTGACCCACAGCTACATAGTTCCCCCTCCTAGAGGCAATTAACATAATCAGATTCTTGTGTATTCATTCAGACACATTTGATACATTTTTGAGTAAACATATGTGTGCTGTGTTTTTGTATGTGTTCCTTTTTAAACCACAAATGTTAGCATGCTGCACATACTTTTTTGAACATTTAACTTTGCCTATTTGTATTTAATCTTTAAGAAGTTGATCATTTGTTCATGCAGTTAAAAAAATGTGAAGTCAGGATCAGCAGATGGCCTAATGGCTACATTGCTGGACTCCCATGTAGTCGATGGTGGTTCGAGTCCCGGACCCAATGGCTTATTAAACTCACACCAGGCGCATGTGCATGTGTGCCCAAGATCCTGAGAGGAGAATGGAGGAGAAGGGATTGCAGCGTGGCCATCCTCCATCGGGGGTGATTACTTGCTTTCTGTCTCTTTGCCTCTCTGGTGAGCACATGTGCCCTATAGTAAAAACCTTTCCAAAAAAAAAGGTAAAATCTACAGAATTAGTTTCTGTCTATCCCAGTTGCGTCTGTGCTGAATACCATTCTTCAGTGATTAAGTATGCAGATAGAAGCAGTTAGAAATAAATATACATTCCCTGGTTCCTCCTTTTTATGACTCCAAAGTTGACCTTTTTGTGTCCACAAAGGCAGTATTGCATAGTCCTTAAGAGCCAGGAGGCTTGAGGCCCAGCGTTGCACTGACATCTGTACTCTGCTACTTATCAACCGTGTGATCCTGAGCAAGTTCTTTAACCTGTCTGTGCTTTACTATCTCCATATGTAAATGAAGAGTTAGTATATATACTTCCCTTAGCATAGTACCATATGTAAGTATATGTTTATTAGAATTATAGTCTATTTCAGAATAGCAACCAAAAAAAAAAAAAGAACAGCAACCAATAAAATAACATCCAAAAATTAGTACCAGTCAGTTTGATTTATATTTGTGATGTATATGGATATGGGTAAATTCATGGGAGTCCTCACTTGTTTGAATTTTACTTAAAATACATTTTAGATGGGGCCCATAGGTGGCAGGGTGGTTAAGATGCCAGACTCCCGCATGACTAATCTTGGTTCAAATCCCAGACCTGGTGGCTTGCTTTCTCACTCTCTTTCTGGTGAACGCATATGCCCTGTAGCAAAATTGAAAGATAATAATAAACAAAATTAAATAAATAAATCTTTAAAAAATAAATGCATTTTAGAGAACTTCGGAGAACACAAAAAGCATCTGAAATACATTTTGTTTCTTTGTTTGTTTATTTGTTTGTTTGTTTTAGAGGTTTTTGCTATAGGGCATGTGCACTCTCCAGAAAGAGAGAAACAGAGACAGAAAGCAAGAAATCACCCCCCAGGGAGGATGGCCACACTGCAATCCCTTCTCCTCCATTCTCCTCTTGGGATCTTGGACATGTACTCACACGCTCCCGGCGTGAGTTTAGGCCACTGGGTCTGGGACTCGAACCGCGATTGACTTCAGGGGAGTTCAGCGACATAGCCATTACGCTAACTGCTGGTCCCAACATTTTGTTTCTGTTTTAATTGGTCAGTAGTTTTTTTGTGGTTGTTTTGCATGTACTTTAAAAAAATGCATGGATCTTTAAATAGATTTACTTCCTTTTTTCTTTAGTTTGCTATAGGGCACATACACTTGCTGGAAAGAAAGTGATAAAGTAAGAAATCACCTCCCAAGGGAGAATGGCCATGTTGCAATCCCTTTTTCTTCATACTCTCGACATTTTTAGGTACAGAAACACATACCCCCAATGTGTTTCAAGCTACTGGGTCCAGGACTTGAAAGACAAAGTTAGCCATGTAGGATACAGCCACCTTAACCTCCATGCTACTTGCTGGGCCTGGATATACTTTCTTGATGTATTAAAAATGTCCCAGAGAGGGGCCGGCAGGTGGTTGTGGTGGTTAAGGTGCCTGGACTCCCAAGTGGCTGGCTGTGGTTCGAGTCCCGAACTAGCTGGCTTGCTTTCTCACTTTTCTTCTCTTTCTCTGGTCAACTTCAAATAAATAAATAAATGAAATAATGACAATCAATAAAATTAAATTAAAAATAATTTTTAAAAATGTCCCAGATAAGTTGTGAGTATAGAGAACTCCTAATAATATGAACATTTTTTTCATAGTGTATTTTAATTTAAAAATGTTTTCTCATGTATTTTCCATAAACTTGAGCTTGATTGGTTAAAATTATTATATAAATACACATAATATTTATTATTAGGTCACGGTGGTCCACATGGCTTTTTGTTTGTTTGTCAGTATTTTTAAACAGAGCTGGGTCCAGTAGGTGGCTTGGTGGTTAGGGTGCTGGCCAAGTCTGTGGTGTGAATCCTGGGCCCAGTGACTTGAAAACATGTATGCTCAAAATCCCTAGAGGAGAATAGAAGAAAAGGGATTCTGGCATGGCCATCCCCTCCTGGAGGATGATTTCTCTCTGTCTCTAGTGAGTACACATGCCCTATGTTAAGAATCTAAAGGTATATATAAATTTAAACCATACAAAAAAACCCTAGGGCTTGCCAGGTCGCTCAGGCTGGCTTCAAACACACCATTCTTGTGTCTCAGTTTTCTGATTAGTTGGGACATAGGTATGTATCACTTGGCCTCATTACCTATATTTTAAAATGCCGTGGCAAAGATGTCATCATGCCCCTCCCTCTAGTGGGAGCATGGCCACACTGCCGCCCTTCACCTCCATTCTCCTCTGGGGATTTTGGACACACACGTGTGCTCCTGGCTTGTTTTTCAACCCTCTGGATACAGAACTCAAACTAGTTGACCATAGCCACTATACTATCTGCTGGCCCAACATACTGTTAATTTATCAGTGGATTATCCTTCCAAAGGGTCAGTGCCTTACTCTATCATGTCTGAAAGAATGTCTCTGGGAACAGTACTACTTAATTGTACTTTAAATGGTCTGTCATCACATGGGCTTATGTCTTAAATACTAAATCCCTTCCTTCAAAAATAAATTCTTGTCTGGCTATCAAAAGACTTAAAAATTATACAACAAAGAAAGTTTAACTTTTCCCCAGTGTATAGTAAACTTTACTAAGGAGGTCTTATTCACAATACCTGTTGTCTTTGGAATATGAACCCACACTAGAAATGCCACAACTGAAGAGTGACACTAAAGATGGAGTATTTGGATACAGTGGCAATACTTAGCTGTACTGGGGAAGGAAATACTTGATGTAGTTTCTGCTGCTCTTCCCTTCCTCTACAATGAGTTGCTGGACCAGTTTTTTTGCATGAACATGCTGTCATGTTGTCAGAAAAGTCATGATGTATTTTTTTCTGTATAAAAATGTGTCACAACTTTTCTGGCAACTTATTTTATTTAAGCCTTCTCTTGTTGATTAGTATTTAGGTTATGATAGATTTTCACTATTTCAAACATACTTCAATGAATATCCTTGTCTGTGATCATTGGTTTACGTGAACTGGAAATTCTGTAACTGTATACACACACAAGTCCCATTGCTCACACATTGTGTACTCGTTCAGTTACAGTAAATACCAGTAAACTGATTATATATACTTCTAGCTCTATTAGATATTGCCAGACCATCTTTTTAGACTCCTGTCAATTGCTCAGTTGAATGTCCTGATAAGCTCACTTTTGGTGTATGTCTTAATATACACCAAAATATATATTTTCCTAAATTTTCAGTGTACATTTTTCATAGGGCAGGTACCACCACACCCTTCAGTGTACAGTGTTCAAAAATATTTTTCAGACAGTCATCATTCTTTTACTTTAACTTTTTTTTTTTTTTTAGAGGTTTTTGCTATAGGGCACGTGCGCTCACCAGGAAGAGATAGAGAGAAAGAAAGTGAGAAATCACCCCCCAGGGGGATGACCACACCACAATCCCTTCTCTTCCATTCTCCTCTCGGGATCTTGGGCATGCACGCACACACACCCGGCGTGAGTTTAAGCCAGTGGGTCTGGGACTCGAACCGCGGTCGACTACATGAGAGTTCAGTTACATAGCCATTATACCAATTGCGGGTCCCTAACTTAACTGTTTTATTTTACTTTAACTTAACTGTTCTTGGCTTTCTCCGTTTCTGTTCTCTTAAATTTTTTTCCCTAATTGACTTAAATGACATCCTGGATTTATGCTATTCTAATGCCAGTATTTTCTATAGTGAATATAGTCTGAATGTTCAGTATGTGCCCGTGTGCGCGCGTGTGTAAGTGTGTGTGCGTGTATGAAGTTTTTGCCTTAGTCTCCGTGTATTCACCAGTGAGAGAGTGAAACAAAGACAGTGAGAGAGAAAGTGAGAAATCACCCCCCAGGAGGCATGGCCATGCCATAATCCCTTCTCCATTCTCCTCTCAGGATCTTGGGCATGCACACACATGTGCCCAGTGTGATTTTCAAGCTACCAGGTCCAGAACTTGAACCATGGTAGGCCATGTGAGAGTCCAGCGACGTAACTGCTACATCACCTGCTGGCCCTGAATATTCATTATATTTTTGTGGGATACTTAACACTTGCTCTGGGTTATGTGTGCTGGCAGAGAGAGATGAGTGTGTGTGTGTGTGTGTGTGTGTGTTGGAGAGCTGACTTCTCACTTTCCTTGTCTCTGTTTGTCTCTTACTCTGGCAAGCACATGCTTATGGCAAAAACCTAATAAAAAAATGCTATGGCCACATCTTTGTAGGATCAGTCATGAATTACATAAAAATTTCTTAAGCAAGAGCCTAGAGAGACTGTGTTAATATTCTACTTCAGTTTCTCCATTTTCAGTTCTTAATTAGAGGAAGCAACAGCACAACCTTTTTTCCCTTTTCCAACCTCGAGATTCCAAAGTATGTTCATTGCAAAAAATATAAACATGTACAAAAGACCTTAAAACCTATCTCCAGCTTAAAGTTATTTCTGGTAAGTTTGGTATCTGGACTTCTGGCCTTTTTTCTCTATGTGGATACACATATGAGGTCACTCCTATTACTCATTTATCTGCCATTTGCAGTGATGATTCATAGTGATTGGTAGTCATTTTTTTTTTTTAAATACATTTAGTATCAGGGGCATTTTAATGACATTAAATCATCTGTAGGATCATTTATAATCATATATAACATCATGAGGGGACTTAAAAAATTTATGGAAAAATGAAACTAAAGTGAGTTTTGGGAGGCTTTTTTTTTTTTTTTTTTTTTGGTGCAAAAATGTTTGAAATTGGGATCAGCAGATGGCATAATGGACTCCCATGTAGTTGACCACAGTTCAAGTCCCAGACCTATTAGCTTAAACTCATGCTGGGCATGCCCAAGATCCCAAGACGAGAACGGAGGAGAAGATTGCAGTGTGGTCATCCCCTCAGGAGGCGATTTTTCACTTTCCATCTCTCTCTATCCAGTGAGCACACACGCCCTATAGCAAAAATCACTCTTTAAAAAAAATTGAAGTCTATACATACTATTTTCATAATATACATTTTCCTATATTTCTTTGAGCATATGTACCATGCTGTTATTTATTTTATAATGTATTTTTGTCCTATTCAAGCATATTGAAAAATAAACTGTATAGTAAACTTTCTGAAAGACATCCTTTTGAACATCTAGTATTATAAAATCTAGGACTCAGTTATTCAGTTGTAGACTATGTACTTTTTCATGCTTTTTGTACATATTACCAGACTGTCCTCCAGATAGTTGGTATGTCTCCACGTGCTTGACAGCGTAGAATAGTGTTAAGAAAAAACATATCTATTCTAGATGCGAGGTTCTCCTTTTTGAATTGATGCAAATCACTTCCAATGTCTCTACACCATCTCTAGAACATCTGTTCTATCTTCCCTTCAACCCTTTGTCTCCTTCCCACCTTAGTACTTCAGAGAAGCTAGATTTTAAGAAGCTACCTCAAATGCTCTCACTGTTCATCTGCGTCTTAGTGCATTTGCGGTACAAAATATTCTTGGGACTCTTCATATTACAGAACCCAAGTTTTCAAAACTTACACCCATTTTATTTTCCAGGTTTATAAACTCTGATTTTCACATTGGCTATTTAAGTTGATTTTTTTTTCTTTGATGAGGAAGCGAGTGATTGAGATGACAGCCCCAATAGTGTCTCCATGCTAAGTCCATCCCCAGCTCGGCTAGCCCCACATCATGGATATGTGCATACTCGTGTGTTCAAGGAGGTTTCCATACGTGGACCCAAAAACTGTGTATGTGGTTGGGTCAGCCTCGCAGAGTGTAGTATTACTGCTCTACCACCATCCAGCTCCCATAGTTGTGATTTTTAGTAACACTTAAAATGTGACATTTGTAAAGTGACATCTGTTGTAGCACAGTGGTTAAGTGAATTAATGATCTTGGGAATCTTGCAGACCAGATTCAGGTCCCTGCTCCTGTTCTTGTTGACTAGCTTTGGAGTCCAGTTTGTGTTACTTAACCTCTCTGGTCTTTTTGTGTCTTCACTTTGAGATGGAGATGATGGTAACACTTCCCTCAGGATTTTATGAAGATCTAAAATGGTGATATGTATAAGTGATTAGTAAATACACTGCATAACATATAACATAGTGAGAGCTCAGTAGGTAGCTTTTATTATTCTCTCATCCGGTGATATAGCATGCATGTGAATCAGGCAGGGATTATTTTTTCTCCTCTGCATTTCATTAAACAGGAGCAGAAAGCTGGAATATTTTTTTCTAACTTCACATCTAGAAGTTGGTAGTGTCAAAACATGAATTGGAACCACAACGTGGGGAAGCTAAAGTGAATGACAGGGTTTGTCTAATAATTAGAGTAATTGGGAGGAAAATTGTAAAAAGCTTTATTCACGGAGGCTTGAGAGATGCAACTTCTACAAAGTCTTGGCTGGCAAGTAGGTGAGACTATGCACTTAGTTCCTGGAGAAGAGCAGTCTGTGCTGTGTGTCCTGGATAGGAGGAGAAATTGCTCTCTCCGAAGACTGCCAGCCCCAGGGGCCAAAGAGCCTTCTTTAAAGAAAAAGTTGACTGAGCACTAAGATCAAAACATGTAATAGATGTCTCAACTTTGCTTTTAATTGGATTGGAGTCCTTCTTTAAATGCATGTGACTGATTAGGTTTTTATCCTAACTTGTTTTTGACAGGGCATGGTGCTGATGTGAAATGTGTAGACTGGCATCCAACCAAAGGGTTAGTTGTTTCAGGAAGTAAAGATAGTCAACAGCCAATCAAGTTCTGGGATCCCAAGACTGGGCAGAGTCTTGCAACACTGTAAGTGATAGGAACCCCACCTTGGTCCCTGAACGAGGGAACAAAGCAGCCTGCATTCTTTAACTTTTAACTTTCTCTTCTCATGTATTCCTGAAAAAGCAGTTCAGACAACAGATGGACTTCTCACTAATCAAATATGATTTATCTAAATTCCTACTGAAATATGCTTTCACTTTTGTCCTGGCACTTTGACTTAAATTTAACTTGAGTATCATGGGGGTTGGGGAAGAGGTGGCTATTTCTGCTCTAGCTTACTATTTCTCCTCATGAGAATGCCTTTGGGCACTAGATGCAGTTGATGTGCTCTGTACTAGAAACAGCTCATCTTCCTCCTTCTCATTAAATCTGTTTATAGATAGTTTTCCCTCCAGTTTTGAGCCAGTTCTCTCTTTTTTTTTTTTTTTTGGCTAATGTGCTTATGTAAGAATGTAGCTACTAATAATAAAATGATCTTTCTGAATTATCTGCAGTATTCATAGTTATATGGATATGTTAATGTTTTTTTTTTTTTTTTTTTAACCAAGTAGCTATATCCTAGTCCTATTGATCGAGAAGTGAACCATGTCTAGAGCAACTAGGTTGGAGCAAAGCTGCCTCATTGCACAGCTCCAATGGCCAGAGCCATCATGGGACATCTTGGAATGGCGGCCCTTGTAGATGGGCATCACTCAGGCCTTGAGGTGTGCATCATCTATAGTTAAACTAATCCTCAAGTTATCCAGTGCCATTTTTTGTTTTTAAGAATTATTCATTTTATTTATTATTACTATTATTTATAAATTTGCTATAGGGCATGTGTATTTGCCAGAGAGAGACTGAGAGAGAAAGTGAGAATGCAAGCCACCAGGCCCAGGACTCAAACCACAGTTGGCCATGTGGGAGTCCAGTGCCTTTAACCACCACACCACCTGCTAGCCCCTCCAGTGCCCATTTTTATGCTTTGTCTTAATGAGAGGAGCTTCATTGACGTGGAAAATGTAATGAACTTTATCAAGTGTTAATTATGTGTTCAAGTGCTTCCTCTGCATTATAGATAAACTTTTCTGTCCAGTTGAAGTTCCACTGCTATTTTAACTGGTTAACGAGAGCTGAGCTTAGGTAGTGGCTATCATTTCTATCATTGACCCATTTCTTTCAAGTGTATTTTGAACTGTGGTCCTGTAATGTTACGCATTTTATTATTTCTAGGCCAAACTTCTTACCATCTTGATCCATGTGCTTTTCAACAAAAATGGTCATTATGTTGATTTATGCCTGTGGATTCTGACAGATTATTTTCTTGATGCTTTGTTTTTAGTCATGCCCATAAAAACACAGTAATGGAAGTGAAGTTAAATCTCAATGGCAATTGGCTCCTCACAGCATCACGTGATCATCTCTGTAAACTTTTTGATATCCGAAATCTGAAAGAGGAACTTCAAGTCTTCCGAGGTCATAAGAAAGAAGCCACAGGTCAGTGACTATGAAATGCTTTTACTCCAACGACTGTTACCTATAGTGTTTTCAGATCTTGATAGTTTTGTCTGTCCCCTTGTTTCTGTGGTACAGCTGTTGCCTGGCATCCTGTTCATGAAGGACTTTTTGCCAGTGGAGGGTCTGATGGTTCCTTGTTGTTCTGGCATGTTGGGTATGTAACATTTACTATGTAAAGAAGTCATATTTTATGAAGAGAGCATCTGAATGTGTACAAACACAATAGTGCTTTTTGTTTTTTTCTGTGTTTGTGTGTCCTGTATCAGAGACTGCCTTTTGGTTTTAATTCTGCAAATCTAGCTTGGAATAAAAAATATAGCACCTCTGTTTCTGGATCTTAAAGTCGGTAGGAAGAATAAAATAGATTCCCTAGGGTTTTTTTTTCCTTCAAGAATCCAAATGGACTTTATTTGACACAGAAGACAATATGCCTGCAGGAACAGCAAATGAAAAAGGCAAAGCAAGAAAGACGGTTCTATCTAATTTATTAATTAAGTAACCAAAGGATCAGTTATTAAGTGAATAACAAAACAGTTAACCTTGATGGAAGAATTCTTTTTCTATTACCCATACTTTTGGAATTCTTACTCTCCATTGTCCAGTGGACACACCTGCTGTGGGAGGTGGAGCCAGTGGGAGAAGCAGCGAAACGAGTGGTTACAGACCCTCCATGCCACAGTACTCCCTGCAGAAGTAGCAGACACCTGGTTAGCCTGACATCTGCCTGTGCTGCTATTGGTACCACTTGGGGATTTCCACATCCATTGCTGCCACCATTTTGGAAACACTGATTTCCTCATTTCTTTTTGGTAAAATTATTCTTGAAGCATTTCCACCTGTGAAATGCTCTTTAGGTTAAAGAATATATTTCTAATTGCAAACCTGAAACATGTAAAGTTGTCCAGATTCAAAGTAACAAGCTTTGGTTGCTGTGTAAAGGCTAAAAGAAAATATCTTTCCTTTCTCTTCTTTTTTTTCTTTCTGGGCTTTTTTTTTTTTTTCTGTCTGTGTTTTTGTTTTTGTTTTTGTTTTTCTTTTCTTTTCTCTCTCTTGGTTTTTTGGTGGTAACTTTTGTAAAAAAAGGATGTCTTTCTTTGGTGCTATTGCAGAGTAGAGAAGGAAGTAGGTGGGATGGAGATGGCCCATGAAGGAATGATCTGGAGTCTGGCTTGGCACCCTCTTGGACATATTCTCTGCTCAGGCTCAAATGACCACACTAGGTAAGTTTTATATTAACAATAATGGATGGGACCAGTAGATGGCATAATGATTTTGTCACTGGACTCCCATGTAGTTGACCATGGTTCGAGTCCTGGACCTGGTGGCTTAAAACTCACACTGGGTGCATGTATGTGCTTGCTCAAAATTCCAAGAGGAGAATGGAGGATAAGAGATCACAGTATGGCCACCCATCCAGGGGGGTAATTTCTCACTTTCTTTCTGTCTCCGTCTCTCTGGAGAGCACACATGTACTATAGCAAAAATATGTGTGAAAAAAAAACAGAAATAGGCTGACTCTCTGACCTAGTGGTTAAGGGAGCTGGATTCAGTATCACTAACTATGGTTCCTGGACCCAGCAGTTTAAAAAACACATTGGATAAATGTTTGTGCACGCCCCAAATCCTGACCTGACAAGATGGAAAAATGGAGGAAAAAGAATTGCGGCGTGACCATACCCCATTGGGAGTGTTTTATCCCCCTCTCTCTTTCTTTCTCTCTGTCTCTCTTTCTCTCTCTTTTTAAGAGTTATTTTATTTTAACTTTATTTATTTATTTAATTTTCTTTTTCTTTTCTTTTTATTTTTTTGGAGAGGTTTTTGCTATAGGGCGCATGCGCTTGCCAGACAGAGAGAGACAGAGAGACAGAAAGCGAGAAATCACCCCCGAGGGGGGATGGCCATGCCGCAATCCCTTCTCCTCCATTCTCCTCTCCGGATCTTGGACGTGCACGCACACGCGCCTGTCGTGAGTTTAAGCCACTGGGTCCGGGACTCGAACCAATGTCGACTATGTGGCAGTCCAGCGACATAGCCATTATGCTAACTGCTGGTCCCTTTATTTATTTTATTTGACCAGAGATGGACAGAGTCAGAGAGAGAGAGGCAAAATGAAAAAGCAAGCCACCAGGTCTGGGACTTGAACCATGATCGGCCATGTGGGAGTCCAGTGCCCTTAGCCACTGTGCCACCTGCTAGCTCCTCTGTCTCTCTTTTTGACAAGTGCATGTGTTCTCTGGAAACACTGAGAAAAGAAAATAACAAATAATTACTGTGCTCATGGAGTTCTAGGAAATAAATATTGAATTTTTAAAAAGGATAATTTATTTATTTAATTCCATTTATTATTATTATTATTATTTTAATTTGACCAGAGAGAAACAGAGAGAGAGAAAAAAAAAGGAAGGTGAGAAAGCAAGCCATCAAGTCCGGGACTCGAACCGCAGTCAGCCATATGGGGATCCATTGCCTTTAACCATCATGCCACCTGCCAGCCCCTGCATATTTATTTTTATTTTTAAAAACAGGTCATTGTTTCAAATATTTGTATTGCAATAGGGGTTGAGTATTGAATGTAAGTGATTATTCAAATTTTGTTTTGCCTTCTGATTAAAAAAAAAATCTTTCTATATTAAATTAGGCATTGTAAAAATTTGTTGTCCTTGTCAGGGGACTGCTCTGTACTGTTAAGTGCCAGGAAAAACAGAAACCATATTCTCCCACTCACCTTATTGCTTTTATTTTGACAGCAAATTCTGGACTCGTAACCGACCAGGTGATAAAATGCGAGATCGATACAATCTAAACCTATTACCTGGGATGTCTGAAGATGGAGTAGAATATGGTGAGGCTCTTACACAAGTCCTATTTTGACATGATACTCTGTTATAAAAATGTTCGCTCAGCCTGTGGCATGGTGGTTGCATGAGTTAGATCTCACATGGTCAAGTATGCAGTTCACGTTCTGTACCTAGCAGCTGGGAAAACATACCATTTGTGCCCAGGTTTGGAAAGGGATTGTGACATGACCATTCCCCATGGGGGTACCTTCTCATTTTCTCTCTTTCTTTCCTTCTCTCTCTCTGATTCTCTCTGGCAAGTGGGAAACTGGGGGAAAAAAAAAAAAAAACACTATTAGATATTAGGAAGTTATATAAAACTAGTTTTAATTTTATAGTTTATTGATTTGTAAGTCATGAATGATATGATTCATTTTTATAAAGCATTGATCTTATTAGGTACTAGTTTGGTAAAGTCTCTGTTAACCCTAGGTGTATTCTTATTTTAGATGACCTTGAACCTAATAGCCTGGCAGTAATTCCTGGGATGGGAATACCAGAACAACTAAAATTAGCAATGGAACAAGAACAGATGGGTAAGAGACATTGTACATGTACTTTTTATTTTTATAAAATCTTTTTTAGACTTGTTTCTTATCTTCATGATAAATTGTGTTGAAATGCCGAAATAATTTATGCTGATAATAGTGATGTCAACTGTTAATAGTTAAAATCTAATTTAAGGAGAAAACTACTTCTCTTTATTATTTCAGGGAAAGATGAATCAAATGAAATTGAAATGACAATTCCAGGGTTAGACTGGGGAATGGAGGAAGTAATGCAAAAGGATCAGAAAAAAGTGCCTCAGAAGAAAGTTCCCTATGCAAAACCTATTCCTGCTCAGTTCCAGCAGGTAAGGAGAGAAAAGTGACTCCACCTCATCTCCATACTGGGAGACTGTGGTTGGTTAGTTTAATTATTGTTCAGAAATAGGTTTCTCTTGGATAATCTCATCTGTTGAAGGTATTTCTGTCTTATGGGCTCTTTTGGAGCATTCTTTGTATGTTTTCATGTGTTCTCAGACATAGTTTCCATCTGCTGCTTTGTAGTTATGTTGAGTTTGTCATGAATCTTCTCTGCATCTTCTTTATCCTCACTTACTGTTATTCACACCATCAGGGGAAGGAGAAGAAAGGCATGGAGCAGAGTGTGTGTTGACTCTCCTGTTTGACTGTCATTTGCTTCCTTTTTAAAAAGTTTATTTTTTTATTTCTTCCATGAGTATGGTAGAGAGAGCACAAGAGGGAAGGAAGAAAAGAGGGAGGAATGGAGGCAGCATCCCCAATAGGGGCTTGCAATCTACCCCCAGTCTCAGCCTGCACCAGATCATGGGCATGCATATTCAGGGACATCTCTGGATACAAACCCAGAACCTTCCTCCATGGTCAACCTCCCAGAGCATCTTGTTTTACCACTGCACCATTTTCCATCCCCCTGACTTCTGCTTTAATTGTCCTCTCAATACAAAATGCATGCATCTTTTAGAAGAGGCTAACGAGCTTTGTGTTCTTAATACTACACCATATCTTGCATCTTTTATCATCTTAGTGATTTTGGGGGGGGCAGGGGAGAGAGGTTTTTGCCATAGGACAGGTGCGCTCTCCAGAAAGAGAAACAGAGAGACAGAAAACGAGAGATCACCCCCTCGGGGGATGGCTACACTGCAATTCCTTCTCCATTCTTCTCTCGGGATCTTGGGCGTGCAGACACATGCGCCCGGTGCGAGTTTAAGCCACCAGGTCCAGGACTCAAACTACGTCAGCAACTTGGGAGTCCAGCGACATAGCCATTATGCCACCTGCTGGTCCCCATCTTAGTAATTTTTGCCTAGTGGTAGTATGCTTACCTGACTGTATTCCCATGTCACTAAGAATCAGCATTAGAAATAAAGTCAGTTCAGGAGGTTGAATTGACCAGGTAATGTTATAGAATTGCTTTCTTTCTCTATCATCCTAATTTTTATACTTAAGAGTGTATTTTAATAATTCTCTTCTTTCCCAAGGCATGGATGCAAAATAAAGTTCCAATTCCTGCTCCAAATGAGGTGCTGAATGACAGAAAAGAAGACATTAAATTGGAAGAGAAGAAAAAAACACAAGCAGAAATTGAGCAAGAAATGGCTACATTACAGTATACAAACCCACAACTTCTGGAGGTATGTGAAGCTCCTTAGGGAGATTCAAGGTGATCTTAGAAAGTAGTGGTGACATTTTTTTATTGATGTGCTTTTAAGGAAAAGGGACAGAACTCTCATACAGGTCTGATAAGCACCCTCATTTCTTTTTTTTTTTCCAATAAGGCGCGTGTGCTCACCAGACAGACAGAGAGACAAAAAGCGAGAAATCACCCCCCAGGGGGGATGGCCACACTGCAGTCCCTTCTCCTCCATTCTCCTCTCGGGATCTTGGGCATGCACACACACACGCCCGGTGTGAGTTTTAAGCCACCAGGTCCGGGACGCGAACCGCAGTTGACTACATGGGAGTCCAGCGACATAGCCATTATGCTAACTGCTGGTCCCAGCACCCTCATTTCTTTCTTTCTTTCTTTTTGAAGAATTATTTGATTTGTATTTATTCATCCATTTACTTTAATTTGACCAGAGAGAGACAGAGAGAGAGGGGAAGTGAGAAAGCAAGCCACTATGTCCAGGACTTGAACTGTGGTCTACCATGTGAGAGTGTCCAGCACCTTAACCACCATGCCACCTGCTGGTCCCAGCACCCTCATTTCTTATTGCTGTTTCTTTTTTTTTTTTTTTTTAAGAATTATTTATTTAGTTTTATTTATTTACATATATAAATACATATTTATATATGTATTTATTATTATTATTAACATTATTATTATTTTAATTCAACCAAAGAGAGACACAGACAGGGAGAACTACAGTAAGCCATATGGGAGTCCATTCCTTGACCACCATGCCACCTGCTGGCCCCTCTTATTGCTATTTTTTTTTTTTTTTTTGAGAGAAATCACCCCCCAGGGGGAATGGGCACACCGCAATCCCTTCTCCTCCGTTCTCCTCTCAGGATCTTAAGCACGCACACACTCCTGGCGTGAGTTTTAAGCCACCGGGTCTGGGACACAAACCGTGGTCGACTACATGGGAGTCCAGCGACATAGCCATTATGCTAACTGCTGGTTCCCCTTATTGCTATTGTTAAAGGAACCCTGTTTCTTAGACTTATACACCGGATTAGTGGAACAGTGAGTAACCCTGTGTTAAATGTACATTTTTAATAGAAGATATAAAGCCAACATCATTTTGTTTAAAGAGGGTTTTGCCTTAAGGCTCATAAGCTCACCGGAGAGAGAGTGACAGAGACAGAGAGGGGGAAAAGTGAGAAATCACCCCCCTAGAGGGGATGGCCACATCACATTCCCTTCTCCATTCTCCTCCTGGGATCTTGGGCATGCATGCTCACGTGCCTGGAGTAAGTTTCGAACCACTGGGTCTGGGATTCAAATCTCAGTCAGCCATGAGGAAGTCCAGTGATGGTAACCACTATGCCATCTGCTAGCCCCAGCCAACATAATTTTATTTTGGATTTGCTTATTTATCCATAAGTAGAAGAATTTTCTGTCAGTTTGTACAGTAGGTAGCTTATTATTACTAGTAAATTAGAACTAAATAGCCTTGTGTACTGTGTTTCCAGAACCCAGAAAGAGCCATCCTAAAGGGAGTCAGAGAGTCCTCAGGATGTTTGAGTGTTACATGGACTCTTATTAATGTTCAGACATGAAGAGGTTGAGGAATTTTTATGTTTATTTTGAGGCCCCCCACCCATCAAAATACATGATAGTAATATTATCTTCAAGTTTATTAATCTAGCATGCTTTTTCTTTCTTTCCAGCAACTTAAAATTGAAAGACTTGCACAGAAACAGGCTGAGCAAATTCAGCCTCCTCCCTCATCTGCCACCCCTCTCCTTGGACCCCAGCCCTTTCCAGGACAAGGCCCAATGTCTCAGATTCCTCAAGGTTTTCAACAGCCTCATCCATCTCAGCAGATGCCAATGAACATGGCGCAGATGGGGCCTCCTGGTCCACAGGGACAGTTTAGACCCCCTGGACCCCAAGGACAAATGGGACCACAAGGTCCCCCACTGCATCAGGGAGGTGGGGGACCACAAGGTTTCATGGGACCACAAGGGCCACAAGGCCCACCCCAGGGGTTGCCGCGGCCTCAGGACATGCATGGGCCCCAAGGCATGCAGCGGCATCCAGGGCCTCATGGCCCTTTGGGACCTCCAGGGCCGCCTGGACCGCAGGGTAGTTCTGGTCCTCAAGGTCACATGGGTCCTCAGGGCCCACCTGGTCCACAGGGACACATAGGCCCTCAAGGCCCGCCTGGTCCCCAGGGTCACTTGGGCCCTCAGGGACCTCCTGGTACTCAAGGAATGCAGGGACCACCTGGTCCCAGAGGAATGCAAGGACCTCCTCATCCTCACGGGATACAAGGCGGACCAGGGTCTCAAGGGATCCAAGGTCCGGTGTCTCAGGGACCCCTGATGGGACTGAATCCACGAGGAATACAAGGGCCTCCAGGTCCACGGGAGAATCAGGGTCCTGCTCCTCAAGGTATGATGATGGGCCACCCACCTCAAGAGATGAGAGGACCTCACCCTCCAAGCGGACTACTAGGACATGGCCCTCAGGAAATGAGAGGTCCTCAAGAGATGCGAGGCATGCAGGGGCCTCCGCCTCAAGGATCGATGATGGGCCCTCAGGAGTTGCGGGGGCCTCCAGGCTCACAAGGTCAGCAGGGGCCGCCCCAGGGCTCTTTGGGACCTCCACCCCAGGGTGGCATGCAAGGGCCCCCTGGACCTCAGGGACAGCAGAACCCGGCAAGAGGGCCACATCCACCTCAAGGTCCAATACCATTCCAGCAGCAGAAAACACCTCTGCTAGGCGATGGGCCCCGGGCCCCCTTCAATCAGGTATTATTTACTTCCAACTTATCGGCATTAACACACTGGGAAATGCACTTTGTACTGACGCAGTGCTGCTGGGTATTGGAAACAGCAGTTACAACTGGGTACAAATAGTTCTTAAGTGATGATGGTGGCCTCAGTAGCATCCCTGGCTGAAAAAAAGGAAATAATAATGATAAGTTAGGTTATTCCACCATGGTTAAGTAGATCTCAATATTAATCTTTACTTCTCAACCCTTTTTTTTCCCTATAGGGCATATGCATTCACCAGAGAGAGAAAGAAAAGGGGGGGGGGTGGCCACTCTGCAATATCTTCTTCATTCTCTTGGGATTTGGGGCACACATGTACATGCACCCGGTATGAGTTTCAAGCTTCTAGGTCCGGGACTTGAACCACAGTTGGCTACGTAACCATTACGCCATCTGCTGGCCCCTTAACATTATTTTTAAAATAAAGATGCTTCCAGAAAAGATCAGCTCTCAAATAGAGTTGATAACTGCCCTTGGGCTCTGCAGGAGCTGTGGCCTTGAGGAAGAGGTATGTTTTGTTATGGGCAGTTCTGTGAGGCATGTCCCTCTTGTGGGCCCTTTACTTTGTAGCCGGGTGTTCGACAGGCCTGCCAGCACCTGACCTCCTCAAACTGTCAGCCAGCTCTACTTTAAGATAGTCTGGAGCATTTAACTCATGAGGTTCCTATTTCCTCACTATTTCCTTTATTATTTTTTATAATTTAATTTAATTTTATTTTTCATTGTTGTTATTTTAAAATTTGCTACAGGACATACACACTCACCAGAGAGAGACAGAGAGGGAGAGGGAAAGTGAGCAAGCAAGCCACCAGATCTGGGACTTAAGCTGGTCAGCTATGTGGGAGTCCAGTGCCCTAACCACCACACCATCTGCTCGCCCCACTATTTCCATTTTTTTTTTAAGGGCACTGGACTCCACATGGCCAACTGTGTTCATGTCCCAGAACTGGAGGCTTGGTTTTCTCTCTCTCTCTTACTCTCTCCCTCTCTGGTCAAATTTAAAGGAAGGAAGGCAGGCAGGCAGGAGGGAGGGAGGGAGGAAGGAAGAAAGAAAAATGCTTAAAAAAAAAAAAAAGAATTTTAGCTACTATATTATAACTGAGATTACAAACACAAGAGGATAGCCAGAGTTTCTATGACAAATTCATTAAGAGTTTTTATTGTACTATGTAGTCAAAGATTTATACATAAAAAGCATAGTGATTCTGGAATTTTAATTCACCTACAGAAACAGTGGTAGAAGGAGTGAAGATTTGATATTTTGTAGGACACTTCAAATATCTAAAGATACATAATAAAAAAATCTTTGTTCATAGTTCTTATATACTGAAATCTAAACTTTCTTCACTTTGACAGGACCAGTTATTTAATCTAGTTGTTTTAATTGGTTAGATTAGTGGAATTGCTTTCAAGCTAAGAGCTGCCCTGGAGTTAAAGAGACAGGCAGCCAAACAGCTTAGACATTACTGACGTAGGGGCAGTGACGGCCATTTTACCTCCTGCATGGCTTTCCCTTGGCGTGGCTGGTTTGGGACATGAGAGCAATTTTGTTATTGATGGTTTTGAGACTCTTATTCTTTCCTTTTTTTAAGAATTATTTATTTAATTTTATTTATTCGTTCACTTATTCTTTAATTTGACCACAGAGAAACACACCACACAGAGAGAGAAAGAACACAGAGAGAGAAACAGAGAAAGTGAGAAAGCAAGCCACCAGGTCTGGGACTAGAACCGTGGTTGGCCATGTGGGAGTGTCCAGCACCTTAACCGCTGCGCCACCTGTTGGTCCCAAAACTGTTCATTCTCACAGTAGCTCCAGTCTCTAAATGTATTTTGTATGAGGGAATGACAGAATACACGTTTGTTTGTCAAGAAACCTGGTCCACCATCATGGACAGTGTGGGGAGTCAGGATTTAGACTTGGCTAGGAGCACAGTATATCAGGACTAGGGACAAGCTGGCTGAAGCTCCAGGGTCCCAAGCAGTGAGACAGTCTCTGAGCAGCAGACTTGTGTCAGGCAGAAGCTGTGGGACCCTGTGAATCCAGCATGGTGTGGGGGGTTTGGCTGGACCTGAGCAGAAGGGTGCTTGGGAAAGGAGATGAGAAAGAGGGAGAGGGGGAGAAGAAAGAGGGAGAGGGAGGGAAAAGCAGAAAAGGGGAGCCAATGGGGCTGATTCACTCAGCAGGAGCCCCTTTCTCCTCCTGTCCCAGCCTTAGAGAGCATGGCTGGTAGGTGCTGGGTGTGGCAGCATAGTTTTCTGTGCACTTTGCCAGAAATTCCTCCTCCTGTGCATAGCAGTGATGGTACTGTGTTAGGATTTCTGACTTTCCCTTGATTTTTCTGCTTGGCATCACAGTAAAGTCTAGCTTTAAATAAAACCTGCCAGCAGGTTTAAAGTACAGGTGTTTCCTGTATTTTATTATGGTAAGAGAAGTATTTATCCCAGTTTAAAGACAATTTCACTAGAATGTCTGGCTGAATGTTTACTGCTGGAGGCTCTGGGGCAACCTCCTGCTTTTATGTCATCACATAATAATACTATTGTTATTCAGGAACACAAGCCTATGATCTCACATTCTGTTTTAAAAACATCTTTTCAGGAAGGACAAAGTACAGGCCCCCCACCCTTGATACCAGGCCTAGGGCAGCAAGGAGCACAAGGTCGCATCCCACCTCTGAACCCTGGACAAGGCCCTGGCCCTAACAAAGGTAAGTATTCAGAACTGTGGGAAAAATAAGGGCACAGTGGTTTCAAGTAATAGCATTGTCTTGTGGCGCATTCATAGATTTGTTAGTTAGGCAACAGTGCTGGCCAGAGGAAAGTTGCCTCTCACCACCCCACAGCCCCAGTGGTAGTGCCTGTGCCAAGGTGGGCCTTGTCCAAGTTTGGGGCACAGAAGGGATTCCTATGCTCATTGAATGCAATAGCATGTTTTTATCATCCCAAAGAGATTAATCGTTTCTGCATAAATATTTTGACTGGACAAAGAATTCAGGCCTTTAGCAGTGCTTTTATTACCATCCCCTTGTCCCCATATTGAGCCATCCACTGAATTCTTTAACTGGTTATATTGTTGTGCACCATGTGGAAGGAAGAAAGCAACTGTATGGATGTGTGGTGCCTCAGGTTGTTGATTGTATGCAAAACCCAGAGATGGGGCTTGTCAACATTTGGAGGTGGAGCTATTTGGAAGTTAAGAGTAATTCTTAGATGGAAGAGTACACGTGCAGATTGGGAGTGGAACACTACGCCCCCACCCCTGTGTGCAGAGCAGGAGGCGCAGGGCAGGGCAGGGCAGGGCAGGGCAGGGGAGGGGAGGGGCGGGGGGGCGCGGGAAGGCAGGGCAGGGCAGGGCAGGGCAGGGCGGCTGTGGGAGAGCTCTGGATTGGGGCTGAGAAGGACCTGCTTCAGATTCACAGGAGTGCTGGGAAGACCATAGAAGTTCTCTCTTTCACTTTTAATTTGCTGAGCCCAAAGCCCTGTGGGGTGTGTGTTAGGTTTCTTAGATAAAGAAAAGACAGAATTTAAAGCTTAGTCTGGCATGTATGTGATTTTAGAGGTAGAAAAGAAAAAGGAATTAGAGTTCATTTCTGTCTTATTGTGTGGAAGATGCAGAGGAGGTACAGATGAAAGGTGGCCAACAGGGAGATAGAGAAAGGAAGGTCCTAGATCTGGTTGTAGGTTTGGGGACCCTAAGGAGAGAAAGAAGAGTCTTTTACCTGCAAGGTACTGCCATCAACAAACTGAGAGCTGCCTCTCTTCCTCTCCCTACCCTGTGTCTGTCTGCCTATTTCCCTCTCCTTGCACTTCCCCTTTTCTCTTTGCCCTCTCCCCTCTTCCTTTTTCTTCCTCCTCTCTCTCCTCCCAGGGACCAAAGGGAGAAGGGAGAGCCGAGAAAGTGGCCCTGCCATCCCCTACTGGATTAACCACCGCCGCCGCCCCGTCACCGGTGGCCACATCCCTTCTAATTTGTAGTGGTGGGTTTCTTTTCTTGGAAGAGCAGGGTTCTTTTAAACAGATAGAGGTGATGGGAGTACTAATGTTCATAGGTAAGTCCATATGGAGTATGTTCCAGCTTCTGGAGGTCACAGGTCTACTATATCTGAGGTTATACCAAATTCCAGCCATATAAATAAGCCAGAGAGGAAGCTGTTAGCTGCAAGAACATGCTGTGAGGCGAGGGTGACTACCAAAACGAAGTGGCCATCGGATATTTGCAGACCAACCAAGCAGAGGCAATTAGAGGATGTTCTCAGTGTAGAGAGGACTGGCAGAGGGGACAGAGGAACAGAAAGAGCTTAAGGGAAGAGAGACTCCATCTAAGATCCACTTTATACTGAGATTTGTAAGCTTCATAGACATGTGGGCAGGCAAGGGGGCTGGAAAAGACCAAGGAATAACCAGCTTCCGGGGCGTGGGGGGGCAGTCACGGCTCCCTGTGGGACAAGGATGGGTTCACCTTTACTGTCAAGTTGTAGTTCAGTACCCAGGAAAGTCATCCCTTCAGAGTTAGGAGGTGAACTAAGCTGACCATCCCAAATTTAGTTGGCCTCTTTCCATTTTTATTCTGTACTTTGAATATATTACTTATATTCTAATATTTTAAGATAGGATTAGGGTGAGGGCCAACAGAAAACGTAGTGTTATGTCACAGGACTTTCACATGGCCGCTTGCAGTTTGAGTCCCACACCCGGTGGCTTGAAACGTACACTGCGTGCTTGGACATGCGTGCCCGCGATCCTAGGAGGAAAGTGGAGGAAAAAGGGTATTGTGGTGTGGCCATCCCTCGAAGGTGATTTCTCACTTTCCCGCTCACCGCCTCTTTCTCCTGTGAGTGCATGTGCCTGAAGGCAAAAACAAAAAACAAAAAACCTCTTAAAAAAATACAGGTCAGTGGGATGCCAAAGCTTGTGTGCAAAGAATGGTGATAATATAGTAGATGAGGGACTTAGTCATGGAAAGAGCGTACATATAAACCCTGAAGATGAAGAGCAGCAGGGCTATCAGGTCATCAGGCAGTCAGAGAGAGGTCCGCAGTTCCCTGCACCTGAATTTGCCGACTCATTGTGAGTTAAGGCATCAAGTTAAGTGAGCTCAGGGTCAGAGGTGCACCATTGCACCTCTGGTGGTGGCAGTACACACTCGCACCCTGTTGGTACACTCTGGCCTTCCCAAGGGATAGTGACTGCTTGGTGCTCTGCTTCCTGGCCTACAGCATTGATCTCTGTTATGTGCTCCCTGGCCATGGAGCAGGGGCTTAATAAAGTCATTGAAATGATAGGGCAGGAAAGGAAGCTCCGCCTCACACCCCGGAGGCTCTCATGTTTCCTGGTTCATACCAGGAGGTGGATGTGGCTGATCTCACTTGAGATGAGGCCTTGTCCTAAGGGCAAGTTACTTGACTAACGAGGGATGAAGTTGGAATCTGCTCCCAGAGCCCATGCTCTTTTTATTATATAATGCCCAAGGATATTGTCTTCTAAGGATCCTGAGGACCAAGGAGGGGAAACATGCTAACTGAAAGGATGCCTTCTGAAACTCAGAAGCTGCCTCAGACTATAGTGGCAGCTGTGCTGGAAGATGTGGTAAAGTCAGCTCTGTTTCCTTTAGGTGACTCCCGAGGGCCTCCCAACCATCACATGGGCCCAATGTCGGAGCGGCGGCATGAGCAGAGCGGTGGCCCTGACCACGGGCCTGACAGGGGGCCTTTCCGGGGTGGCCAGGACTGCAGGGGCCCCCCTGATAGACGTGGCCCTCACCCTGACTTCCCTGATGACTTCGGCAGACCAGATGACTTTCACCCTGACAAGCGCTTTGGCCACCGGTTACGTGAATTTGAGGGGCGAGGAGGACCTTTGCCACAAGAAGAGAAGTGGAGGCGTGGGGGCCCTGGGCCTCCATTTCCACCTGATCACAGGGAGTTCAGCGAAGGGGACGGCCGGGGCGCTGCCCGAGGCCCTCCAGGGGCATGGGAAGGCCGCAGACCTGGAGACGAGCGATTCCCCCGGGATCCTGAGGACCCTCGTTTCCGAGGACGCAGAGAAGAAAGGTGGGACAGACGTTTTGTGGGTCCACTGCACCTTCCCTGGAGTTCTGTCTCTCCTCTCTGCAGAGCTCTCTTTCCTCATCTCTCAGGGACAAAGAGGACAATCTCCATCAAACCATACCCTCTGTAGATTTAGTGTTGAGACTTAAGAATGTATGCTTTTCAACATTTATCTGTGTTTTTTTATTTTTATTTTTTTTATTCTTTCAGTTGAGAAGCCTTTTTCTTTATTTCCTGTGTTTTGGTCTTTTTTACAGAGATGGGTAAATCAGTATACTATAAGAATTTCTTGGCTGTGATGAGAAATGTCTGGATTCTTCTTGATCACAACAATGAAGCACCAGACAGATACCTAGACTGTAACTAAAGGGCTTGTGAAGTAGATACAGTTACTGTGTAATTGCCTAAATATCGTAACAGAGTCAAATCAAACTGAGAAACAATCTTCATAAACTCAAATCAGGCTTGAATTCTCAGCTAGCTTGAGGTGAAGAAGGAATTCGGGAAAGATGGAAGGAAAAAACAGGAATTAGTGAAATAGCAAGTGAGAATCTGAGTAATTGATGATGATATTTGAGCACTCACTGTGTGCCAGGTGTTGCAATGCACTTAGTAGGTACCAGGAATATGGGAGATAGGTATTCTAGATAAGAGATCCTGCTGAGGTCAGAGTAGATGCGAGACTCCAGAGCCTCCTGGGTGGTGGTGGAGTCGGCGCTGGCTGGTGCTGCCCGCTTGGCCCACAGGCATGGTGTCACCTCACAGTTCTCATTGCTGTTGCCTCACACGATGGTTTGCAGGTTGGCCATCCCACCCTCTGGCGGTGTGTTTGAGAACATGGTCAGGAGGGAGGATGACTAGGACGAAGGGAAGCAGTCACTGTAGGGATCAGAATATGTATCTGTGGGTTCTCAGTTCTCTTACGGCCTGTTGATAATAAGCATTCTCTTCAAAATGTCTGTAAGAGTTTGGCATAAACATATCTTGAACCAGTTTCTTGAATCTCGGTATCTTATGCAAAATTTCACATTTTACCATGCCTCCATTTGGGGAATATTTCTTGCCAGTGGCACACCCTCAGCTAAGACTCTTGTGCCATCACAGCTTTGTCATGTTCTTCAAATGCTCCCAGCCTGCTCCTGCTCCTATATCTTTGTCCTTGTTCTTCTTTCCGCCTGGGACGCACACACTCCTGCCATGCCTACTTCCTTTACTGTGCCTTGTATTTCTTCATAGCAGGTAGCACTGCTTGACATGAAGTGATATAGACATTTTTTAAAGAACTACTTTATTTATTTTATTTTAATTTGACCAGAGAGGGACAGAGAAAGAGAGAAGGGAAGTGAGAAAGCAAGCTGCCGTCCGCACTCAAACTGTGGTTGGCCATGTGGCGTCCAGCGTCCTTAACCACCATGCCACCTGCCGGCCCCCTGAAGTGGTCTATTCATTTCTTTAGTGCCTGTATGTCCCATAAGCATATTGGCTCTCTGAAGACAGGGGCTTTGTTTGCACCTGTCCCCAAGGCCAGAGCAGTGGTGGCAGCATACTGTGTGCTCAGTGACTGTTTAGTCAGTCAGTAATTCTGTGCAGGAGGTGAGTCCTGGAGAGGAGTCATTCCACTTGGCGGTATCTTCATCCGTCCAGCTGCTATAGAAAGGTGCCACAGACAAGGCAGCTTCAACCACAAACATTATATTCTCACAGGTATGGAGGCTAGAAGTTCAAGGCCTGGCATGTTCTGTTTCCACTGAGGGCTTTCTTCTAGGCCAACAGATGGCTGTGTTCTCACTGTGTCCTCCCATGGTGGGGCTGAACATGAGCCTTTCTTTGTCTTCTCTTCTAAGAGCCCTGTTCCCGTCATCAGGACCCCACCCTCATGACCTCATCCAGCCTGTCATCTCCAGGCATCATCACATTGGGGCTTAGAGCATCAGCATGTGGAAGGAGGGGTACACAAATATTTAGTCCATAACAGTAGGTATTTTCTAATAAAAGCAAATTAGCTCCTCTCTGTTCCTTTATAAGTAGGGCAGTGTACAGCAGATGCCTGGACAAAAGAAGAATCCTGCTATGTTTCTGTTTCATGGAAACAGTCGTCCCCACTGAAACTGTTCCGGGCCCATCTCCTCCTCCTCTCCCCATTCCATCTGTGCCATAGCTTATTATTTCAGCTGGTGTCCTGGGCATACCTCTTTGCTTGCAGGAAGCGTGATTTGGCTAACTTAGCTTAGGACCAAGAAGATTATTAAAAAGCTAGAGAGATAGAACGGAAAAGAAAAAGTTCTTTCGTTCAAAAAAATTTTTTTTAACAGAATGCCTAGTAACAACTGTAGGAGGAGGAGTGATATAATTAGAAAGTCACCTCTTTTTTTTTTTTTTTTTGGAGAGATTTTCGCTATAGGGCGCGTGTGCTCGCCAGACAGAGAGAGACATAGAGACAGAAAGCGAGAAATCACCCCCCAGGGGGGATGGTCACACCGCAGTCCCTTCTCCTCCATTCCCTTCTTGGGATCTTGGGCATGCACGCACACGCACCCAGCGTGAGTTTTAAGCCACTGGGTCCGGGACGCAAACCGCGGTCGACTACGTGGGAGTCCAGTGACATAGCCATTACTCTAACTGCTGGTTCCCGAAAATCACCTCTTTTATAAGTAACCAGTGGCACAGTTGATAAAAGCCAAGAGTCATCATTAGATGCTCAAACCATTGGGTAGAAGACCTTAGGGAGTCCCAGTTGTGCTGGCGGTAGAGCACTGTTTCACAAGCCTGGGACCTCATGGGAGGACTGGGTTTGGATCCTGGATGACCCTGAATAGTCTGGGCATGGTGGTGCATGTTTATAACCTAGCTAACTGAGAGGCTAGGGCAGGAAGATTGCAGCTGTGAGACCCTATCTAAAATACCTGTCTCTCTCTTCCCTTCTTCCTCCCATGTGCCTCTCCACCCAATTAGAGGAAAAATAAAGAGAGACTAGGGAGTTAGTGCTCTCAAGGTGCCACAGTATAACCCTACAGATAGCTTGTTAGTTACCCAGGGGAATATGGTCCTTTGGAACTGCGCATTCTGGTTGACACACTACCTTTACACATAAACAGTGAGACAAACTGGCATCATGAGAAAGTCCGAGCAGTTCTTATAAAAAATGTTTAAACTGGGGCGCAGATGGCTTAGTGGTTATGTTACTGGACTCCCATATAGCCGACTATGGTTCGAGTCCTAGACACAGGGGCTTGAAAATCACACTGGGCGTGTATGCTCATGTGGCTAAGATCCCAGTAAGAGAATGGAGGAGAAGGGATTGTGACATTGCCATCCCCCACTGGGGCGTGACTTTTTTACTTTCCCTCTCACTGTTTCCATTTCTCTCCAGTGAGTGCGCATACCCCATGACAAAAACCTATTTTTTTTTTAAATGTTTAAACTGAATCTAATCATGGGGAAACATGTCGATAAATTAGGATTGTGGACCATTCTGTATCCTAGACATACCCTTCAAAAATGTCTAGGTAGCCAGCCACAATAGTGCAGTGCACTGCTCTGGGGTGCTAGTGCCACTGGAAACCAGGGCTCATTCCCTGGGCTGATCTGTGCATGTGGGGCCACACGTTCCTATGACCTGGCTGGTTGGGAAGGCTGGGGGAGAGTCATGGCATGTCACTCTGTTGAGAGTGCTTCTCTCTCACCAAAGAAAGAAATTTGAAGAAGGAAGGAAATGTCAAGGTCATGAAAGACAAAAAGGAGGGATTTGTTTTAGATTAAAACAAACCAAAGAGATATGAGCAGTAAATAACAGCACATGGTCATAATTGAATTCTTTATTTAAAAACAACCAACTGTGAAGGACAGTTTGGGGATAGTTGGGGAGATTTGAGTTGAACTGTATATTAAATAATATCACATATTATTGAGAGTGATAATGGTACTGTGGTTATGTGGGATGAAGTCCTTAAACTACTGAAGTATGCAGGGATCAAGTGTCATGTTGTCAGTATCCGCTTTTCACACGGACTAGAAAAGGCATTTGTAAATAGACGGACAGAGAGAAGATAAAAGCACATGTGATTAAGTAAAGATCTCTGGGTAGTCATTGTACTTTACTATGAGGCAAGAAGATATGGGCCAGCTGCTGGTGTTGTGGTTAAAGCAGCTGGTGGTTACATGGCCGACTGTACAGCCTGAAGGGTGCATGTGCCCAAAATTCTGAGAAGAAGACAGATGAGAAGGGATTGCAGCATGGCCATCCCCCCTAGAGGGTGATGTTTTTTTCCCCTCTCTCCTATGAGCACATGTGCCCTAATAGCAAAACTTAAATAAATAAATAAAAGTAAAAAATTGGAGTAAAAAACTAATGGAGGGACAACTCAGTGGTTTAATTTGAACATGCCATTCAAGCAAAGCTGGATCCATTCGGAAGATCCTGGGTTCGGTTCCCTGGTTGGCCTCTCTATACATGCTAAGTACATGCTTACCCATAGTCCTGGCTAGCTGGGAAGGCGGTGGCGGGTGGGGGTGGACTGCAGTGTGAGTTCCTGCAGAGAGCACTTCATTCTCTTTCTTTCTCAGTCTCTCTCTCACTCTCATGAAAAAAACTAACTTATAAAAACAAAGATAACTAATGGAAACTCAAGAAAAAATGGAAGACCTGGTGGGGAGGAGGCCATAGGCATGGTAGCTCACACAGAGTGGCCCACGTCTCCTCTTACCCTCTCTCCAGTGTTCCTGTCCTCTCTTGATGTACTTCCTGCTTGAAGGCCACTTTCTCTGCTTCCCGGCAGGCTTCCCTGTAACCGCTGTGCTCTAGTAATGCTCCCAGCCAACTTAGTCTCCTAGTTCCAAAATACCTGAAAGAGAAGGGGAAGGTGTCCTCCCACTAGGGGAACAGGTTGCAGCTAGGCAGTGAGTGGGCTCCCTGTGGCCAGATGCTACCAGTACGCCAGTCAGCTGTGGAGCGGGGCTATTGGTACAACCCAGGCCGCGTAGGCCTGCCCAGGCAGGTGGCAGAGCAGGCACTCTAGAACAGGTCCAGTACAGTTGGCAGGCGTGATCTGTATTATGTAAGTAATAAATGTGCATCATAAAAACGTAGATGATAATGAAAAGTATTTGGGATGTAGTGATAAAGAGACTAGGCCCAGGCTTCAGACTGGTTGAGTTCAAATCGCAATTGACACACACTGTATGACTTTAAAGAGACAAACATCTTTATCTGAGTCTCAATCTCCCATCGGTAACACAGAGTTAAGGACCAGCAGTTGGCTGGTCACTGGACTCCCATGTAGTCGACTGCAGTTCGAGTCCCAGACCCAGTGGCTTAAACTCACGCTAGGCACATGTGCATGTGTGCCCAAGATCCAGAGAAGAGAATGGAGGAAAAGGGATTGCCGTGTGACCATACCCCCTGGGGAGTGATTTCTCACTTTCTGTCTCTTTCTCTCTCTTTCTGGCAAGCAATAACAGCACATGGTCATAATTGAATTCTTTATTTAAAAACAACCAACTGTGAAGGACAGTTTGGGGACAGTTGGGGAGATTTGAGTTGAACTGTATATTAAATAATATCACATATTATTGAGAGTGATAATGGTACTGTGGTTATGTGGGATGAAGTCCTTAAACTACTGAAGTATGCAGGGATCAAGTGTCATGTTGTCAGTATCCGCTTTTCACACGGACTAGAAAAGGCATTTGTAAATAGACGGACAGAGAGAAGATAAAAGCACATGTGATTAAGTAAAGATCTCTGGGTAGTCATTGTACTTTACTATGAGGCAAGAAGATATGGGCCAGCTGCTGGTGTTGTGGTTAAAGCAGCTGGTGGTTACATGGCCGACTGTACAGCCTGAAGGGTGCATGTGCCCAAAATTCTGAGAAGAAGACAGATGAGAAGGGATTGCAGCATGGCCATCCCCCCTAGAGGGTGATGTTTTTTTCCCCTCTCTCCTATGAGCATGTGCCCTAATAGCAAAACTTAAATAAATAAATAAAAGTAAAAAATTGGAGTAAAAAACTAATGGAGGGACAACTCAGTGGTTTAATTTGAACATGCCATTCAAGCAAAGCTGGATCCATTCGGAAGATCCTGGGTTCGGTTCCCTGGTTGGCCTCTCTATACATGCTAAGTACATGCTTACCCATAGTCCTGGCTAGCTGGGAAGGCGGTGGCGGGTGGGGGTGGACTGCAGTGTGAGTTCCTGCAGAGAGCACTTCATTCTCTTTCTTTCTCAGTCTCTCTCTCACTCTCATGAAAAAAACTAACTTATAAAAACAAAGATAACTAATGGAAACTCAAGAAAAAATGGAAGACCTGGTGGGGAGGAGGCCATAGGCATGGTAGCTCACACAGAGTGGCCCACGTCTCCTCTTACCCTCTCTCCAGTGTTCCTGTCCTCTCTTGATGTACTTCCTGCTTGAAGGCCACTTTCTCTGCTTCCCGGCAGGCTTCCCTGTAACCGCTGTGCTCTAGTAATGCTCCCAGCCAACTTAGTCTCCTAGTTCCAAAATACCTGAAAGAGAAGGGGAAGGTGTCCTCCCACTAGGGGAACAGGTTGCAGCTAGGCAGTGAGTGGGCTCCCTGTGGCCAGATGCTACCAGTACGCCAGTCAGCTGTGGAGCGGGGCTATTGGTACAACCCAGGCCGCGTAGGCCTGCCCAGGCAGGTGGCAGAGCAGGCCCTCTACAACCCAGGCCGCGTAGGCCTGCCCAGGCAGGTGGCAGAGCAGGCACTCTAGAACAGGTCCAGTACAGTTGGCAGGCGTGATCTGTATTATGTAAGTAATAAATGTGCATCATAAAAACGTAGATGATAATGAAAAGTATTTGGGATGTAGTGATAAAGAGACTAGGCCCAGGCTTCAGACTGGTTGAGTTCAAATCGCAATTGACACACACTGTATGACTTTAAAGAGACAAACATCTTTATCTGAGTCTCAATCTCCCATCGGTAACACAGAGTTAAGGACCAGCAGTTGGCTGGTCACTGGACTCCCATGTAGTCGACTGCAGTTCGAGTCCCAGGCCCAGTGGCTTAAACTCACGCTAGGCACATGTGCATGTGTGCCCAAGATCCAGAGAAGAGAATGGAGGAAAAGGGATTGCCGTGTGACCATACCCCCTGGGGAGTGATTTCTCACTTTCTGTCTCTTTCTCTCTCTTTCTGGCAAGCGCACATCCTTATAGCAAAAACCTCTCCCCACAGGGGGAAAAAAAAAACAAACAAACCAGAGTTAATAATAGTACTGGCCTCATAAGGCAGTTGTGTGACTGAAATGAAGTGAAATATTCTGAGTAAAGCACTTGGCATGATATAAGCACGTAACACGTTTACTGCTATTATTATTCCTGAAAGCCTAAGAGAAACTTAAACTAACCCCACATTTCATTATGTTTCTTTCATGTATTTGCCTTTAATATTGAAATTGTAAAATTTATAGTTTTAAAAATATAGGGTTGGGCCAACAGATGGCATAGAGGTTAAGGCAGCTGGATTTAACCTGCTAATATATTATTCCTATACTAGCCACGTGTCCTCGGCTGCAGGAGCTAAAAAGGTGTCCTGGGCACCCATGAAGGTCATCCAAGATCATAGCATTTTAAGTAGTAGGAAATGTGTATTAGAGTGGGGAACGTCTATTGGCAATGCTGCTAAATGCCAATAGATGCCGACTGTGTGGTTCAAGTCCTGGACCTGGTGGCTTGAAAAACACACTAGGCACATATGTGTGCATGCCCAAAATCCTGAGAGGATTACTAGATTGTGGCGTGGTCCCCCCCTTGGGGGCTGCTTTCTCACTGTCCTCTTTCTGTCTCTGTCTGTCTCTGGTGAGTGTATGCACCCTACAATAAAAAAAAAAAAAAAAAGAAAGAAAAGGGCTGGTCACTTAGCCTAGTGGTAAAGGGAACTGAATTCCACATGGTCAGCCGTGGTTTGACTCTCAGCCCTGGTGGCCTGAAAATCGTGCCAGGTTCTTGTGCATATGTGCCCTAGATCCCAACAGAATGGAGGAATGGAAGAGAAGAGGTTGCGGCATGACCTCCCCCCATTGGGGGGCGCTTTCTCCTCCCTTTCTGACTCTGTCTTTGTCTCCCTGGTGAGCATACATACCCTCTGGCAATCGGAAATACAAGTATAGCTTATTCTGCCTTTCTCCCAGTTGATATTGTATCATTCTCCCTTATCATTATGCTTCTTTGAAATATGAACTTAGAGCATCAAGATACTTAATGAGATGGACACACTGCTGTGTTTTCTTTACAGCTTCAGAAGAGGAGCCCCACCCCGACATGAGAGCCGTGCACCCCCCAGAGGAAGGGATGGTTTTCCAGGTCCTGAAGACTTTGGTCCAGAAGAGAGTTTTGATGCTTCTGATGAAGCAGCCCGAGGACGTGATCTCAGAGGTCGAGGTCGGGGCACCCCACGAGGTGAGTGGGTGGGTGCTGAGGACATCAGGTCTGGAAGAGCAGGATGGCAGAGCGGGGTGGCTGTGGGCACACCTGAGACAGCGTGTGAACACAGCATTGCTTGTTCATTGCACAGGAGGAAGGAAGGGGTTACTGCCCACTCCTGACGAGTTCCCTCGCTTTGAAGGAGGACGGAAGCCAGACTCCTGGGATGGAAACAGGGAGCCAGGTAAGGAGCGAGAACTGCTGGTTGGGTGTCTTCTGGTGAGATTGGGCCTGCAGTTCACAAAGTGGATTCAAGAGCATTCCCAGGGATCCACCAATCCCTCTTTTTTCCAACTCAAACCTCCATGACTCCATGCCATTCAGCCACAGCGTTTGTCTATATGTAGAATGCAGAAACAGATAGAGAATCCTGCTTTCCTCTAGTAAACCAGACACTAAAGGGGTTTGTCTCAATATATAACTGAACCATTCTTTTCATTAAATTGTCTTGTTTTTGAAAAGTAAATGAATTAATCTTTCTTGATCTTAATTGCTAATATAGTAACTATTAGTAGCTATCCCCCATCATCAATGAAATCTCTCTGGGTCCTCAGTAACTTGAGTATAAAGACATCCTGAGACTGACATGTCTGAGAACCGTTTGTCTGGGCTGACCTCCTCCTCCCGCGTAGGAGCAGGCTGGTTTCTGATCTTGATCTTTTTCATGCACTTACCATGTGACATGCACCTATGCTGGGTGTCAGCAGCTGTTTCCTGTGTGAACACATGGTGGCTCAGGCTGCTCTGCATGCTCTGTGATGGTGGTGGTGTATACTTCTGCTTGCTTTTGGTACACCCTGCTGCACCATAAGGAGAGCGTGTTTCTTGTTTCAGGACCGGGCCATGAACATTTCCGAGATGCCCCTCGCCCTGATCATCCCCCTCATGATGGTCATTCCCCAGCCAGCAGAGAGCGCTCCTCTTCTCTCCAAGGCATGGACATGGCATCCCTGCCACCCCGAAAGCGCCCCTGGCACGATGGGCCAGGCACTTCTGAGCACAGAGAAATGGATGCCCCTGGGGGCCCTTCTGAGGATCGAGGCAAAGGTGAGTAGAAGCCTATGTTCTCATTCTAGGGGTAGTGGGTCTGCAGGAGACCTCGTCTATGCCTGTGTGGGTGCCCCTGCTGAGGTCTTTCAGACTCTGTCTTGATATCACCCTCTAGGCCGAGGCTGTGCAATGCCACCTGCTCTCAAATGTGATGTCCACACTGTAGTGGAGTTGAGCTCTCATATTGTGGCTCTGAGCCAACCCTGTGACGGGCTTCTAGGAGTCTCTGGTTCGGTCAGGGTTCCCCTTCTGCTCTCTGCCAGGGTGCATAGCGCTGTCTGCTGAGCTTGCTTTCTATAGACTCCTGCTCAAATTGACAGTCATATTTTCACCAGTGGTTGCTCACAGCCCTCAAGGATATCTTTGGTGAGAGGGGAACAGTTGTCCTCTCCTAGATTCTGTGTTGGATTTTCAGCCTGTGTCCAGAAGGAAAGTGCGTATGTTCAAAGTTACAAAGTCTTTGGGGAACATGGTCTCTGGGAGGCTTTGAGGGGAGCACTAGATTATCTCTACATCTTGAAGCTCTGATTATTTATAGGTAGCACTAATTCTTTGCCTCCAGTAGCACCCTGAGAGCTGCCTTCCAGCTCTGGTCTCAGAGAGGCCAGGCAGCCAGGTCCATGCTGTGGTTTAGAGTTTCTAGAAAGCCTGTGCTTTGGGCCCCGAGTTAACCTGCTTTCACTTATAATCCATCCTTGTTACAAGTTCTGCTTGTTGTTCTCAGTTCTCATCTGAGTCTTCTCCAAGCAAAACCTGCAGAAATTACATCATGCATTTGCAGTAGATGTTCCCTACCCTAACCCATTTTGCTACTACTCAATATGGTATGTCTTGGATGACCTTCATGGGCACTTGGGACACCTTTTTAGCTCCTGTGGCTGAGGACATGTGGCGAGTGTAGAAATGGTGCTTTAGCTGATGACTTCTCTACCCAGGCACACTGGGTCTAGCTGTGCTGTAAGGAAGAAAGGGAAGATCATTAGGTGGTAGCTCTCCTAACCTTTTCATCTCAATCAGACTTGAATTGTGTTTAAAAACATTAAGACAGGATTAAGTAGGCTAGTCTTCTGAGGACACATTATGGGAGATGTGACCAATCCTATACTCTCATGAGAAGAAAATTTAAAATATAGAATTTATTTGCACTTAAACATTTGCGTGTCCAAGTCTTAAATAAGCTAACCTACCTCTGGGAGAAATAATTCTGAAAATCAGTTTTTCTTTTGTATTTAAAAAAAAAGAGAGATTTATTTATTTATTTAATTCCATGTGTTATAATTAATATTATTATTTTAATTTGACCAGGGAGAGACAGAGAGAGAGAGAGAAAGGGAAAGCCAGAAAGCAAGTTGCCAGGTCAGGACTCAAACCACCACAATCGGCCCTTTGGGAATCCAACACTACTAAGCACCACGCCACCTGCTGGCCCTTCTTTTGTGCTTTTTAAGACGTATATTGTTCACTATGTAAAAGGAAGCTGAAGTGCCACAGGATGCAAGATAATCAGTGATCACTTATCCTAGCTGGAGTGCTTCTCTTTAATGGCAACACCAGCTGTGGGTTTTAGTTGCTTCCAAAGTTGAGTCAGTGCTTTCCAAATCTTCCTGAAAATAACCCTGGTTGGGGCCTGGCCCGGTGCCACAGTCAGTAGCAGGCTGGACTGCAGAGCTGTGGGCTGCATTGCTAAGCATGCATGGGTTTGGATCCCCATCCTGGTTGACCTAAACACACTCAAGATACTGACAAGCTGGCAGGCTGGGGAAGGAGAATCACAGATTAAATTCCATCAAAGGTGTCTTTCTCTTGTTGCATGCATTATCATGAATAAAACAAATAAACTTAAAAAACAAAACAAAACTTTGTGGCATAGGAGAGAGACGATACACTTACCATAGAATGGTGCAGTGGCTGTGGGCCTCCCTCAGCACTTCCTACCATCTGCCACACAGCCTTGGGAAACATAGGTCTAGATGATGCTCAGGACCAAGCCCGAGTCCTTGGCAATGAGCTGGTGATGGGAAAGGATAGAGGGACACCTTTCAATGCTCAGAATGGCATGCTAGTATCAGAACCTCCCAGAAGTGGCCCATTGTCATCAGAGAAAGAAGTTTGTACCAGGAATTATTGACAGTCTCTAATACACGTGAAATCAATGTTTCGTTTCAGGCCGAGGGGGCCCAGGACCTTCTCAGAGAGTGCCAAAGTCTGGGCGTTCCAGCTCCCTGGATGGGGATCACCACGATGGATACCACAGAGACGAACCTTTTGGGGGTCCTCCCGGCAGCAGCGCCCCTTCTCGAGGGGTCCGCAGTGGCAGTAATTGGGGTCGAGGAAGTAACATGAACTCTGGCCCACCAAGGCGAGGAGCATCAAGGGGTGGTGGAAGGGGCCGGTAGAAGTTGGGCTGAGTACCCTAGGCCTCTCTGGACAGTATTTAAGAACCTCTTGTGGACTTACCAAGAGAAACAGAAGGAAGCCTGCACCACTGTAGCCCTGAGCTCTTCTGGGCCACCAACTCTCACGAGACTCAAGATGCAGAGACTGCTGCCAGCTGCCTGCCCAGAGTAGCTGGCCTTGTTTGGTCCTGTCCGCCCTCATTGCCCTAACTCCCATGTTATTTTGTGAAGATAAAAGCTGGAATTTTTTTTTTTTCAGTGTCAGGAGACATGGAGCACCTCCACAAATTTAAGTTCATGTCCAATTGGAAATTTGTTTCTATATGTACAGTTTGTCAGAGAAAAACATTAAGTTGTTTTTGTATGAATACAGAATGTGATTTACGCAAGAATTAACAGAAAACAACCAGTTGTGAAGTGTTTGCCTTATGGAAGCCCTTGGTTTACATTGTATCTGACCTGCTGAGGGGGGGGAGTTGCTGATGGTATTTGTGAGCATACTCGATGGGAACACTCAGTCATCTAAACTCATTTCATCTATGAGTTTAGTACTTCATACTATTTTTGTTACAGAGCAAGGAATACTTTCGAACTACTTCAGAACCTCAGTTAGATATATTCTGGCAGAAGGAAAATTACACTCTGAAGAAAAACTTGTCTTGTAGTCTAACTAGGGGCCTTCCCTTGGCATCTCCTAGTAATCACACTTTAGATTTCAGTTGTTTTGAAAATCTGATGTGTGTCTGAAATGAATCTTATCCCTTTTGACATCTGTAAGTTATTTAACAGATTAACTTGGAAAGGAATAGACCAAAATATCTCCTACAATTTTGCCAAACCTGAATAATCTCTTCTTCCTACCCACTATGTGGACACACCGTGTTTAAGGCTAGGGACAACCTTCCTAAGTTACAGGAAGCCAGAAAGTTCTTATCCATTGTAAATTCTATGTTTTAAATAAATATAGTATTATAGTACCTGGTCCAGTTTGAACTAGAAACTAAAAATTCAGTTTGAGATACTCCATGATTTTTTGTTTGTTTGTTTTTAATTTGCTATAGGGCACATGTGCTCACCTCACAGAGAAGGAAAGTGAGAAAGAAACCCCTCCAGCCCGGATGGACATACCCGTCCTTTCTTCATTCTCTTGGGCATGCACACACGTGTACTAAGCATGTTTTTCAAGCTGCTGTGTCCAGAACAAGAACCACAATTGGTCACGTGGGATTCAGTACCTTAATCGTCACACTACCTGTTGGCCTAATACTTTCTGACTTATGTTTTGTTTTCGTAAGGAAGCTTTTACTATTCAGAAGACAGCCCTTTGGCTACCCTGACATATCATTCCATTGCCAGCTTCAAGTGCAGCATCAGAGTTTACCTGGCAAATTTAGTGTTGCTAGAAGTCTCAAGGGTTGATTAGAAAAGGGGATAGTGATACAGTTTGATAGTATATAAAAATCTCTTAACTGACTATATAATATTTAAAAATGGTAAAAGCAAAGTTATTTCTGTGGAGGGACAAATTTTTAACCACACCTATTGCTCTTCAGAGTGTTAGAACCTAGAGACTCCCAGTGAATACTTTTTATTTTGAGTATTTTTTAGCGCCTTATGATGACCACATTACTGGAGAACATTCCTTCTTTGCCCTCCACTAGTACAGCTTAAAAAGAAATAGCCACCAAATTCAAAGAAACTAAAAAGGGCTCCTTTTGTGAGATTCCTGTGGGAAGAATTTTATTAACATTTTAGGCTTTAATTTCAAAAACACAGTAGTTCCTCAGTAAGATAAACCATATCACATTTTGAAAATGAACTCATTTACAGAAAATGGAATTTTCGACATCATACATTAAATACTTATATAATATTTTTAAGGTCACTGTCAAAATACAAAACTATTGTACTTCGAATTTTATAAAAACTAGATTTTTAAATAGTGTTTGAATTCTTAAAATGCTGGAAAGTTTTTAAAAATCTAAAAAATGTATTTAAAACAAAAATATGGTAAACACTGTAAAACTTTCAGCCTTGCAAATTCTAGACGAATTTGCACGTTAGGACGAGGGCCAAAATTTATAGGAGACAGAAAGAGCAACCAGTACCATTTCCAATTAAAGGTGCTCCCTGTGAACATTGCATTGGTCCTCATACCACGCTCCCTGAGGTAGGTTAACCCTGTAGGCAGTATTATGAACTAATATTAAGGGGAGAGGGTAGGCTACAAGCCTAGTGCCTTGTCATTTCTTGAGGCAGGAATCAAGCCACTGGCTAAGACTCAGGAAATGAACTTCAGGGCTGGAAGAAGAGCTTGGTTCCTGCTGTTGCCTAAAACTCCCTGTTAAGACCACACTGATCCAGCCACAGGGAACAAGCCAGATATCGGGAAAGTGAGAAATCACTCCCCAGGGTGGTGGTGGGGAATGGACACACAATAATCCCTTTTCCTTTCTCTGAAGATTTTGAGCACACATGCTTAGCATGATTTACAAAGCCACCAGGTCTGGAACTCGAACCATGGTCAGCCATGTAGTACAGTGCCTAACCACCATTGTCACCTGCTGATCCTCAGAGAATAACTCTTTCAAATTGCAAGCCAGTGTGCAGAAAAATGGTTTTCATGGTGTGGCACCCCGCACAGGGGCTTTCAAGAAAATACTGTTACATAGGACTGAGCATCCAGAGAGTCTGACTGAATTGAGCTCTTCAAGTAATTCTGATGTGTGGTCCAGCATGAGGATCACAGACACAGGATTTTAAAATCTGGATTCATTTTACTTCCTCATTTATAAATGTTGGCAAAACAGGTAATTTTCTGGACTTATCAGAATATTGGGCCTATATATTCTGGCAATAAATTAAGGCAGGTAAAAGTAAGCATTGACTGAACCTAAAATGAAGGAAATTAGTAATTAGGTATGAAAAGCATCTAAATAATTGGATTAGGGTCAGGCTGTAAACTGAAAACTACATAAAACTAGGGATGAAAGACTTAAGTCGTTGAAAAGTCATGACATTGTTTTTCTATGCAAAATGGGCCCCAGGCTGACCCAATAGATTGTGTCATCAGAAAAGTCATGATGCATTTTTGCAACAGATGGCACTAGCTCATTTTTGGAAATACTGGAGTCACTTGGATCTATGTTATTGCTATGCTGACAGTTCTAACTTCATTCTAAAACAAAAAAATTTGGTTTGAGTTTTGAAGATTTTATAAGTTGAAGAGGGAAGAGTGCATTCTGTAAAGGGAAGAACGTGCATCAAACTTGTGAAAAGTTGCGTACAGTTTAGTGACAATGCTCTACAAGAACGTCAGTGCCAACCATGGCTCATGAAATTCCATGCTGGTAATTTTGATCTCAACTCTGCTCATCAGTCAGGGATGCCCACCAAGGTTGATGACGACAAAATAAAGGCACTGATTGAGTCAAACCCACATTTCAAGATAGGAGAGATTGCAGAAATACTGAACATCCATCATCCAAGCATTCATGACCACTTGAAGCAGCTGGGATATGTAAGCAAGCTCGATATTTGGGTTCATCATGAACTCAAAGAAGTTCATTTGACAGGGCATCCATTAAAAGTGAGGAAAATGATCCTTTGAAGCAACTGACAACTGGGGATAATAAGTGGATTGTTTACAACAATGTGATGTGCATACGGCCCAAAGTGATGATTAATCTCAAATGATGCTGAAAGCAGACATTAGAGGAAGTTTATGCACTCAGTGTGGTGGGATTTTAAAGGTGTGTTTTTTGAGCTCCTCCCAAGGAACCAAACAGTCAACATATATGTGTACTGTCTGCAGTAAGACAGTTTGAACAAATCCATCATCCAGAAATGTCCAGAGGTCGTTAATCGTAGAGTTGTGTTCCATCGAGATGTAAGACCACACATAAGTCTCATCACCCATTAAAAATGATTGGAACTTTGATGGGATGCGTTACCACACCATACTTGCAAGGTCAGACTTTCACTTGTTTTGCTCTCTTCAAAACTCCTTGTGTGGTATAATGTTCAGTTCAGATGAGGCTGTAAATCAGCACCTTCACCAATAAAGACAGGCCTTCTATGAAAAATTATGAAGCTCACTGAAAGCTAGCAAAAAGTTACTGAATAAACCAGGCAATGTATCATTAATTGATCCTTGTTCTTTATGTAAATAAATGACCTTTGTAAAACATAGGAAAAAATGTCACGACTTTTCTGACAATCCAATAGAATTTATAGAAAATCAAATATGGGAATTCTTATAGAGGATTCTATGTCAGAAGATTCTTTAGCCCACAGCAGGGAGAAATCTGAACATCTACATGTGTCTGACTGGATACCATGCTTCTTGCCAAAGGACAGAAAAAAACATCTTTTTTGGGACCAGCAGTTGGCATAGTGGCTATGTCACTGGACTCCCATGTAGCCAACAACGGTTCGAGTCCCAGACCCAGTGGCTTAAACTCACACCAGGCGCGTGTGCGTATGTGCCCAAGACCTGGAGAGGAGAATGGAGGAGAAGGGATTATGCTGTGGCCATCTCCCCTGGGGGTGGTGGTGATTTCTCGCTTTCTCTCTTTCTGGCGAGCGAACGCACCCTATAGCAAAAATCTCTCTCTCAAAAAAAAAATCTTTTTTGTATATCTCAATTCTTAATCTCAATTTATCTTTAATATTTGCAGTTTCACTAATTGAATGGGAAAAAAAGCAAACTAAACAGTACTTTGCAAAAAAAAAGTCTTAAATTTAGTGTTTACTGATACCTTTTGGACTCATTACTGAATTACAGAAAATAATTTCCAAGTCTTATAGCCAAAACAAAAGAAAAAGTTATTGTAATTGAACTACTTACACCACTGGATTTTTTAAGTTACAAAAGGTAAAAGATAAACCTGAGAAAAAATCACAAAAGCAGCTAATTCAAAGAAGAGCCATTCTTTTTTACTTAGCTAGTACAAAAGTAACTTCTCTTAGCTGTTTGTCAGCATATTACATCACCAGTTCAAGGACAAAGATCATGTCTTCACTGCACAATGCAGAACGTAAGTTTTAGTAACTGTGGTGGTCTCAGTTCACTGTAGACACTGAGTCGTCTCTTACTGTGGCAGGAGGTGCGGGAAACCGCGGCTGTAGGCTTGGCTAGGCTTGCGCTGGCTCTGCCTGCGTAGGCCCGACGTAGTGTCTCTACGGATTTGGGTACCAGAGGATGGCCCGGCGTGGTACCCCAATGGCACTGAGTCCTGGGGCTGGTCCGACAGACACTGAGGTTCTGGATCCCGCAGCAGGCTAGTCGTTGTCTCCCGAAAGAATGGGTCCCGTAGTGGCCCGAGGTGGTCTTCAGACGGGTTGGGCCCACGGCCTTCACACGGGCAGCGCCTTGGCGAGTCCGGCACCCCGGCCCAGGCGGCCAAGCGCCAAGCGCAGCGCGGTGATGCTACCTCGGGGCAGCAGGCCGACCAGCGCGGCTAGCAGCGCGGCTACCTGCGCGCAGGCGCCCAGCACCGTGATGACCGTGCTGCGCAGCCCCAGGGCCGCATACAGCGTGGCGCCCAGCGCGGCCGCGTACAGTATCGCGGGCCGTGATGGCACCTCTTCGCCGCGCAGCAGCCTCCCGCACGCTGCTCCTCCCCGCAGCAGCGCGCTGCCCGCCAGCGCCAACACCGAGCCCAGCGACCAGAGCAGTGCAAATTTGCGGGCGCGCAACAGCAGTACGGGAGCGTACAGAGCTGCTAGTCCAAAGCACAGTGCGGCCAACAGCAGGCATCCACCGCCCGTCGCCAGCCGCTGCGTGCGCGTCAAACTCGGCACGCAAGCCGGGCCGGCCGCCGGCTCCGCGGAGCTCCGCGCCCACGGCCCCCGGGGGCCCCAGCCACGGCTGTGCAGGTCCGCTCCCCGTGGCGGGTTCCTCCGCCTTACTCGCGGCGAGCAGCGGCTCGGCAACATCTGGCCCTACCGCTTTTCCTTGTGCCAGATATTCTTGCAGTTGGCGGTGGAGGTCCGCCATGTTTGACTGGGTCGTGGGCCCCGACCACTTCCGGTCTTCTTCGTCCGCCGCGGCGGCGGGAGAGGCGGGGCCCGCGGCGCGCGCGGAAGTGTCGGGGCTGCAGGCACTTCCGGCTCTTGTGCAGTAGCTCTCCCACGCTTGCTCCTTTTCCTGGTTAGGGGTAGAAACCTGGGACTTGGACAGATCCTGTGCGCATGAAGTCTTGCCGGGGGCCGGGTGGACAGACGCCTTCTCCTAACGGAGTGCTCTGGGTCTTGGCGGTGTCCACCGAGGCCATGACGTGCTGTAGTTTTGCTACTGGGGGAATGTGGGTGAAGGGGCACGGCATATGTACTGTTACGTTGTGGGCAAGTCTCCGTTACTTCAAAGCAAGTGAAGCATTAAAAACAATCCAGACTGGCGAGACCCAGGTGGTTACAGAGCCTACGAAGGAAGGTTAGCACCCGCCCCGACCAGCCTCCTCCTGTTCCCTGTTCAACATCCTTGCCTTCATCACGCCGAAGTGGAGACGCTGTGGCACCTCGCCACAGGCGTTGGTCAGCCTCTCAGTGCACCAGACGTGTCATCACTCGGACAAGCTGGTTGGTCTTCTGGTCGGTTCCTAGTCGGGTCTTTGATGGCTCTCGCGAGCCCTACTCTTCTTCACAGCCTTTTCAAGGAGGACTACGTGTAGGTCCCCACACAGGCCAGACCCTTCCAGACCTCCCAGGGCAGCAAAGGTGCCTGAAAGGCTTTGTAAGTGTTTCCTGAAGCTATTGATTGCAAACCCAACCTGTTTTGCTAGACCTCATAAGTGGTTGTTATGGTTACTATATGATCCAACAATTACATTCTGGGTGTATACACACAAGAATTGAAAGTGGGTCTGAAAGAGATGTTTATACATCTGTGTTCATAGCAGCACTACTCACAATAGCCAAAAAATGGAAGCAACCCAAATGTCCTTCAACATGAAGATATAAAATGTAATATAAACATAAAATGGACTATTCAGCCTTTAAAAGGAAGGTAGTTTTGAGATGCTACAACATGGGTGAACCTGAAACTTAAGCTAATGAAATAAAAGCCAGTCATATAAAAGGCATGTATCGTGTGATTCTACTTATATGAGATACCTGGAATAGTCAAATTTTTAGAAAGAAAGATGGATTTTTTTTCTTTTTTTTGGAGAGGTTTTGCTACAGGGCATGTACACTTGCCAGAGAGACAGAAAGCTAGAAATCACCCCCCCAGGGGGGATGGCCACACCACAATCTCTTCTCCATTCTCCTGTCAGGATCTTGGACACACACACACACACACACACACACACACACACACACACGCCCGGCATGAGTTTGAAGCCACCGGGTCCAAGACTTGAATCGTGATTGACTACATGGGAGTTCAGTGACATAGCCATTATGCTAATTGCTGATCCCAGTAAGATGGATATTTAATGTACATAAATGACACCTAATCACTTATGCAACTGTGAGATGGAAAAGTTGGGATTTTTTTTCCTCCTCATTTTATAGAAAGGGAAAATCAAAACACCAAGAAGTAAAAGAATATTGAGAGCATGGACATTTATTCACGTCAAACGTTAAAACACATAAGCAAACATACCAGGGTAAAGAACAGAGGTGTGAGCCTGCTCAAGGCCTGTAACTGCACCACCACCAGGAGGGAATTCTACTCAGAGAGCTGTTAGCACAAATCCTCCTTAGAATGTCACCTTAGCAACATGGCATCTCAGCAGGTTTTGAGCCAGACATTCCTCAAGCTGCTATTGTAGAGAGCCAGTCAGATTCACTTTTTTTTTTGAGAGGGGAGATTTTTTTTCTATAGGGAATGTATACTAGCCAAAGAGAAAGTGAGAAATCATCCCCCGGGGGGATGGCCATGCTACAATTCCTTCTCTATTCTCCTCTCTCGGGACTTTAGGCACATACACACATATCCAGTGTGTTTCAATCTGCCAGATCTGAAACTTGAACTGTGGTCAGCCATGTGAGTCTTCAGTATCTTAACCATTATGCCACCTATTGCGCTTCTCCCCCATTCACTCTTATCAGGGTCTCAGTGCCTCTAGGTCATAGTGAGGAGAGCTGCAAAGTGAGTACTTGAGCACAGCAGCTGCTCTGGTTCACAGAAAATGGCCATACAGCGAATGGCAAGGATCTGAGTGTCCAGCTTATATGCTCCTTTACCAAATAGTGCCCTGTGCTGTATGTTTTCTTTCTTTAAAAAAAAAAAAAGATTTATTTATTTAATTCCATTTGTTATTATTTTTTAATTTGACAAGAGAGAGAGAGAGAGAGAGAGAGAGAGAGAGAGAGAGAGAAAGGGAGAAAGCAAGCCACCAGGCTTGGGATTCAAACCATGGTCAGCCATGTGGAAACCCAGAACCTTTAACCACCATGCCACCTGCCGGCCCCCACCATATGTTCTTTTCTTTGTGACCAGTTTGGTTATCAGCCTGTTGTGGTTTGTGGCAATAGCAGTTTATCTGGGTGGTTCAGGCCTTTCACACAGGTCTGTGAAAGCAGTCAAGTTGTTTATGAACATCCACGAAAGCAGAAAAACATGTTTGTCAAAATACATTGTTTTGAAGACTGTGGTGCTGGGTGCTTAGCACAAGTAAGACCATTTTTAAGCAGTGCTCTGTATAAAGAACCTATCATCCAAAGTCACTCAGAAGATCGGTGACGGGACAGGGCTAGAGGTTTTGGTTTCTGGGTTTTGACCTTGTGAGTTTCCCATTACATAAAGAGGCCTTACCTGTAGATGGCACCTACGAAGTCTTGGTGGTCTGTCAGGAATCTGCTTTAGTTTTGCTGCTGCAGAGATCAAAAGTCATAAAACCATCTCTCTACTTACCCTGACCTCCAACCACTGCCGTCAGAATTCATCCTTATAATCCATCCTTTCTACCTGCCTCCCGTCCTCCCGTGAACTCCTTCAGCCAGTCCTGAATTCCACCATGCCAGCAACATTGTTTGTGCCAAAGTGACCAGACACCCCTCTGTTGTCAAGTCCAGTGAAAGTTTCTGTCTTCTGCCTCTTGAAGCTCCCTGCAGTGCTCAACAGCTGCGTTCTCTTCTTTGAAGCCAGCACCTGGCTTCCAGAAGGCCTCCTGGACACCAGCTGCACTCTCTGGCATCTCCTCTTATTTATTTTTTGACACTTCCTCACCCTCTGGTCCAGCCCTGTCAGTCATTAAAAGCTGTCCATGTGCATTTAGCAGACCCTTTTCCCTCACTGGATAGCTCGTCGTCACCTTGAAGATCACACGTAAAACCAACACTTTATTCCCAGTTGTTCCTCCTCACTCCCAAACTTTGTAACTAACTCCCCCTTCCTTTCTCCTCTCAGTAAGTCTCACCCTTTCAGTTAGTCCTGCCAGTTCTCTGTTGGCAATAGATCCGGTACCTGCCCATCACACCTCCTCCCTGCCTAACTTCACATCCAACCTGCCACTACCACTCACCAGGACCCCCTACAGTGGCTCTGTTTTGGTCCATGCCTGCCTCACGGCTACATATACAATAGCTAAAGGGTCCCTGTTCCCTGTACACCTACTGGGGAGATGAAACTTTCTGTCCTCTGAAGGCTGGATCCTTCTGCCTATGAGATAAATGGAAGTAGATAGAATAATAGGAGAAAAACCTTACTTACCTGCATATGTATGGAACTTCCACAAAATACAAGCCTCGGAATGATCAGATGATTGAAGCATCCTTTCTGATCTGCAGAAAGGAATAAGAGCTTGGGGCTTCTGGGGGATGGTGACAAACTTATGGGAGGGGAGGAGAGGAAATGCAGAGAGAGCAAGGTGGTCTGGTCAGGTGGATAAAGAATCTCTCTGTAATAAAAGTTGTCTGGAGTGGCCCTCAGAAGGAGTGATTGTGGTACTGGGTGTGATGTGGACCTCTCTTGTGATAACCTCTAGTTGGTGAGATTCCCAGGGAGGGACTCAGGACAATTGTGTTTCTTTCAGTCAGAGAATCTGTCCTTAGATCAGGGAGATTTAAAGAAAGCCCCTCCCTGTACTCCTGGAGTGAGAGAGGATTGAACTGTGGAGTGGGGGCACATGGAGGGAAGTCAGAGAGACCTTGGTTCTCCCGTGGTTCAAAGTACTCAGCATGCCTTAGTGCCATCCTTTGGGGTTCTGTGTTCTGAGCCCCAACATCAGTCACGTCATTCTCTCCAGTGCTTCCACCTCATTCAGGAAGAAGCCATATCCTGTGCTGACTGGCCAGGCCACTTCTCTGCCTCCCCTCCTTCTCTCATTCTGGTCTAAACAGCCCTCTAGACTCTTTTTGGATCTCTCCAGCTTGTTCCCACTTCAGTGCTTTTTTCTTTGCTGTTCTCAGCCTCCAGCATTCTTCTCCACTCACAAATATCTTCATATCTCACTCCCTCATTTGCTGAGTTCTGCTAGAACATCCCTTTTCAGTGAGTCCTCCTCTGACCACCCTAAGATAGCAGCTCCCATAATCTTCCACTCCTTTTCACTTAAAATTAAATGTAGTAGGGACCAGCAGTTTGCGTAATGGCTATGTCGCTGGATTCCCATGTAGTCTACCATGGTTTGAGTCCTGGACCCAGTGGCTTAAACTCACGCCGGGCACATGTGCATGCGTGCCCAAGATCCCAAGAGGAGAATGGAGGAGAAAGGACTGTGGTGTGGTCATCCCCCCTGGGAGTGACTTCTCACTTTCTTTCTCGCTGTCTCTCTCTGTCTTTCTGGCAAGTGCATGCATCGTATAGCAAAAACTTCAAAACATTAAATGTAGTACAGTTAATTTACTTGGTAATACATATAATACATTCAAAGGTAACAGAGTACAGAAATCCTGCACCATTTTCTGAAGATCAATTTGCAGTGAGTACTAGTTCATTTCATTATAATAAAATAGTAAAATATGCCTAAACCTGGGTAATTTAAGAGAACAGTGATTTATTTGTTCAGCTCACAGTTTGGTGACCCAAGGTGTAGGGCCCCATCTGGTGAGGGTTTTTTTATTGGTGGGCTCTGGGACACTCCCTTTCCCCAACTTTGACATGTAGAAGCTGTGATAACACATCTTTTGGGACTATGACTTGAAAGGCCTCTGAATGGCTGAGACGCATCTCCCCACCAGTGTTATGAGGCAGATGCACCAGGAGGCCTTGTCTGATTGGACGATCCTTGAACCTTATTGCTGACTACTTGAAAGCATTCCAGACCTTTTCTTTTTTTGGGAGAGGTTTTTTTTTTTTTTCTTTAGGGTGCGTGCGCTCGCCAGACAGACAGAGAGAGACAGAGAGACAAAAAGCGAGAAATCACCCCCCAGGGGGGATGGCCACACCACAATCCCTTCTCCTCCACTCTCCTCTCTAGAGAGAAACCGTTTTTAACTTAATAAGGTGGAGTCAGCTTGGCTAAAGTGGGCCCGTTACAGTTCCACCAAATCAGAAAACGTTAAGAGTTCGACTTCTGGCTCTCTGCTTTAATATAACCTTTTATATTAATATTTTAGGCTTCTCTTTTTCTAAGAGATCTGATCTGTAAGATCCTCAAACAACTGACCTTTGCTACCACCTTCCCACAAATGGTTCAGCTGCTCTCTTCCAGGAACAATGACAACAGGGATCCCCAAGAGACTGATTCTTAGATTCTGTGTCACTCACTCAGGAGGTTTATGACAGACTCTGGGTTGTCCAATAACAAGTGATAGTTGAGGGGAATAAGTATGATGACTTCTAGCTCAGTGCTCCTGGAAAGCAGCATTGTTGAGAAATTCCTTCATTTCTAGGAGATGACTAACTGCAGAGGAGCACCCTGTGCTCAAAGACAGGACCAACCTCCACCTTCTTGAGTTTCTATTAACCTGCCCTTGAACTTTCTTCAAGCTGTCTCTCACTTATGAATCTTCTCCCTATTGCAACAGATGGAGTAAAGCAAGAACTAGAATCAATCTATCACTAAACCCAAGTTTGATGACCTGTCACTCAAAAGCCAATACTTGAGACACAAGTGTTGGTAAAAGCGAAAGGTAGCTTTATTCAGGAAGCCAGTTACCTGGGAAAACGGTGAACTGATGTGGAAATTCCATCTCTCAAGTCCTGGTCTGACAAGAACCAGCATGGCAATTAATTTTGCCCAGCGGGTAGCCATCTTTCTGATCATGCGAAGACCTGCTGGCATCAGGATTGTCGTTTTTCAGCTGCAGTCATCTCCAGGCACAAATTCCTCTTGGATTACAGTCTCAGGCCTGGTCTCTGTAGAATCTCATTAAAGCCATGGTTAGTTGTGCGAATTAAAACATTATCATTAACCAAGAGTCTACAATGTTACCCAGCATGCTGTTGGCATTGTAAACAAACAAGTAGAATTAATGTGCATATTGAGCATATTAAGCATTCTAAGAGCAAAGCTAACTTCCTAAAACGTGTGAAGGAAAATGACCAGAAAAAGAAGGAAGCCAAAGAGAAAGGTACCTGGGTTCAACTAAAGCACCAGCCTGCTCCACCCAGAGAAGCACACTTTGTGAGAACCAATGGAAAGGAGCTCGAGCTACTGGAACCTATTCCCTATGAATTCATGGAATGATGGATGTTAAAAATAAATTGATCTATGATCTATGCATATATTTTTAATGTATTATTTTAATTTCTAATATAGTAAATGCTGATAGATGTAGCCCATATAAATAAAAAACTCTTTGGTGTTCTCAATACTTTTTTTCTTTCATCACAGAAGACGAGAAGGGGAGGAGCCAGCAGATGGCATAGCAGTTATGTCGCTGGACTCTCACATGGACGACCACAGTTCTAGTCTCAGATCCAATGGCTTGAAACTCACACTGGGTGCTTGTGGGTGTGTGCCAAGATCCCGGGAGGAGAATAGAGGAGATGGGATTGTAGCGTGGCCATTCCCCATAGGGGTGATTTCTTACTTTCCCTCTCACTGTTTGTGTATGTCTCTCTATCTCTGAGAAGTGCATGTACCCTAAGACAAAAACCTCTTTAAAAAAAAAAAAAAAGAAAGAAAAAGAGACAGAGACAGACAGACACCCACAATAGGATCTTCTTGCTGTGATCCACCCCCAGGCTCAGCCAGCTTAAATCACGGCCTCCCTGCACCTGGTATGTGCAGGGAGGCCTTAGGGACGTCAACCCAGGACCTTCCCGTGTGGATCCAGCACTGAAGAGTATTGCATTACCACTACACTACTGATCAGCCCCTTCTCAGTACTTTTTGAGAGTATAAGACAGGGGTCCTGAGACTAAAAATTTTGAGAGCTGTTTCCATATAAGTTTCCTTACTCCTCATAACACCCTTATGATGTAAGTCTTATTTTATAGACGGAGGAGTGAGGCCCAGGGAGTGAGGCAGTTGTGCAAGATCATATAGATGGTAAGTATGAGGCAGTATTTGATCCCAAGTAGCCTGACTCTGCAGTCTGTGTTCTTCAAGCCTCAGTGCCGCACTGCTGCTATTATAACAGCATGGGGTTTTTTTGGCTTGTTACAGCATTTTTAGCTTCAAGGTGTATCCTCAGGTTGCAGGCCTGCCCCTCTTTTCCCAGGCACTTGACCTTCCTCTCACCCAGCAGAATCCTGGGGCTCCAGGTTTCCTCACATTGCCAGCTATCTTAGGCCACTGTTGCATTGCCAACTGAGATACCTGAGAATAGGTGATTTATGAAGAAACACAGGCTTGTTTGACTCATGATTCTGGTGGCTGCAAAGTCCAAGACATGGGATTGTCATCAGGCCAAGCTACAACACGCCTGACAGATGCATAGAGATTGGCAGGTTTGTGCAGAAAGAGAGCAAGAGCTGTGGGAACTCCCTTTTTTTTTTTTTTTTTTTTTGGCAACAACTCACATGAGAATGTACCTCATGAAAGCCAGAGCTCAGTCAGTCTCTCAGGATACAGCATTAATTCATTTATGAGACTAGTACCTCCATCATCCATTTACCACCTACTAGGATTAAATTTCAAGACATGAAACCTTGGGGAACAAAGCACTATCCAAATCATAGCACCAACTTCGGATGGCCCTGGGGAGCAGATTGATCTCTGCCCTTGCCTCAGATTAACGGGCTGGATCCTGACCTATATACATGCAGGTGGGCCTGCAGCTTCTCTTCAGGGCACCTGGCAGGTGTTGTGCTTCCATGCAGCTGCTCAGCCCTTTACACGTGCACGTTTAATGAACATTAGTGCCTATCTAAGTCAGCACCTTGGGATTCCCCACATCTGCCTCTTCTGGTACAAATCTCAGGGTAGTTAATGTATAGCTATAAAAGTCTGGAATATAAAAAATGGGTTGATATTCAAACAGACTCAGTTTATTTGTATTTATTTATTTTGCTGTATGGCATTTGTGCTCCCTGGAGACATAGAGAGATAGAGAGGGGAAAGTGAGAAAGCAACCTTCTTGGTAGAAAAGTGAGAGAGAACCTCCTCCCCCCATGGTGCTGGCCGTGATACTATTTCTTTTCCTCCATTCTCCTCTCAGATTTTGGGCATGTACTCACACTCAGCATGTTTTCCAAGCTACTGGGTCCAAGATTTAAACAGTACAGTGGGCCATGTGAGATCCAGCTGCCTTAACCTTCACACTATCTGCTGGCTCTAGATTCTGGTTTTATTTATTTATTTATTTATTTATTTATTTATTTATTTATTTATCATTTATTTGTTTCTTAATTGATTTAAGGCATGTGTGCTCACCATGGAAGATAGAGAGGAAGGAGAAAGCAGTCCCCAAGTAGGGCATAGTCCTGCCATAATCCTTTTCTTTCTTCTTTCTTCTTCTTTTTTTTTTTTAAAAGAAATTTTTGGCTATAATCTCTTTAAAAAGAGATTTCTGTCTCTCTAGTGAGCAGAGAGACAGAAAGTGAGAAATCATCCCCAAGAGGGATGATCATGCCATAATCCCTTCTTCTCCATTTTCCTGTTGGGATTTTGGGCACACACACACACACACACACACACACACACACACACGAGCCTAGCGTGCTTCAAGCTGCCACGTCTGGGACTCAAATTGTGTCGCCCACGTGGGAGTCTAGCACTTTAACCACTACACTGCCTTCTGGCTCCCACAATCCCTTTTCCTACATTTCTCCATTGTTTCAGGATTTGGGGCATGTATACACGTGTGCCTGGAATGTTTTTCAAGCTGCTGGCGTGAGATTTGAACCACAGTTGGCCGATGTGGGATCTGACTCCCTTAACTACTAGGTGATGAGGCAGCCCCCATATTCTGTTTTTAAAAGAATAATTACCATCAAGATTCCTTCACTGAATAGGTTTCTTAGGTATAAACTGTTTTTTAGTTATGCAAATATAGTGCAGGGGTAGATGTGTTGAGTATAATGATATTTGAGATTCTTTGAGCAACTAGAGGATGATATGTACTCTCCACTTGGACAGCTCATCATAAAACTTACCACTACTTTTAAAACAATGTACCTTTTGAATATATTTACTGAGCAGCTACTCTGGGCAGAGCCCTGTTCTTGAACAGGGCACAGAGCAGAGAAGGAGAGTTTACATTCTGTTGGCTATCATCTTTGTAACATCAGGCAGGTTGTTTTAAGCAGAATGGCGACACAGTATAACCACAATGATTCAACAAATATTGAGTGCCTGCTGTGTATCTAGTTAGCCCTCTGTTGGGTACTGTGTTGTGTAAAATTTGTTCTTGATGGGTGTAAAATTTGATTGAAAAATGCAAACCTGGGACCAGCAGTTGGCTTAATCGTTGTTGCTGGACTCCCATGTAGTTGACCACGGTTCAAGTCCTGGACCCTTGGCTTAAACTCACGCTATGTGCATGTGCATGTGTACGCAAGATCCCAAGAGGAGAATGGAGGAAAAGGAATTGTGGCGTGTCCATCCCCTCGGGGGGATGATTTCTCTCTTTTTGTCTCTCTGTCTCTTTCTGTCTTTCTAGCAAGTACATGTGCCCTATAGCAAAAACCTCTCCAAAAATAAATAAAAACAATGCAAGCCAGTTATGTTCATAAAAGTTGGATACACAAACTGTGTACATAGTGTATTTATTTATTTCTTCCATGAATGAGAGTGTCAACCAGCCAGCCGGCCAGATGGCCCTCAACAGGGTCCTGGTGCTGTGATCCACTCCCACCCAGCCTCAGCCTCAGCCCAGTCCCAGATCATGGGCACACATGAGACTGGCTGGTTTAGGGAGGTCTCTAGACATGAACCCAGAACCTTCCAAGATGTTTTACCACTGCTCCACCGTCTGCCCCAGCCCAGGGCACTGATTTAGTACAGTGCAGCGTGAATGGTACTCTGCAGCTAGAAGGGTGCCCTGAAATATACTGACATGGGGCTGACAGCTGTCATTTTTGCTGTCTGGGAAATTTCAAAAAGTTTGCAGAAAATGGAATTAAAATACAGGTTTATCTTGGTGCCAAAAAATTTTGAAATTAGACTGGACCAAATAGCTCAATGGTTAAGTGCTATTAGAGGAAACTAGATTCCATATGTGTGACCGGGGTTCTATCCCAGCCCCCTTCCAGAGGCTTGAACAATATGCTGGGTGTGCATGCACGTGCCCAGGATCCTAATGGATGGAGAAATGGAGTGAAAAGTTTTGCAGCATGACCAACCTGGTTCTCCCTCTCTCTCTCTCTCTTTCTCTGCCCCCCTCTTTTTTTCCCTCCCCCTCTACACAAACACATATACTGTCTGGAATTAATTTTTTTTTTTTTAGTTCATACATAGGTTTTTCATAATATGCATTTTCCATGAAGTTTTTGAAGACCCTTTAGTAAATGAAGCAAATAAGTTGCAAACACAGGCCCAGTGCTGTGGTGCAGCAGTAATGCAAGTGCCCTGCAAGGCTGGAAATCATATAGCTGTCCACAGGTTCAGATCCCAGGGCTGACCTGGAAACATGAGGCTGAATGCTGGGCACCCAGAATCCTAAGGAACTAGAGGGCAGGGGCAGGGAGATTCACAGAATGACAACACCCTGGTGGGGATGTGTCTCTCTCTCTTGTGCTTGTGCTCTCTAGCACTAAAAAAATTGTGCGTCTCAACATGTGGCCTTATGATTAAGGTAAACAGATCCAACATGGCTATGCAGTTCGAATCCTGGCCCTGATGGCTTGAAAACCATGCTGGTTGTGTGCGTGCATGTCCAGAATACTTAAGGGATGGAGAAGAATTACAGGGTGACTATCCCCCTTTGGGGGACTACTTTCTCCTTCTCCCTCTCTCTGTCTCTTTGGTGAGTGCACGTATTCTCTGGATTTTTTTTTTTTTGTGAGAGGTTTTTGCTATAGGGCGTGTACACTCGCCAGACAGAGAGAGACAAAGAGACAGAAAGTGAGAAATCACCCCCCAGGGGGTATGACCACGCCACAATCCCTTCTCCATTCTCCTCTTGGGATCTTGGGCACGCATGCACAAGCACCCAGCTTGAGTTTTAAGCCACCGGGTCCGGGACGCAAACTGTGGTCGACTGCGTGGGAGTCCAGCAACATAGCCATTACACTAACTGCTGGTCCCTGGATTTTTTTTTTTTTAGTTGTGAATACAAAATGATCACGATCAAGTAAAAAATAAATATGCACTGCTGACTGGAACCAGTGTGGCAGGCAGTCATTTTTGGTGGGGAAAGTCAGGGTGGTTTTTCTTTTTACTTTAGGGCATTCCCCAATACAATGAAAGTTTTATAGTGATGATAAAATAATTCATTTAAAATGACATAAATAATCCTGGAATGTTCATCCTGCCAGGGAAAACAGACATTGGCAAGAAGGCCTCTGGCTGTTCTCGGGTCCTTCAAATAGTTGGCGGTGGGGCTCAGTTTTGGCTGGAGTCCATGATGTGACATCGACCTTCCCCGGGGCTCTGAGCTCTGGGGTTCTGGATCTGCTCATTTTAGCAGCTGCACAGTTGCCGGCTCCTCAGCTGTCTCTCCTTTTGTTCTGCAGCAGCACCTCCCAGGGAGGCCCGCCTTTCCTTCCTTGGCTTCCTTAGTCTTCTCCTGACCCCAAGGTGCCTCCGGCTTCTCCTCCAGCTCTGGACCCCCAGCTAAGCCTCTTGCCTGGGTACTCGCAGTGGCCGGACACTCCCGCTGCTGCCCAGATACTCTCCACGTGAGTTGGCAACTGCTACTGCCCCCAGGGAAGCTGCTGGCAGCACTGGGAAGGAAGACTCGGTGGAGGTGGAGCAGCATCTCAGCCACCCAGGTAGGGCTGCTGTAATGCCACGGGCTGGGAGGTCTCCGTCATCTGTTCGTCTCTGCCTCTTTGCCCCAGCCCTGGTCTCCCAGCAGTTCCCTTATGCCCTCCCAGAGGTCATGCTGCTGTTGGAGTCAGGAAACACCTTCAGGGCACCTGTGCTCCTGGCTTGGCCTCAAACACCCTCTGTTGGGGACACGGTATGTTGAAGGGTCAGCTCACCTGGGGAAGCTGAACCTGGACAGGCCGGGCTGGGGAGCTGGAGCTGAGCTTGAGCCTGGGCAGAGGGTGGAGAAACTGCGGTGGGAAGGTCGTTGGTCGTCATGTGGGCAGAGCAGCAAAACCATCTGCAGTGTGTGGGTGGACACCCTCAGGGGCAGGGGAGGCCAGGACCCCGCAGGGAAGAGCCTGCCATCGCTGTGCCAGCAGTGTCTGTGGGTGACCAAGGCCGTGATGCTTTGAGGTATAA